>NW_027103726.1:450865-969834 GCF_902728285.1 Clytia hemisphaerica | reverse complement strand
CGCTAAATTTGGCATGAAAATTTGATATTTTCATGAAAAATATTTTCGTTTAAATTTCAAGACGAAAACTTTATATTTTCTTGAAATACAAACGAAGAAAAGATAGTCAATCTGGAAACATGAAAGATTTCCTTTTTAATGAAAAACGACAAAAGAAATTATCCACCTTTTCGAAGCAAAAAATATTTAAAGATTATCTTTTTTCAAGAACTTAAAGAAAAAGAATCTTTTCTTAAAACTGTAAGGAAAAATCGATATTTCTGCAATCGTACGTTCGAAAACATCAAGTTTTCAAGGACAAGAAACTGGAAAGACATATATTTCATGCAGTGAAATAGTCATTTTTCATGTCTCGATTATTCAATTCCGAATAAAAGACATTAAGGGAAAAAAAAGAGAAACACCTGGGTAATCTAGTTAAAAAAACCGAAAGTAAATGGTAGACAAAGTAATGCGCCAAGGCAAAACGAGATTAGCGTACCACTATGAAAGAAACCGCCTCCGGCGGTCGATAAAGGGAAGTAATAATTTGATTATTATTTTCACTTAATTACATTGAAATTACGTGAACAAGGAAGGAATCACGTAAAGAGTACGTTTCTGCTCATTCTCTAGCGAAAAAAGTTTCTTATAGGAAGGGCATCTATCTAGAGGTCTGCGATTCACACTACGTAAAGACATCAGGTACATACCGTCTGACAAAACATTGTTTGGACCACATTTCTTTTTCTTCATTAGGTCCTCGTGCACCCATAATGGGTTGTGGCGGGGGTGGTTGTTGGGCGGTCTCTTGTGTTTCAACTGATTCGCCAATAATCTTCATAACTTTAAAATAAGAAACAATAGAAATGACACAGCTTGGAAATGCTTTTCATAAGCGGCTTAAAAAATATTACATTATTTTGAACAAAAAAATCATACGTCGATAAACATAAGGTGATGGCAGTAGCTTTGATCCACACTACACATTTCTTTATAAGAGCCAAGTTTATAAGAACATTTAGGCTGAATATAGACGAATTTTTAGAGTTCTATATTTGACGTAAGGATTTTTGACTTTTAGTCAATTAAGAGCGTGTGTAGGAACATGTTAGGCTGGACATTACAGCCTCAGCCAAAATTTGGTGTTCTAATAAAAATAAGCAACATGCTGAATGGACCTACCTGATGATGAGAATCAGATAAAAATAGGATCAACAGCAAGAGAGTAAAAAAGTGTATTGAGAAGCTTGAATAGATTACTGTGGGAGTATCACAGCTCAAATTAGTATCGACCTGTGAAGTATAATTAAAGTCGTATGACTTATAGTCGTAGATATTTTGGCATGATTTCCCTATTGACGATAAAAGGTGATTTTCCTCCACAAATATCACAGCTCAAATTAATATCGACCTGTGAAGTATAATTAAAGTCGTATGACTTATAGTCGGAGGCGTGATTTCCTTATTGACGATTAAAGGTGATTTTCCTCCAAAAAAATATCAGGCACTTATTGGCCCAAAAAATTATTTTTTCGAAAATCAGGCTCCATCAGAAGTTAAATATTCCCATTTTATATCATCATGCAAAAAGTAAGAAAAAATACCAAGCCAATCTCGAGAAATGCTCATTTTCCCTAAATATGGGAAAGGGAAATTCCCCAAACAAGAAAATCCGATTTTTACGGCCAAAAATAAAATTGTCCAGAAAAAACGGCTTGAGCCACTTTTTAGAGAACCTTGTCCTCTATCTTTGTCCAAAAAATAAGAAAAAACTAAGGAAGCAATTTCACACATAAAGTCCAGAAAACCCCACTTTAGGGACTTTTTGGTCCAAGTTTGCCCAAAAAAATTATTTTTTGAAAATCGGGCTCCATCAGATTATAAAACTACCATTTTATATTACTGTGCAAAAAATCTGAAAAAAGTATAATCGCCAATCGCGAGAAATGCTCTTTTTCCCTTAAAATGAAATAAGGGAATTTCCTCAAACAAGACAATCGGATATTTACGGCCAAAAGAATTTTCCGAAAAAAACTGCTTGAGATATTTTTAAGAGAACCTTTTCCTCTATCTTTATGCAAAAAAATCAGAAAAAACTAATGAAGCAATTTCACACAAAGTCCAAAAAAAAACATTTTTAGGCACTTTTTGCCCAAAAATCGGGCTCCGTCACTTTTTGCAGGGAATCACCATTTTGCATCACTGTGT
This sequence comes from Clytia hemisphaerica, assembly GCF_902728285.1. Lineage (NCBI taxonomy): Eukaryota > Metazoa > Cnidaria > Hydrozoa > Leptothecata > Clytiidae > Clytia > Clytia hemisphaerica. The sequence goes on along the minus strand of NW_027103726.1, from coordinate 967,644 downwards.
GAATCAGAAAAAAACTAATGAGCCAATCCCGAGAAAAGCTGGTAACAGACGAACGGACGAACGAACATCAGTTAATTTAAAGGACCAAAAACGTGTAAGATTTCTGCTTTTATAAACAAATGGCGAAATGAATAGATGGTTTGGGCTACGAGTTCGAATTTCACAACTTCAAATGTCAGTTCATTACACATCCAATCAAATTTTGTTAGTCTTTCACTAGTCACACTTTCTTAGAAAAAATCCAACTTTTTTACAAATTTAGTTTATTAAAGAGAGTCTCACTATTTTTTGTCCGTGTTTCCTTCTGTCTGTCCGTGGAAACGGTGGAAACGGTGGAAACGGCGCTTGATACCAGTAACACACTTTTTGCCGTCTGGACCAATGAAGTATAAGCCCGAAGGGCTAGAAGTCAATGTCTTTGGTAGGATTTGAAGCCAACAAATCCTACCAAAGTTGCGCGGCCCGCCTGGTTTTTACACAAATGACAGATTGAAACTAAAATTTACCGCTTAATTTTGAAAAATATATCACTCGAAAACAAAGGAATTGCTAGATTCAATCCGTCATCAAAAATACGGCGCATATTTTAAGGCTTCAATTTTTCTTGCCTGAGAAAGGTTAGAGATTGACCTCTAGCCCTTCGGGCTTGAAACTCAATGGTCTGGACAGTGAAGAGCTTGCTAAAGTCGGGTACTGGCTAAAAAAGATATATTTTCTGATTCCGCGCTCCTTAAACAACAAACGTTTTCAAAACAAAACAAGATGGCGGTCGACGCGATTTGTGTTGATTCATACTTTCTTGAACATTTTCTTTGCTTTAGTGGTCAAGAGACTTTTAAACCAAAGAAACTTTGTAGTGATTTTTCTTCGTAAACCTTTTTCAACATTCTGTCATATCTTATAGTTTTTGCTCAAGTTTTCATAAAGCCTTCTGAGTGAAAATTCTACCTTAAATCACTTTCATTTTTAGTTTCTTGTTTTCAAAAAGACTTTATTTTTAGGAAATAATGGCTTCTAAAATATAAATAAATAAACTGAAATGCAGCTCATGTGTAAATTTGAATAAGATTGGAACATATTTCTTGATGCTACCACAAGGTTACTTCTGGATCTGTCGCTTTTAACAACGGTCAGTGACAATAATGGGACGTGGCATGATTTTCAAACTCGACACAGAATCATTTCAAGTAAACTGATTCTGGAATTTGTTGATAGACACTAAAATGGAGTTCATGTGTAAATTAGAACAAGATTGGAACTTTTTCCATGATGCTACACATATAAAATGGTCATTTCTGGAGCTGTCGCATATAACGGCTTGATTACACGCTTTTTCTTTTATAAGAATACACTTTCATAAGAATGTCCATGATGAAAATGGCCAAAAAATTAAGAATATGCTAAGAATATCACAATCATGAAATTTTGCTTCTCAAGCTAAGAATGCCATATTTTTAGAGCATGCTCAATTACAAGCTGTCAATTTCTCCCAAGTAAGGTTCACTCCTTTAACAAAAATATCATTTTATGCTTGAGACGTATGTACTAAATGTTAAATCTAGTCTGAATTAGGATCCTAACCTAAGAATGCTGTAAGAAATATTTTCGGATGATTTTTCCCAAAAAGTTAAGAATATCCATGATGAAATGGATTTACACCATTCTTATAAAAAAAAGCGTGTATTTAAACTCGACTCACGTAATTATTTTCAAGTCGAATTGACCTTGATGGAGGAAAGAGGGAGAAGATGAGACAATACAACGAAGAAGCTCAATAAATCGATGTGGCATCATTTTTACATTTTTTGATATTGTTTCTTATGGAAGTTGAATTTAATGATATTTTGAATTTGATTGTTTACCTTCGGGTAGAAAGTTTCGAGCTTTCAACATTCAATTCATTTTTAATTGACTACTGTACATTATATTTCGTTTATTTTTTCACTTCCCTGTTCTAAGAAATGAAGAAAGGGAGAATTATCCTTGTCGACTTATTTTTCATTTTGTTTTGCTCGACGCAGTAAAATTTTAAATCCTTTGGCCATCCCTTTCCTTTTTATACTTATATTAGGCGGAAATTTGAAATCTTGTTAAACATTTTTTTGGAAATTTTGGATCAAATTCGCGAAAATCGCGAAAATTTCGCTTTTGCTGGGCCTTCACGCCCAACGGCGCTAAATTCGAAATTTCCAACTGTTATTTTTTGAGTACGTAATTTGCCTCACAACTCGCACACGTCCTGTATAGACTGGTACGAGTCGCGAATTATCTTATCCATTTGCGAGCCTAACTTTTTGTGTGGTTTTCTTGTTCCTTCTGATCCTTCTGATGTGTCACCTGGATTTCTTCTCTGAGTACTATCCAAAATGGCGGATTTTCAGTGAATGACCCCCTCCGCCAAAACTGAATTTTTTTTCATGTCGAGCATGGAATTGTCATAGATCAATCGATTGAACATTTTACTATCTCGAGATATAGAGCAATTTCGTTTTCTCACATTTTACAGCAGCTGCGAATATTTTTAAGCGGGCTAGGTTATTTATTTAACTAGTCGTTCCTCAAAAAGTATATATGCAAATGCAAGCCAACTTTGAATGGTTATGTTTATCTTACAGACCGGAATAGACATTTTTAACAAGAAGATTTATACCGGGTGGGTAAAAAAAACGCCCCTACTTTGAAATCTTTGAGGTACATTTTTCTATTTAGTTGAGCTGCTTGAATTTATTTGTGACTATTGTACATTTTATTTCCAAACATTTCTCGAAGTTTGGCAGAGTTACCTCAAATGAATTTAAAGTTATGAAGATTCTCACAAGATCACTACCTTTTGTGTTGTTCCCAGAAGCAATTAATTTTTTTTTTTTTTTTTTTTCTAGCGGGGCGCCACAGCATGTTTTTCATATTATGCATTATATACAAATTTTACCTCATAAATAACTTCCAAGATGTTTAAAAAAAATAAAAGAAAATTTATGTAAAAAAAAATACTAGTCCGGAGCCAGTCCCGGTATGGATCTTGATATTATCTCAAACATAAGTAGTCAATAGTAATAATTTAGAAATTTTTCAATAAAGGAATTAAAAAGCGCAAATAACCTCACAGTCACTCGAACTTTTCGTGAGTGAAGAGGAGAGGTGGTCTTTGTTCCATGGAGTTCTGCTGCCGCGGAGGCACAAGAGGACCGAACTCAATAGTGCAAAGTTCACCTTTCTTCTTACCCAAGTCGTTGTGACTGACAGGTTTTCGTCACGCTTTTTTCAGACAGAAGTTCACTAAGTCTCTTATAAAAACATTTTGTCTCTCTTCCCATGCCGCCCATGGCGGTGAAAACGATTGGCGTGAATGATCCGTGTTCAATTTGTAGGATACGGGAGCCGTACGTGCGTTTCTTTTCCCTTTCGTTGACATCGCATGCTTGGGAGATGCGGGGAGTTCCTGAACCGTTTGGCGATTGGGTTGAAAACCCTTACGTCAAAAAATGCCTTTTGGCCAGGAATCCAAAATCCCCTAGCAGCAATATCAAGACGGGCATTGTCTTGAGTGTTGGTAGATTTCATTTCAAAGTTCTCTCCTCCTGACAGTGGAGTCAACGCTGGCTCGACTTTCACGTCTTTGCAGACTTGCGCTAGGAGGGACGCAGTAATGTCACGAATTTGGTTGTGGCGAAGAGTGACAAAGCCACCCTTCTTGCACGTCAGCGCGTGCTCCAAGTTGAACGAAGATCCACATACACAAACGTCTGGTAAACGATTTACTTGGTGACCGTATCGAATCTTGATCAGGTCCCAGAATGATTGCTTGTCGAGCTGGAAACCTTCGTCTTGAATGGGGAGTGTGGATAGCCAGAGGGATGATCCAGGCTCGCGGTTGATTTCGAGGAGCTTTTTCATGCCGTCTTGTGATTGGTTCTTGATGTTTTCCAACTTCTGTCGGATGAGACTGTGTGCGTTTGAGTTTTGAATGACGCTTTCAATTTCTTAATTTCATCTTTGTCGATTTCGTTTTCTTCTTGTTTGATGATGTTCTTACGGAGCTGTTTCGGTGAGCAATTCTGAGTTTCGGAATTCGGATTCGGCCAGATCGCTGAACTTCGGAATTCCCAAACCACCCAGGCTTGGAGGGAGGGTAAACAACTCGCGCTCAACGTTATTTGGATGAATTCCTCCTGTGATCGCTGGGATGAACTTGGTGGTGATGGTTTCATCTAGCTTTGAGAGGTGGTGTTGAATGTTGGGGATGGTTCTCATGGTGAAGTTTAATTTGTGTTTGTAACCTGCCGTGAAGCAAGTGTAGGCTTCTTGAGGGGCGATTTTGGCGATCTCCGACAATAGCTCAATTTTCGCCGATCCAGGTGCTGATCTTCTCAGTGACAAACTCATCGCGGTAGTCGTCTGAACCGATGGCAGCTCCGAGGTGTTTTTTTTCCTTCGGTAGTGATGCGGATATTTGTGTCTTTGAATTCTTGTTGGGGCTTGTTCTAGGTGTGTGGGTTTGACGATGATCCAAGTTTTATCTGCGCGCTGGAAGTAGCCATATTTGGGGCCCCAGCGAAGTATCGTATCCCACATTCGCGTTTGAGCCCACGAATCGTACCGCCCGCCTCCGAATATGTCGTCGGCATATCCTGCTGCTCGGGTGTTGGTGTTACGTATCTCGCTAGCGGCGAAGAGAATCAAAGGGATTGTTGCGATAGCGTACAGCAGGCCGGCAATGGGATCACCCTGCGTGGTGCCTTCGGATGAACGGATTTCGACACCACCGAGGACGAAGAGTCTGGAGGGCGTATTGTAGCAGTTGGAGGCAAATGTTTGCAATTGAGGGGCAGATGACTTTTTATGTTGTGCAAAAATGCTTCACGGTTGACTGCGTTGAAGGCGTTTGATGCGTCGACTAACATCACGGCTTCACACTCGTGTTTGTTGAATATCTCTCTGAGGGGGCGTGAATAGCAGCTTCACAACCTGCATCTTGGCCGGCACATACTTGCAATGAACCGACGGAATCGGTGATGTCTTGTTTGAGCAATCTTGATACTGTCTTGCCGATGATTCTCCGTAGTGTTTCGCCGATACCGATCGGTCGCAGGCCTGGGTTTTTTTGTTCAAGGGGATCAGCCGGCTGGAAAGGAAGGCTTCAAGAGATCCATCCGATTGGATAGTGGTGCATAGACGTTTCGTAAATTCAGCTAAAGACGTGCATAGATCGTTTGATTCGGTCTTAAAGCTGTTCGAACAAAGTATGCGTCGCCATCCATCGCCATCCAGTCCTGAAGGTCCTGCCCCTCCTTTTGTCCTCAATGCCGATTGTCTGATCATATCACCGTTGATTTCGTCGAATCTGACCGGGTGAAGTTTGATTGGCGTGTCGTCGAGGAGAATATCCGGATCGGCTGGCTCAGGTGGCGGATGTTTTTGTTTCAGCGCGTTCAATGTCACATCATCGAGAGGAAGGATTCCGTTGCTCATGTTTTTGCTGAGTAGTTTTATTGCGCCGTTTACGTTGCCTTTCGACATTTTCTTGATGAACTCCTTTGTGATCTCTTTAACGGACGATCTATTGGTTTTAGACGACAGTAGGTGTCTTTGAATGGTCTCTCCTTCGCGTAGAAGATTGAAAAGGTCTCCCTTTTCCCATAGATCGAGGCGTTTTGAAAGTGCTGTTGCGTGCTCTTTAGATTTTGATTTGCGCGAAGGTTTTCTGCAACAGGAGGGCTGGCATAATCATGATTGCTTTCAGGGATATGGTTTTGATTGACGAATCTTCCACCCAGCTGTTGATGAGTCGACTGAGTTCGCGGATGAATCTTTTGCCAGCATTCCCGGATGGTAAACGAAATAGGTTTTGACGCCAAAAGACTATTTTCTCGTAGACGACGTTCAACATTTGGGTATAATCAGATCCTTTGTAATCTCCCCAGCGGAAGATTTCGGGTGGGTTGGGTTCGTCTGGTGGATCCGGGGGTTCTGGATTTGGGTTCTCTGCTGTTGACAAATCAGGAGGGCTGGGAAGGTCAGCGGTAGGGTTTGTTGACGACGAAGACGATATTTTGGATGTGACGTCAGATAATTTACTGTTGATGGCAATGCAGGAGCTTCCGTCTGATTTCGAGGATTTTGGGTGCATTTATTTTGATGTAGAGTTTTCCCTGATTTCGATTTCAAAACTTTGTGGCAAAAGCTGCACTCAAACCTGCTCTGGTTCTCGGATACCATTTTCGTCTCTGTGGTGTCGGTGGCGTGAACGCTTATCTCTCTCTCCGGAGAAAGATAAAGACAGAAAAGGCTGGAAATGCCGGAACACTTCAGAAAATCGGGGGGTCCCCTGTAATAGGCTTCCCGCAGAGCCCGAAATTTCCAGGAAGGAAAAGAGTACGAGAAGAAAGAGAACCGACTCACCAAGAAAAAGAGGGGTGAGTCGACGATAATGGCTCTCTTTCTCAAAACTTTCAACAACTGGTTGAAAATTTGCGCGTTCACACCGAATATCGAATGTGATTGAATTGTTTGACGCACGGTATAATAACAAAGGCTGATGCGATATTTCGTGGTGGACGGTGGTTTCTAGAATTCGGAGCAACTTGAATATTTCGATCTCACCTCAAATTCCGCTTCTGGGATGGCGATTTCTCAACTTCGATTTTTTCCGTTCAGGAGCACCTCCGCCATCTTTAATCGTCAACCGATATTAAGACGTCAATCCTTTACATTCTAGCTTTCCTATCAGCTGTAAAAACAGTTTTAAAGTGAAATTGAAGTTTAAGCGAGATGTAGAAGGGAATACTACTACTAAACCAAAAAATTTTAATGTCAAACCTATCTTTTTATAGCTTTTTGCAAAAAATGATGATGAAAAAAAAAATGGATACAGCAGTGCTAAGAGCACTCATATATCAGTTTTCTTTCCAAAGTATAAGGACCGAGCGATAACATAAATTATATGCACCTTATGTGCGAGCCATAAGGGTCCTTTTTTAATCCCTCCAAAATCTCTCAAAGAGGTACAAAAAACGATGAAATAGCTATTGATTCTCTAAAAGGGTCCAAAAATTACAAAATAACAAAAATCGACTTCCTCAGAGAGTCATAAAAATTTCACATACTTTTGAACACGGATTCATAGAAAACAATGCCGATAAAGCTACACGTCTTTTTATAAGAACAAACTATATAAGAACAAAAGCCTTCGATGACCAAAATATTAAGAACAAGGAAGTTAAGAACATTTTAAGGCTTTGTGAACCTCAAAACATTTATTCTGGTGAAAATAAGAACATGTTAAGAACATTTTCTGGCTTAAAACTCAAAAAGTGAAGAACATCCAAAGGCTTCGAAAATTTTAGATGTTCTCATAAAAGAAAACGTGTTTCCACTCAGAATTTTATGGTCGGCGGACAAGGCGCAAGGCTCGCGCGCTTTGGTCACTCATCCAAGAGATGTCTTGCACATTTTTTAGCACACGGTACACGGAAGTCAATGTCTCTTCTGATTGGCTAATTAAAAAAGAACAATAGGGAAGTTGTACAGCACGGCTTAGCAAAAAAAACTTCAACACTTGCTGCACTCAAAGCGACAGCCTTTGGAGACTTAAGGCCGCTACCCACTCAGCATTTTATGGTCGGCGAACAATACGCAGGGCTCGGGCGCTTTGGTCACTGTACGCTTTTCTCATTCCACTCTGCAGCACATGTTTTTCTCTATTCTTTTGTTTATCATCTTTTTGCACATGATACACATCTTTTGCACACGAGACAAGAAAAAAAATTCTCTTTTCTGATTGGTTGATTCTAATAAAAACAAAGGGTGAGCTGTTCAGCTTCGCGAAAAAAGTTAAAAAGTTTCAACTCTTGTTGCGCTCAAAGCGAACGCCTTTGAAGGCTTGAATTATGTAATTTATGCAATAATTAAGCCGTGCGCCTTGTTCGCCGACCATAAAATGCTGAGTGGGTAGCGGCCTTTAATTTATGTAATCTATGCAATAATTAAGCCGTGCGCCTTGTTCACCGACCATAAAATGTGGGTAGTGGCCTTAATTATGTCGTGGCCATTTGAATTTGATGAGAATGCCTTTGACAATACTTATATAAGTATATAATGGCCATATAAGCCATATAAGTCGGAAAACATAATCAAAAATCAACACAAAATTTCCTTTCCATCGATATATAGCAATCCTATTCAGCTATTGGGTTAAGCAAAAACACTATTTTGGAATTCTGCTCCCTGACTAAGATAATTTCTTTCGGACTAAGGACACATTTACAAAAAACGAAAAAACGCCTCACTTTCATGAATTTAGTAGTGACAAAAATCAAACTTATTTTACTATTAATATCAACTAATTCTTGCATCAAAATGAAAAAGTTTTAAGACTTAAATTTTGGCTGAAACGTAAGAACAACTTTTAAACCTTTGAAATCTATGAAGTCGATACTTTAACAGGTTCTTATAAAAAGGCGTGTATTACAACAATATAAAATATGCTAATTTTCTTGAAGGCTGCAACACGGCGATCTTAAATCGGATTCAAAAATGTTCAATTTTGGTCATGAAGAAAAATCGATGATGTCTAAAGACGTGATTTTTCCTTTATCTGATGAAGAACTAAAAAGCGAATATAAAGTGAAAATTTCAAAGTTCTACTCCTGTCCAATCCGGAATTATTCCAATTCCGATTTTGAGGGAGCTCACGCGGGATGTGGCGGGATATTGAGGGAGCTGAAAGTAAACATTTCCAAAATTATCCGATTTTGAACAACTATCTTAAAAAAAAAAGTTTTTTGTTAAAATTGTACACACTAGGGCTTTATTCACCCGAAGAATGGGGTGCTTTTAGGAGCTGTTACAACACTTTTTACAAAAATAGACTTTCGATTTCCCCGATTTTTAAACATTACTCTAAAGATCGCAGTGCAATGTACAAAAAGGGCAAAAGGGGCAGAAAGGGCAGAAAGGGCAAAAAGGGCAAAAACAACTTATACTAATGGGTTAGGAAATGCATTTCCCCCCACAGTAAATTTCATTATTATTTATTTATAAATGCGGGCGGTCTATAAAAGCTTTAACCGAAAAACAATTTCATTCACTGCGGGAGTAGAAGTCGTGGAGAAAAGATGAACAACTCCACTAGTGAAATTTCTATGTTCACCACTATCAGCACAGACATCAATGATGACTTTATTAAACTTTGCATAGTTATCTTTGTTATAGCACTGTTTCTCCATTTCATCGTCCAACTTTGCATCTGGAAGGCCCATTTATTGCGACATAATAATTACTATCTAATCTCAGTATTGTCATTAACTGATACATTGGCTATACTATTAACAACTTTAAACTGTGCTGTAATGCTGTCTGGCGGTCGAATTCAAATGAACCTGATTCTCAACATGTTATTTTCGTTATCAACACACATCTTTTATTCCATCTCCTTATTGATCACCACTCTAATTGCGTTGGACCGTTGGATAGCTATGAAGTTTGCACTGACCTATCATACAATTGTCACCAGAGAGAAAATTAATTACACCATTGGTATCACTACCATGGCCTTGATCATCATCTGTATTCCTTTGCTGTTCGGTTCGCAACAAAGGATTTTCTTAGTGAACGGGAAAAAGGTCATAGTAACCAGTCGATATATTTTGGTCTTATTAAACGTGTTAAGGATGTGTACATGTGCACTCGTCATCTTGTTTGGATATAAGACACTTGAAATTCGCCGCGAAAATGAACGCAATCTTCGAAGCAGGAATAACTTTTTTGGTATTGAAGCAGAGAGGATAAATGTTATACAAAACCTATTAAGCAGCTTCAAAGACGTTTTAAAATTGAACATTTGGACTTGTATTTTTCTTTGTCCATTAACCATCGGCTCCCTTATTCAAGCTTTCTATCCTAGCCCACCATCTTGGTCGCTAATGGCGATAGGATTGGCTAATCTATGTTATCTTGTTTCTAACCCCATCATTTACTTAAGTTGTTTCAGTAAAATACGAGAATATCTGCATCAATTTATGTGCTGGAGGAATGAAATCGACATCGCTGGCGACCAACATACGGAACAAGTAAATCAGAGAGACTCCTCGGTTTAGTATCTTTTTGACCAGAATTGAAACCAAAGACATTATATATTAAATTCAAGTTCAAGAAATCCGAAGATCGTTTGGATAAGTTTTTTGGAAAATGGTTACATCGCAATCCTAAGTACTAGTATACAGATTTATGGAAGGTCATGATCTTCATTTTTACCCTCAGCCATGGTCACGCTCAAGTTGAGCGTGGATTCAACATCAACGCGGAAATCTTAGTAGAAAACCTATCAAGTCGTTTACTTATTGCCCAAAGAATGGTTTATGACCACGTTAAAATCAGCAATACAACTGGATTGCACACTGCACCCGAGCTTCAAACGAATGCTACATAAAAAAGTTAAATTTCGAACAGTACCACCCTGGTCTAAAAAAGAAACCAGGTGTAACGAATTCGACATACCGTGAAGTCATCAGAGATGCAAAGTTGTATGGACTGAGTGAGTCAGATGCACTCACAATGATGGTGGAAAGAAAATCCTGGCGCCAACCTCAATATAATTTAAAACATATTTATAAATATATTTGTTATTACTTTTTAACTCTGAGGAAAGATATTATTATTGTTATGATTATTATTATTATTACGTTACTTCATCCGGGTCGTCAGAGCATGATTTTGTCATTGATCCTGAGCTGAGAGTTAGCTGCCTAAACGCCGGCTAAACGCCCATTCAAAATACAAAGAGTATTTAAAGAAAAACAAACTTGAGAAACGGAAAACTCGCGAGGATGAAAAGGTTGAGGAGCTACTTTCAGAAATTCAAACCCTCAATCACAAACAACTAACCATCGCAACGATCGCAACCTACAGAAACGCCATATTGTTATGATAAGGCGAAGAATAAATGATATCCCAAAATGCAAAAGAAGTTCAAAGAAATAGCTTAAGGCAAACTATTGGGCAAAAGCGAAAACTAGAAAAAAAATACCAGAAAGACGTTAAAAGTTTACATGAACAGATTGAAGCTATAAAAAAAGCTAAAAAATGAACTATAATACTATCGTTTTAAAAGAAGTTTAAGAAATCTTTTGAGCTAAAGTTGAAATTTGTTGAACTTTTCTAATGAGAAAATAGTCGATTGAATGGTGCCGTGAAAAGTATTTAAGTGCATGGCAAAATTCTTTTGAAGTTTTTGTTGAGCCCTTTTATGCATTATATTTGCAACGTCATATTTTTAAATTTTGATTACTGGCATTTTTTGAAACTTTTTGTTTTGAATTTTCATACTTCATTTTGTTTTGTTTTAGGAAATTTTTCCTAGTGTTTCACTGTTGTTTAAATTTGTAGTACGTTCAGTTGAAATTTTTCAGTTTCAGTTTTTGTAGCTTTAAGGACACTCTTTAAAAACTAACTTGCTGCAAGTTATAAATATTTGACTTCTATTATGTTCATACATATAAAGCAGTTCTTTCATTACATGCAAATATAACTGGGCTTTTTTAGACTTTTTCCTTGAAACCCTTAAAAATTATGTTCTTATGGCTTTCAAACCCATGAAACCTTTGAAAATTTGGTCAAAAGACCCCTTGAATCCCTTGAAAATTGATGCAAAATGACCCTTGAAACCCTTGAAATGGGCACTAAAATAGGGCTGGCCACCATGTGAATTTGCCTTTTTTTTTTAATATTACGACCATGATTGTACCTCGGAGGTCCTTTAAATTAACCTATGTTCGCGTCCGTTCGTTCGTCTGTTACCAGCTTTTCTCGGGATTGGCTCATTAGTTTTTTCTGATTTTTTCACAGTGATGCAAAATGGTGATTCCCAAAAAAGTGACGGAGCCCGATTTTGTTTGTAGATTTTTATTTGACTTTTTCCTTTATATTTCTATGTTTTCACACAAAAATATTACTCGGGTAACATTATTACACTAAAAATATTTGAAAATCACGATCATTAAACCCGTTGGAGGGGGGCTACCTCCAGCACAGTTTAAAAACTTTATTTTTGTTGAAAGTTTAATTCTTACTTACATTGTGTCAATCATCATTGTTCCCCATTGGTTCGGCTCTCTCGTACTTTTGTCATGTGGCCGATATTGTATTCTTCATACAGGTGGCATAGTATGTAAAAGACATGTCACTTAATGAATCAATATTTTTCATCTGTAAATATAAAATATGTAATTAATTAAAATATATTTATTATCAATTACAAGACCTGCTGGGACAAGTGGGGCTGGGCCACTGAAAAATTTGGTAAAAATTTCGTCCCCGGTGGGAAAAATACCCTACAATTTCAGCCCAACTGGGATAACTTTGATTTCATCCCCATTCAAAATTCAATGCTCAAAAATTGCTTAGGAACAATAAAATTTCCACAATAGAATTTACCCCCACTGTGGAAAAAGGTTCCACCGGGGCTGTGAGACAGGGGTGGATTACACTGGAGTCCCTTTAACTCTCGGGTACCTATAATAAACGAGGTTTTGGATTATGCGGGTCCATGCCCCCCCCCCACTTTTTCGTAGACCATGTCATACGTTTTAAAGAGTTACTATTTTAAGCTGGTTTGAGACCAAATCAAACCACAAAAACTATTATTCTCCCCAACTAGATATCGTTTTAAGGTGTTTTGAGGGTCTAAAAAGTGAAAAATTTTCTTCGTTGCCCAACCATGGTGGGCGACATTTTGTTCCAAAATTTTGGCCCCCTCACTCAAAATGGCTCGCCGGGGCCCATGACAAACAGCCTGTATTTTTATTTTTGTAACACGACCACACTATGAGAGTAACTCGAATGGCTCCTTAACTGGAGCAAGTTTTCAGGTCCCTTCAGTTAACAATGCCTTTTAAAAACCTTACTTCACAAGGTATGGACCTTGAGACACCCCTGTGTCACAGACCCGGTGGACCCCCCACCCCGGTGGAAAAATAGGCCAAAAAATTGTCCCCGGTGGAAAAAATATCCTACAACTTTAACCCCACTACGACATTGCTCTATGATTTTATCCCCATTGAAAACTGAATGTAAAAAATTGCACTCCAAAACCATCCGCACTGGAATTTTCGAGCTGGAAACAATAGATTTTCTATCCCCATTGGCATTTTGATAGAAATTTTCATCCCCACTGAGGGAAAATTCTACCGGGGCACTGAGACAGGGGTGTCTTGAGATTTCCTTAACCCAAAAAAAATTTGTGTTCCCCGTACGAGAACGAGCTATAGAGACTCGATGTAAAACATTTTTGTAAGTAATTCGATATTCGTGACAAAAAGAAAATGGAGGAAAGAATTGCAATTTCACACCGTGGCAACGGCTATCTTTCTAAAAAATTAGTCAAACTTTCGTATATCAAACTGATTAGTCGAATGTCGAAATTATGATGTACATGCTTGCTTAAAGGGGCATAACAGTACTTGCGAAATTTGTAAACAAACTGTATGCAGCGGATACAAAATCAAAACAAATATCACATGTCAAAATAAAAAATCAAACCAAATATGGCTAATTTTGATTGTTCAATTGTTTTACAAGTTTGTTTGGACACGTGATTTTAATTGTTCTCTTTAAAGACACGTGGTTCGCGCAATGTTTACATTTTACTAGGTACTTTAATGTCACTTTAATATCCTAAAGATGTTTTTGGTACTCTTAGTTTCCTTATACTCCTTTTTATATAAGAACAATTTTATAAGAACATAATGCTGTGCCTGGAATAACTCAATCTCAAGCAATCAAAGGATAAAAAAAATTTGTGGCTCAAAGTGCCAAAAAAATAAGAACAACCGAGCCTTCTAAAAATCTACTTGGCTCTTATAAAAAAATTACATAAAACGAAAAATGGGTTTAAATATGTTAGAATCTGTACTTTCTTAGTATAATTTCTGAAATTTGAGACCCAGATTGTTCTTAATTTGTTCTTAGGTTTTGGCCAATTTTCAGCCCTGTGTTCTGGTGAAATTGTTCTTATGAAAAAAACAAGTAAAGCCAAATAAACCAATCAGTGTCCAGGACACACAGTGATTTTAAAGTTACTAACGGAGGTTCTTGAAAAGCTTGAAAGGGGTCCTTGAGCTATCAAAAACTTTTTTTTGGTTATATGAAAGAATATATATACAAAAGTAGAAGTAAAAATATTCTTGATGTCGTTTTTGTTAAAAAAATATTAACACGATATACTGTACCCCTTTCTACTGTAAAAATATAAACATGCTAAAACTCAAAAGCTTTAGTTCGAGGCTTTAGAAGGTCTTCTTCCTCGTTTGGCTGGAGGAGCTCTGTATGTTGATCCATATTGCATATCATGTGCAGGAATTGCGTGAGGCGAAAAGCCACCACCCATGTACATTTCCTGCTGAGGGTTTGCCATCATCAAAGAGGTTGGATAGTGGGCGTACATTTGATAGCCGCTATTGACGCCCTGATGTCTTTTAGATTCAATGAAGTGTTTCACCATTTGTATGTTATGGTAAATTTCGAATTTGAGTTGAGTTTTATCTTGGCATTCAGGGATTCCGTTCAAAAGCCGTGAAATGGTGTGTACATATTCTTCATCATCCGTGCTTGGTCCAGTATTGACCACTACTGTTCGTTCTCCATTGCAGTCAACGACTTCTGTGGGAGGCGAGTGACGGTGCATTGAGGCCGATGTCATTGGCTCTTCTTGCTGGCGCTTATTACCTTGAGAAGGACTGATGAGATCTGGTCTCGGAGGTTGATTATATGAGCTTCTTTCTACAATAACTGGTGCTAAAACACCACAGTTAGTGGTATTTGTTTTTATCATTTTGTTTCTTGTATGTTCAGCAGTAGGTGTATCAAAATGTTGCAACTTGTTGGCAGGGTCAGAAGTTTTCATTGACCTGCTTGTTGGGTTTTGTATGTTAGACTCTGATGGTGGAGATTTTATTGGTACTTCAACTTTGGTATCAACCCAAGATTGAAGGTGGTTTGTTGGCTGTTGTGTACACTTGGTGGATCTTTGTGTTTCTTTTGTTGTCGGTGGTGGCTGGTGAATATCCGGTTTGAATTCAAGTTCATTGTTGTTATTACAGTCTACAAACTCAAGATTATGATCTAGTTTTTCGGAGTTTGCCTCAATATCGACATTACTATCGAAAGGAGTGCTACTTGATTTTGGGGGAATCATATCGTTGCATACATTTTTGTTGGATGGAGCAGCAGTGTTCCATTGAGAATGTTGACAATGTTCTGTCGTGTTGGTGTTAACCATATTGATATGATTGTTGATTGATCCACTATGCAGCTGCTGAAGTTGCATCTTAAGGTTACGTTTAGTTCTTGGCATTTGTAGGCTCCCTCCCAAAGATGATGATTTTTTTGTCGTATTTTTTGTTGTTGAAACTCTAAGAAATATCGAATATGCAAACAATATATCAACTTAAGATATTCAATAGTTAAAAAATGGTTTATTTAGATTTATTAACCCGAGGTGATGTACACGTTTTTTTATAGCAATATCCAAAGTTTTTGAAGCCTTCGGATTTTAAGCCTAAAAATGTTCTTAATATGTTCTTAAGATTTTGGCCATATTTTGGCCTTATGTAATATCATGAATATACATCACCCCCGGGGGAGGGGGTACTAGGGTTGGCGAATGAGGGGTATGTGCGGACGGGACCTCCGAAAACCGACCCTTAGAGAGACTGATTTTTGCTGAAAAGGTGACCCTTACAGAGACTTTTTGAATTTTTTTTTTTCGATTTTTGAAAAAAGTCATACCCTTAGAGAGACTTTATTACAATTTTTTCTCTGGAAATCAAAAAATTTCCTAAGAATCTTGAATTTTCCGACCCTTAGAGAGACTAAGTTAAAACTTTCTGATTTTTCCGACCCTTAGAGAGACTTTGAAAGGTGAAAAAACCGACCCCCCCCCCCGGGACATCACCGAGGGTTAATAAATCCAATAACCAACGAAACCTATTGAATATATATTTTATTATATATACCTAGAGGCAAGAACAAAGCATAAATTATGTAAATGGTCGAAAGATTCACATAAAACACTCCAATAATCGAACGTTCGAATGTTTTTATTTTTTAATGATTTTCTTAATTACTTTGAGACATAAAATTTGTTCATGAAATGGGCTTTTCCAGAAAAAAATTGAATATGGGTGGTGGAGGCGGATATAACAATTTTCAGTGATTTACTCCCCGGACAAAGTGACTTTTGGCCCCCCGGACAACGGGTTTTACCCCCCAGACAAGCATCAGTTGATCCCCCGGATATCCCAAATTACCCCTGGACAGAGCAAATTTACCCCCCGGACAAGGCAAATTTTGATGATTTTTCGCTACCCCCCGGACAATATATCCTCCATATATCCTCCACCCCCTGTGAACGGACATTTTCTGGAAGATTCCAATCGACAATAGATTTATTTTAATAAATTTCTTTGATAACAACAAGACCGACAAAAAAATCAAACTTTGAAAGTAAAATTTGAAAAAAAATCTACCTTGGTTAATACCCATTGGCTGTTTTTGCCTACAGGTATATAATAATAACTTTTGAAACCAATCAAGAAACCGCCAAAGATGGATAGCAATGCAAAACTATTTGAAAAGAAACTGCAAAATTTTATAAAATTTTCAAAATTTCTCTAAAAAACTACTTACTTCACGTGGTATTTGAGAAATTCATTTGTGTTGTGTTATATATGTGTACCAAAAAAAATTGAAAAAAGAGAAAAATCTTGAAAAATCAATTTTGTACTCTCACTTGAAGCATGATTTATTACAACACACAAATCACTCAAAAAATAAGTGACGCACGCGACTTTATTCGGCTCAAATGTTTAAAAACACACAGAACAGGATGGCAAGAGAGACAATCTTGAAAAAGCGAACAAAATGTTCAATTCTTCTTAAATTTTTGGTCACGGTTAGGTGTAATTGTTTATATAAAGTAGAGCTTGAGAATTTTTTGTTGTACTTTTGGATTTTTGAACAAACCTTTTGAAGTGCAAGAGCAAATTAGATATTAATTGGATTCTAGTAAACATAAGAACTCAGTGCTCATTTGAAGCATGCCTTCCTTTTTGAGTAATAACACATTTTTATTATACACGCTTTTTTTATAAGAATGGTGTAAATCCATTTCAACATGGATATTCTCAACTTTTTTGGGAAAATCATCCTAAAATATTCTTACATCATTCTTAGGTTAAGATCCTAATTCAGACTAGATTTAACATTTAGTACATACGTTTCAAGCATAAAATGGCAATTTTGTGAAAGAAGTGAGCCTTACTTGGTGGGGGGGGGGGGGGGGGGGGGCACTCATATGATCCGGCCTACGTCATAAGGGTGGGGTTTTTCAGCTTCCCAAAATGCACTGTAAGGGTGTGTTTCTGTGAGATTGCACTGCAAGGGTCGAATTTTAAAACAAATTCAAAATACAGTAATTGATAAAAAGAAAGGTTTTTACTTCTCGTTTGTTTGAAAAAGTTTCTATTGTCTAATAATTACAGATGACAAGAATAATTTTTTCAGTATTTCTTTGAAACAGAAAATACACGGGTTTCGAATTAAATCTGGCGCGAGAGAAAAAATCAAGTAAATAAAAGGAGCGATAAGGGGAAATGCCTTATAAAAGGTTGATAGATTTCCTTTCTTCTCTTTTGAAAGACAGGTGTTCATTCAAAAGATGTTTTTCTATTTTAAATTCAATAAAAGAAATATGATTAAACGATTGACTTTTTATTTTAATGTTTTTAAATATTTCCTATCTATATAGGAAATATTTGTTAAAACGGTAATTTTTCTTCTCCTTCTCCTTCTCCAAGTCTAACGCTCGGTTTTGGTCAATTTCGTGAGTTTGTACATGAGTCTCTTTTTAAATCAAGCTCCGGCGGTAAAAACAGTAGGATGCTCTTTTTTCGAGGCGGAAGACGTCATTTCTTCGAGAAACGTCTGTGGTAAATATCCGTACGGCGCTCTATTCTCCTTGTCGATCGGGCAACGTCGCCCGTTTCAGAAGCGTATTGTTGATCGGACAATTCTGCTTTGTTTCTAACTGTCAAAACAAAGATGGCAGAAAATAGACAACAACTTTTGATGATACAATCTTGGTCTTGGAAAAACAGGACATTTTATCAACTTTCACAACAAACTAACTTCAATTTTGTTTGTATATTTACATAAATCGTACGGAAGGCAAGTGACTGTGAATAAATCTGACCATGTTAGGTTACTTACTTTGATACTTTTGAAAGTTTGCACCCAACACGAATGCAATGGCCAATGCCGCCAATGCCGACAATGCAACAATGCAACAATGGGAATGGTTGATGAACTGGTTTTAGCTAAAAATTTAAACATGGAGCAAAATTGACTGGTTAATGATTGAATTTCCCTGTTTTTTTTATCTACAACAATGAATTAACTGCTGGGGTTAGTGACAGTTAAGGGGTCAGTCACAAATCGATTCTAGGTTAGAAGAACGTCAATTGACGTTTTAAAAGCTGACCCACCCACCCACACCCAAAAACGTCAAACACCTTGATATCCCCGAAAATCGATAAAAACTGCCTTCATTGCTGTTTCGTCAGCCATCTTGATTTTCACTACGGCTCGCATAGTTTATAAATTTGAAAAAAAAAGAAACGGAGATAATTTCTAAACTTGTTCACAAAATTCCCGTAATTAATTATCTCCGTAGTATATGTAGCGACAGAAAGAACGGCCATCTACAAAAATTCAAGGGCCGTTCGGGCCGTCAAACAAAGAAAAGACATAAACATCGGGCCGTTTGTTTTGGTTTTCAAAACAAACGAAGCGATCAAACAGAAACATGGCGAGAAGTAATATTTGGCATGGAATGAAAAATCGATGTTTCTGAAGAACGTCAACAACCTTTAACCCACCCACCCATATACGTCAATTGACGTTCTTCTAACTTAAAATCGATTTGTGACTGACCCCTAAGTGAAAACTCGTTGCGGTTATAAATTTCAAATTTTAAAGCTGATAACCGGATCCGGAACACCACGGCCCCAATATGAAGAATGTTATGTTATACTTCTTAAAGGTTTATTGCATTGAATATGGATGTAAATAATTTGAAATCACCTCACATGTGCAATTAAAATTTTTCTTGAACTTGGAGATTTTCTTCCCCGCGTGCATTTTTAAAACGTGGAAAACTTTAGTTGTGAATTTAGAGATCTTTTGCAACTTGTGTTTTAAACGTGGAAACTTTTGTCGTGAATTTGGAGATTTTCTTACCGTCAACTGCTCCAACTTGGGACTATCTGACAAAACATGGGACGGCAATTTGGCCACCATTTCACCGAACCTCCAAAGTCATTTGATTTGAGTTAATGAACGGCGTATTAAAAAATGGCAAAACAATGGAGCGTTTGACGTCACTCGCGCGGCAAGTTACACACGCGTTATTTGTTAATCCAATCGGGCGATAGGTGGTGGTTAGGCAGCGGGCGTTCTCTAATTCTCCAATCGCGGCGCTATCAGTGAAAGTTATCGTGACATGTTATGAAAGGAAGTATGATTGATAAACTTGGTGGAGTTATCAAAACAAATTTGTTGTCAAAGAGATTTAACAAGTTAGTGAAAATACAGACCAGATATCAAAAAGTCCCATGTTTCGACCAATCGTCCCAAGTTAAAGCAGTTGACGGTACGTACATTTAAAACGTGAAAACTTTTGTGATAAATTTGGAGATTTTCTTACACGTGCATTCAAAACGTGGAAAACTTTTGTCGTGAACTTGACATTTTCTTCCACATGCATTTAAAAAATGAAGAAAACTCAAGTGATTTCCTGGCATGACAATTTATTTTATTTTCTGACATTTTTTTGGAAATTTTGATTGTTTCCAGGTATGTGACATTTTTTGCTCTTGCAGCATGCTTTTAGAAATCATAAAATGGCTTAGTATTAGGGGAATTTTTTCCTATCGACATTCTTTCAGATTATGAAATGTTTCCCATATATAAAAATGAGATTTTTTTTTTTTTTTTGCATCCTGTCGGAAAATATGAAATTAATTGTTTCCCTGTTTTGAAAGATTTTTACTTTTTAGCACGTACATTATTTCAAAAAACTCCAAAAGTTACTTTAAATTTTTACATTTTTTACAATATTTTATATATGAAAGTATAATTCAAAATATTTCATCTCATTTTGAAAATATATAAAATTTTCTTTGGTTTTCTTACTGTGAAATATTCTCCTTTTTGTCATTCTTTCATTTTAAATATTTGCCCTTTTTGGCTATATAATATTTCTGGAAATCAGCGCTTAAAATAATAATTATATAATCAGGTCTTTTGATGTGTTCAACAACACTCTACTTGGCGGTGCGACGCCGGATGACCGCTATTATAATACTAAAATCCATTTAAAGTCCACCTAACGAAAATTAAAGTTCCAGCCAATTTGATTACTGCATTGTTGTTCTCAGTCGGGTTCAGCTTGGATATATTCCGTGATCCGTAGCTTTGAACCTACAGTCATCTTATGAATAATCCTGTAAATACTGGCAATAACATAAATGGAATTTTGAAATTCTTAGGGACTTGTGTTGCTTGATGTTATCTGAGATTTAAAGCACTTTGAAATCTTTTGAGGACATCAATTATTATTTTAACATTTGTAAAGGAAATATTTATCCGCATCTTTGCGGCTCTTGTTTGTTTTCATAATGACCCATAAAGTCTGTCAAAATGGAAAAATGAGCTAAAATTGCTTGATACACGGCCAATTTTCGTTCTGTTTACTTGATATTTTTCGTGCAAATTTACATGGGATCAAAGCTAAAGCTAAGCAAAAATTTAATTCGAAACCCGTGTATTTCCCAAGCTTCTTCTTTCGCGCAGATTTACAGCTGAGAAATATACTGCACTATAAGGGTTGGGTAAATCAAGAAAAAATGCACTGAAAGGGTTCCTTTTCAGCCATATTGAACTGTACTGTAAGGGTACGATTTTGAAAAGCAAATTTTGCGCGGCACATACCGTCGTTTCGAAATCGAGTGTCCCCCCCCCCCGGGGGGGGGGTGTATACGGGGTTTGCGATTTCCGAAATACCGGATAATTTTGCCAAAATTTCAGAAATTCCGTAAAAAATACTTGCAATTGCGATTCTTCCAATTCTGATTTATCTATTTTTTAACACCTCCATTTTTTCCTTTTCTTGTAACTGTTTTATGTAGGCATCTTCATCAGACGGGTTGTACTGAAAATCGAAAACAGTTTGTTCCTCAAAAAAAGAAAGAAACCTATGACACTCTTAGTGTAGTTTGCAACTTTAGGGAAATCCTCAAAATTTCATCTCTTCAAAAAAAACTGCTTGTGACAGTATTCTTTACCCTCGAAACTAGAAACTGGTAAAAACAAGTTAGTTATAGACATACCAATCAAATCGCCAATACTTTGAGGTGTTTGTAAACGAATCAGGAAAAATAAGATTTCCAAATATTTCTTTCCGGGAAATTCAATTATTTTGCTCTGGCCTTCTTTGAAAGACGATGACATCAACATTGCTTTAAAAACGGGTGAATTTGTTGTTCGTAGAATTCTTTGTTCTCGACAACAAGAGTGACGCAATTCGGCAAGTCCTTGTCGTAAGGGATAAACATTCCTTCCACAGAGTCCTCCAATGAATAAGTTGTACTTGTTGAAGTGATCAAATCAGTTTTTTTGGGTATAATATCTGAAGAGCGATTTTCATATACAATGGAATCAAAGAAACTGAAAATAATTTGTAACTCCAAAAGTTCAATGTTGACATGAGCATCAGACTCGTGACGCCGGCGTTTCTTTAGTTGATAGCTTAAAGTGTTTTTCAAAATCTCGAACCTCAAATCTCTGCCTAACTCAGTGAAACTGGATGTCTTCATATCATTGATACTGTGAAGAGGCAATTTTTTATCCAAAATGATGTGTATAAAACGATACAAATCAAATTCATGAGCAATTCTCAAATGTGTCAGCAAGGAGTTGTCGAGTTGCTTTTGTTTATTGATGACATTCAGAAACTTTATCTTTTCAATATGATCACGCAGTTGCTTCATTTTCAACATTTTTGTGACCGATAGAACATCTCTCAGGTTTTCAACTAAAAAAAGAAAATAAATCATTTTATTCTGAGCACCAAACGGAGCTTCTTCCCACAATGGGGATGACAATTTCTTAAGTCGAAAAAATCAGTGGGTATGGTTTTGGAATTGAATTGAATTGAAAAAGTCTATTTTCCAGTGGGGCTGAAATTGTAGGGCATTTTTCCTACCGGGAACGAAAAGTACGAAAGTTTGATCTACCAAGAGGCCACCGGGTCTGTGCATAGGGGTGTTTCTAAACTGTATCAACATTTTCCAAAATCTAATTAAAAATAGTCGAACGTGCGCAACGCACTGGGCTCAACTTCAGTGGCTTCAAATTATTCATAGGCCCAATTGTAAACCCCCAGATATTTACCCAATGAACAAGTGTGCCAAATTTCAACCAAATCCGACCATTTTGGAGGCCTGTAGGCTGCTTCAAAGCTTTAGCCTCGTTTTGGCAAAAAACTCGTCCCCAGGCCCCAAAAATCTAAATTTTTGAAAAATGCAAAAAAACACCCCCAGATATTCACCCAAGGAACAAGTGTGCAGAATTTTAGCCAAATCAAACAATTTTTGAAGTCTCCAGGCTGCCCCAAAGTTTTAGCCTCGTTTTGGCGAAAAACTCGTCCCCAGGCCCCAAAAATCAAAATTTTCAAAAAATGAAAAAAAACACCACCAGATATTCACCCAAGGAACAAGTGTGCAAAATTTCAGCCGGATCGAACAATTTTTGAAGTCTCCAGGCTGCCCCAAAATTTTAGCCTCGTTTTGGCGAAAAACTCGTCCCCAGGCCCCAAAAATCAAAATTTTTGAAAAATGAAAAAAGCACCCCCAGATATTCACCCAAGGAACAAGTGTGCAAAATTTCAGCTAAATCGAACAATTTTTGATGTCTCCAGGCTGCCCCAAAGTTTTAGCCTCGTTTTGGCGAAAACTCGTCCCCAGGCCCCAAAAATCAAAAATTTTGAAAAATGAAAAAATCTCCCCCAGATATTCACCCAAAGAACAAGTGTGCCAAATTTCAGCCAAATCGAACAATTTTTGAAGTCTCCAGGCTGTACCAAAGTTTTGGGACATACACACACACACGCAGACAGACACACACATATTCTCAGATTCTAACTCAACTGAAGTTGAGAACAAGAACTTTTTTAACTTTGTAACTTTCGACGAGACATCTATTCCCATTTTACCATCCATTGATTTTCGGACAAAAATTTGCAATTTTTCCTGGATTTGCTGAAATTTCCACCCTTTCAGTGCATTTATCAAAAGTCCACCCTTATAATGTATTTCTGTTACCTTGAAAAACATACCCTTAACCGCCGCACATACCAGTCGGTCAATTTGCCTGACTGCCCCTCCCCCGGAACAATCCCAGCCTCAGAATACAAAAATGTAAATAAGCATATAAAGAAAATTTTAGTTTAGACTGAAAATCTTCAATTTTAAATAAATCTTAACACAAGACGACTCGTTGAAGTCGAAAATTTCGCCTAAAGTTTAAACTGCATGAGAAAAACAAGAAGTAGAGATGAAAGCTAATCTGAAATCTACTTTACATTGAGCCTTGATGAAACAATTTTATAAGAACAACGAGGCTCAAAATCGATAAAAGAATTAACCAATTTAAGAATTATGGTTGTTCAATTCTTAAGAATTAAGAACCGAAGGGTATATCACCGTGCTATCAAGAGTTATTGATTTGATTCTTATAAAGTATATGCTTATAAGAAAAATAAATATGCTCATGTTGTGTGTCATCCCTTGTTTACTTTGTAAGAACTAAATATTCTCATATTGCGCGTCATCCCTTGTTTACTTTGTAAGAACTACAATCAGTGCCATAATATATTGGCACTTTTGGCTAATTTACCATTTTTCGAAAATTGAAGTTCGAGCGAGAATGTCAATTTTTAGGCCTTCAACTTGATTTTATCGATTATTTCGATTTAAGAGGGATTTTATTGGTTTCTAGGCTATATTTCAAGCCCTACTGGACCATTTTTGAGCTTTCGGATCCTCAGTCTTAAGTCTAGCGTTAAAACTCAGAGTTAAAACTTTACCCTTCGAACCTAACTTCAGAGCACTTACAAATCGATTGTGGTTTCAAAACACCCCTGTGAATTTCCCTTTTGTGCCAAGTATTTTGTCACTGATTGTAGTGTCCGTAGGGTATATCACCGTCTATCAAGATTCTTATAAAGTATATGCTTATAAGAAAATAAATATGCTCATATTGTGCGCCGTCCCTTGTTTACTTTGTAAGAACTAATTACCGGAAGGTATATCACCGTCTATCAAGAGTTATTGATTTGAATCTTATAAAGTATATGCTTATAAGAAAAATAAATATGCTCATATTGTGCGCCATCCCTTGTTTACTTTTTATTATGTAAGAACTAATAACCAAAGGGTATATCACCGTGCTATCAAGAGTTATTGATTTGATTCTTATAAAGTATATGCTTATAAGAAAATAAATATGCTCATATTGTGCGCCATCCCTTGTTTACTTTTTATTATGTAAGAACTAATAACCAAAGGGTATATCACCGTCTATCAAGAGTTATTGATTTGAATCTTATAAAGTATATGCTTATAAGAAAAATAAATATGCTCATATTGTGCGCCATCCCTTGTTTACTTTTTATTATGTAAGAACTAATAACCAAAGGGTATATCACCGTGCTATCAAGAGTTATTGATTTGATTCTTATAAAGTATATGCTTATAAGAAAATAAATATGCTCATATTGTGCGCCATCCCTTGTTTACTTTTTATTATGTAAGAACTAATAACCAAAGGGTATATCACCGTCTATCAAGAGTTATTGATTTGATTCTTATAAAGTGTATGCTTGGTATAAGAAAATAAAGAAAAAGACTAAAGACACAAAGATATATGACGTAATCCAAAGAAAACCCGCGAAAATCGTCCGTGGTTATACGAGTGTGTAATTTGTAAATTAAATTTAGTGAGTTCGTCCACCGTATCGAGTACTTTCGTTTTGTAATTTTTTTTCCTCGCCGCCGCCGCCGCAGAATCCTGATTGTAATATTTTCGCTAAGGCAAAATTAACTAGGTCACAGTGCGGAGATGACATGTAAGCGTTAATAATGTGCGCGCGCTCTTTCGCGAGCGTGATGTGTGATGGAAGGCAGTCGTTTCAGTGTATTTAGATCCAAACTGTGACCTAGTAGATTATTCATTGAAAACAGATTACAATATAGTCATTTTTCATGTCTCGATTATTCAATTCCGAATAAAAGACATTCAGGGAAAAAAAAGAGAAACACCTGGGTAATCTAGTTAAAAAAACCGAAAGTAAATGGTAGACAAAGTAATGAGCCAAGGCAAAACGAGATTAGCGTACCACTGTGAATGAAACCACCTCCGGCGGTCGATAATGCGAGGCCAATTCAATTTATTGTTTTACGGGTCAAACTACCCAAGAAACAGGGTCGGTCAGTCTGCGAAAAAATAAAAATCAAATTAGAATTTCACCTATAAAATCTGCTAAAAAGGCAGCAAAAACTACAAAATCTTGATAAAAATGAGAAATAGAAAAAAGGGCACAAATTAAAGGTCGAATTCATGGATAAAATGAAAAATTGAAAATTCTCAAAAACTACCAGAATTTTGAAAATGTAAAGAAATGAAACTAAAAATGTACTACCTTATCGGCCCTTTTAACGCCGGCCCGTTTTACGCCGGCCCTTATTCCGCCACAGCCTAATTTTGGGCTTACGCCAATTAGGGCCATAAATAACGCCAAAACTTGTAAAAATCGCTATTCAGGCTTCAAAACCGTAAGTATTAACTAAAATTTACATTAAAATGTTATCTTTCAGTATTAAATTGTTGAAAATTCCATTGTAAATCAAAAAAATGGATAGTTTTCATCCTTTAATCATGCCTAAAATCCTTTAAATTGAGAAAAAATTAACGCCGTTTTTAGGTAGAAATTGCTAAATTTTGGTCCTTTTTACGCCGGCCCTTATTACGCCACGAGCCCAAAAATAACGCCAATATTGGCCGGTGTAAAAAGGGCCGATAAGGTACTAAAATGAATTTCATTTTTATTTCGATTTTTGGGATTTCAGGGTCGGTCGGGCCCGTAAAACAACTAATCAAATTGGTCTCGTCTAATGATAATAAAAATAAACAACGAGCCTCATTCAAAATTTAGTGGTTCTTATAAAAAAAACGTATTCTTGTATCTATGCAAGGAGTGCTCTTAAAAGCGTTTAAATATGCATGGATGAAAAAGAGAAAGTTAACATATGTTGGACATAAAACCTTCGAAAATAAACACCAAAAACTTTTTTTCATCTTTTTTTCTTCTTATGATGGTCGAAATTATGAACCATAAATAGCAAAGTGCATCTCTTTGCGTACGTAGATACTTCGGTTTTCATCATCACAATTTGCGTAAGCTTAAAATCCGGTTGCGTCCAACTTAAGTTATCCATAAACCTCCAGGGCAGTCAGAAATATAATTGGGGGAGAACTTTCTTAGACAAAATTCGACTCGTAAGAATTTGTTAAAAGGTTTTGTTTTTAAATAAGAGTGATATCGTTTGCTTATTCATTAATTTTAATTTACAAACTTTTTCACATTGAATTGACACGGATGTGGAGCACGATTGTTCAGAACAGAAAGTGGAAAAGAAAAACAATTTTTAGTTTATTCAGCACAATACAACAATACACGCTTTTTTTTTTATAAGAATGGTGTTTTTTCATTTCATCATGGATATTCTTAACTTTTTGCCGAAAATCATCCAAAAATATTCTTACGGTATTCTTAGGTTAAGATCGAAATTGGCAATCTACAGGTTAAAATGCATTAAAAATGGCATCATTCTTAGGTTCAGTTGCTAAATTCCATGATGGTGATATTCTTACCATATTCTTAATTTTTTGACCATTTTCATCATGGACATTCTTATAAAGTGTATTCTTATAAAAAAAAAAGCGTGTAGGGAGACACTGTCCTGGTATGAAACATGTGTCTGATATGAAACGGGAACGCTTATGTAAAAATAAAACCTTTAAGACTTTAAGAATGTGAATCTAGAAATACACTACTTGAATGTTGATGTTGGTCCAAAAAAACCAGACCCCAGGTTAGAAGAAGTTCTAAATAAGTTGTAGGAACGGCTAGAAGTTTGCAAAGAAGTTTGGACAAACCCAAATTTAAAATCATAAATCAAAATCAAAAGGAAAACCACTACAACTCAATTTGTGCATGATTTCAAAATGAATGTAATTTTTAAATTAAAATTAAAGCTGTATCAAAAAGAAAATACAGAAAATGTGCCGAAGTAAATGCTGCAGTCTGTTTAAAAGCACATTTCAAATTCAAAAAGAAATACTGTACTTATAAAATTTACAACATATGGTTCTTTCTTTCAAGATGACTTGGTTCGAGTTAAAGGATTTGAAAATGACAATGGAAGCCTTTACATCAAAATAATACATCATCGTAACAGAGTCCTTATCAATCTATTATGTTTCGCTGGAGAATGTTTAGATGGGTAGTTCTAGTGTCCATCTTGTTCTGGTTACCATTGGTTACTAGTAAACATTGGATCCCCTCACTTGATGAAATGACGCACAACGTCCATATTGGACATCATAAAGATCTCACTAAACAACCATTAACACAAAAAATACGTTTCAAAGTCGCTTATGATGCAAGTATTGGTCGATTATCATATCTTAAACAAAATCTGGTTAAGTCAAGATTGATTCCATCAGCTGTGAATTATTTTCATGAGACTTTATATGTTCGCGCTAACGATGAACCAATCAAATTGCAGCAAATGTGTCAAGGCAATGCGTTCTTCTTAAAGGATGAAAAAGGTGACGGTCCTGGTTTTGTTCAATATTGTAAAAACAAATGTCAGCCTACACAATGCGGACCAATCAAAGTTCCGGATAAATTCTTGGACGATTGCCGGACATGCGACGATACGGGTAACCGATGTAAAACAGTCAGCAATCAACGTTTGAATCTACAAGCAGTATCTGAAAAAGATTTTATACTATTTGTATCGTCAATCCAAACAGCGCATTGCAATGAAGCCAATATTGTCGCGTACGCATCTTACTGCCAACAAGAGCATGCTTTAAACAGACCCGTTGCTGGATTCGCCAACCTTTGTCCTGGAAAACTAGAAATTGAGGCGCAAGCATTTGAAAGTTTACTATCAACAGTTAAGCACGAAATCTATCATGCTCTTGGATTTAGTGTTGGTTTATTCGCTTTTTATCGAGACAAAAACGGGAAACCATTGAGTAACCGATTGAAAAACGGATTACCGGAATACAACCAAGAGACCAATTTATATCAATGGAGTGACCGGGTGTTAAAAACAATCATCCGTACAGATTGGGCAGTTTCCGGTGGAACTGTTAAACATCCCGTACAGCTAATTGTTACACCGACCGTACAGAGAGAGGTTCGGAAACATTTCGCGTGTGATGATTTAGAAGGGGCGGAACTGGAAAATCAGGGCGGTGAAGGTACAGCGTCAACGCATTGGGAGAAGCGCTTGTTTGAGAACGAGGCTATGA
Source organism: Clytia hemisphaerica (assembly GCF_902728285.1). NCBI lineage: Eukaryota > Metazoa > Cnidaria > Hydrozoa > Leptothecata > Clytiidae > Clytia > Clytia hemisphaerica. Next base: position 938,928 of record NW_027103726.1, on the reverse strand, counting down.
CAGGAACTTATACACAACACCCAGTTTTCTCAAGGATCACATTAGCTTTAATGGAAGATACAGAATGGTATAAAGCTAATTACGCCATGGCTGAAGATTTAGATTGGGGTAAGAACTTAGGCTGTTTGTTTGTTAAAAACAATTGTAGAGCGTGGATAGCGAACAGTATTGAGCAGAAATTACACACGGCACCTTTCTGTGCAACTCTCAAACAATCACCTTTACACATGAGATGCACGCATAGTAAACTTTCACTCGCTTTATGTAATCTGGTGAAATATTCATCTACATTACCAAGAGATTTCCAATACTTCGATAAGTTGGGTCACATCTCAGTCAAAGACATCGCCACGTATGGTGGTGCGGTAGAATTGGCAGATTTTTGTCCGTTTTATCAAAAATTTACATTGACGGAAGAAAGCGGGCGTAAACGCGGTACAACGTGTACAGTGAAAGAAAATTCACCAGAAAGTAATAAAAACTATGCATTAGAGATATACGGTCGGCAATCTAAATGCGTCGAGCATGGTCGACATTGGATCGCCAAGAAAGATTTATTTACGAGAACAATGTTGGATTGGGGTAGTGGATGTTATAAATATCAATGTACATCGGATGGTTTAGTTCTCCACGTTGGCAGTAAACAATATCTATGTCAACACAAATATCAAAAAATTGAAGTGGAAGGTTTTATGAGCGATTGGAAAGTGAACGGGTCACTCATATGTCCAAGTTGTGAAGAATTTTGTGGTGAAAAGGATGGGAATTTTTGTCAACAAGAGATTGTTGAAGGAGGACGCGGTTTTGTTGCAAACATTATTGATGATGATCCAGAAGAGGACCGTGAAATCACTCTTGATGTCAATTTTTCAGTTCAGATGAAATCAAAAGGTTGGGTAATTGTATCAATGGTGCTATTTGTGTATATTTTTATTTCATGTACTACTCGATATTGATATTGGAAAATAAGACGAGAATTATTCATCCTTTTTTTTCTGAATTTCAAAATATCCTTTTATGGTCTGGTTTTTGTTCCGAACTAAAATAATCAGTTTATATTAGGACCTTGAGTCATGGGCAGTAGAGCATCCTTTTATGGTCTCAACTGGGTCTGATGGAATTATCATAGATTTATAAAGCCCGAAGGGCTAGATGGCGTACTTTTGCTGAAAAGTGTGCCGTGGTTAGGTAGGAAATCCTACCTAAGTCACGTGACATTACAATAGAATTTCAGCGCTTGACCAATCAGAAGCTTCGCGGTTTTTGTTTTTTGCCTGCGATGGCTTAAAGCACGAAATCTAGCCCTTCGGGCTTTACGAATCTATGGGAATTATTGTTTAGAGTACTTCGCATGCTTACTTATCCCACTTTTATGAAACTCTTTGAACATTCTCCCTCTTTTTATAGGTCGTTTTTCCCTCTTTCTTTTTCCCTCTTGCTACTATCATTAAAGAAAAAAAACAGTAGTGAAACTAAAGTATCTTCAAGCCAATACCAAACAAGACTGATTTTAGTTCGTCCACCCTCATTTTGGAGGGCTCTGACCATAGTGAATTTTTCATATTTGTCATGTACAAAATATAGATTTCTGCCTGACATGACTTGTTATACACATTTTCTGTTAGACAAACAATTCTTGAATCTGAAAATTTAAAAGCCGCAATGAAAAAATTTGATAAAAAAGAGGAATTTATTCTCCGGCGAAGAAAAAACATTTTAAAAATCTTTGTAAAGTTCTAGGGAAAGATGCAACGTAGCGCACAAACAAAAAAAAATTGAAAATAAGGAATGAATATATTGGGCATAGCCCTTTAGCATCAATTTCAAAACAATGTTTTGTAGAATCAAAATTTTCAAGATAAAGGTCAATTTTTACTGGGTCGTTGTTAAACATGGATTACCGTAGCTCCATGGAGTACTCTAAAAATATTGCAGACCAGATTTTAGAATTCCGCGAGAGGGAAATGAAGACCTGTATGATTTTGTATTTGCTCTAAAACTAGACGACGCTATCGTCCGTATAATATATTATTATGATATAACATAGTTTGTATATTATAAAACGTAATATGTTTCGCGGCGGACAACAGCTACCCCCGAAAAAAACTCCCCTCTTCACGTTTGTTCCTCGTAGATGAAAATCGTTTTAGACTGTAGCATAGTGTACTCTAAAACTAATCTATAGCAAGAAAGTTGCTTTCTGAATGGTCTCTTTTTATATCCTGCAACACATTGAGTATGAAATTCTTATATCAAATAAATAAGTTGGTAAACTCCATTTATTGTGATTGTCTTAATATTTTGTTAATTGAAGTGTATTTTGTCAATAAAATGACAAAGAATAATTAATGATCTAAAACCCCTCTGTAACTTCTCTAACAGACCCAACTGCCATCATTTTATATCCAGTCATACTCCCGTCATACTACATACATCATAATTCCTATTGGAAATGTGTTGATAAGCTATGTATTGTGATTGTCACACTATTTTCTTTAAAAATGTCAATCTGTTGACAAAAGTACAAAAGGAAAATATTGCATAAAAAAGCTCCAGTGCCCTACTGGTGTCACATAAATGATATATCACATAATATTATATATAATTACACTGATATTATATGTAATTTCATGAAGTGTTTAATATATCAGAGCTATTCTGCAAGCTAAATCTGGTCTGTTTAATTGTAAAATTAACAAAGATTTTTAAGCAGAGAGCGTGCGCTATATGAGCTTTACTGTCAGAAATGGTAGCCATTTTTTCACAAACAAATACTTTGGACATTCTTTTGATTGCTATAAATTGGCAGTTTACAGCTGGTGGAAAAGGTTGATTATCAAATTTGTGATATTCATTGCTCTGACAGGTATTTTTGGGGGTACTCCATTAGGTACTCCATTGGAATACTCCATGGAGATAATCCATGTTTTACAACGACCCATTTTTACACGGAAGACCGGAAATAAAATATCCATTTGATAGAGGAAGGAAAATCTTACAGTTTTAGGGAAAATAGTTTAGCAAATTAAGACAGAAATTCTGCCAATCCATCGAAAATTCTCTTCCCGCGTACACCTCTTCTGATCATGCTACCAAATGTCAATTTCACAAACACTTTACTTTAGCACGAAACGGGAAAAATAGCTTAATCTTTTGAACCATAAACTGCCAAACGAAGAAACTAAGAAACAATAATAATGCGAGAAAGAAATTCATGAAATATTGATTTCAGAATGAAAATAGCATATTTGAGTTTTGTTTTTTTAAGTATTAAGCTTAACTTTTTACAATCAAAAAATAACTTAAAATAACTTTCTTGATTGAAAAGCAAAACAAAAAGCATCCCTGATGTAAAACCTATGGCAGTTATGGTCCTCTATTACCTGCTCCATCGTTATTTTCAAAATTTCCTGTTTTCTAAACATCTCAAAATAATACCAATGAACCCTTGACGGCACGGTCAGCTTGGGCGGGACAGGTAATGAGTTTAACCAGGAATATTTTAGGTTGGTTTCAAAAACAACTATAAAACTAAACTCCTTGCCTGTGGTATTATATTGTGTCTGTGTTGGAGTGACATCACTTTATCGCCTTAACTGAAAGGTATCTTACATTTTCACAAGAGCACTCCTACGCTTTATGCACAGTCAGCAAAAAGAAACCTATCATATGAAAACATTACTATTCCCCTCACGAGCTGATCACGCAATTAAGATATGACCATTTAAAGATCGAAATTCTGTGAAATCTGTTACGTTTTAGACTCAATTTGACGTCAATCGTTTGCGTTCATTTCAACATTGAAAATTGTCAATATTGTGCCTATTTTGAGGGTTAGTTGCTATAACAACTTTTTTCAGGCCTAATTCGCGGGCCCCCTCTCAAAAAAAGTTTCGAAATCCAATCTACTTTCGAAGCAATTACATGCGATCGAGCCCGAATTTTCCACATTTCCAAGAATCCCTTTTTGACTTGAATAGGAACAGCCCATTGCATTTACTCTTAGGTTCCAAATAAACGGGAAGGGGGGGGGGGGGGTCGAATAAACGAGGGGGTTGGAAATTTTCAAGATCTGAATAAACGGGGAGGGGGGCTAATTGCCGGGGGTAGAAATTGTTCTTCTGAAAACCCCAAAATAAGGTAAATATAGGCTAAAATCAGGCTACTTAGAGCAAAATAAGGGGCCTTTTCTTTGACAGCTTGAAATATTCTTGAAAATTAATAAACTGGGGGTCCTAATGAGGTCCGGGGGTTGGAAAATTGTCGAAAAATTAACAAGCGGGGGAGGGGCCGTTTATTGGGATCCTAAGAGTAAAGTATTAAATTCTCAATAGAGAGGTGTTTTAGTAGGAGATGGAAAAAGGGGGAGATGATGGGGGAGACATTTTACTAGCCACCGGAAAGAATTCAAACTTTGATTAGTTAAGAAGTTAAAACTCCACAAATTTCGAAAATCTAGATATCCAAACATAAAATATTTCAGCTTTACCAGAAAAAGAAATAACAGCTTTTACACAGGATAGATAAGAAAAGAACTTTTTTGCAGTTAAATGTGATGAAATATATGCGGCCGTAGATTCAAGATGGTGCACTACTTGAGTAACGCAGGTAATCTTTAAAGGTTATGAAAGTGTGTCGAAAAAAAAGGTTAATTTATTTATTTTCATGATTTTTGTTCTTTTTTCGAGTAGATGCAGTAGAGAAAACGAAACTGAGAATACACTTTTTTCTAAAAAACATCCAAAGTTTTTGACGCCTGCAGAGCTTCTTAACTTTCTAAAAAGGTTCTTATTTTCGCCATGTTGTGAGTATTTTTGTCCACTTTCTAAAGAATTCGAGTCAGCAAAGCCTTAAAATGTTCTTAAACTTGATCTTAATATTTCAGACCATCGAAGCTTTATGTTCTTATATAGTTTGTTCTCATAAAGAAAAAACTTGTTGTGCATGGAAAAAAAGGCAGAGCAAATCGTCACCCACGTAAACTCCTTAAAATAGAAAATAGAAAATAGAAAATATAGGTGAAGAAAGGGGAAAAAAAGGGAAAAAGTGCATCAGGTATTTAAAAACAGATATTTTTTATTGTTTTATTGTTCTGAAGAGTTCTTTGTGTTTTTTTTTTCTTGTCAAAAATAAGAGCTCGGTATTCTTCATTTATTGTTTTGTTATTCTTCTCAAAAGTAACTGTGTTTTTTCCCTCTAAAAGACAGCTTGCATTGCGTTTAAAGATATAAAAACTTCATTTTTTTTGTATTTTAAAGATCAGTTTGGTTATTACAGCATACGAAGAACAAAATCATCAAAAAAGATATTATATTCACAGTATAACTTAAGAAGGTTTATAAGAAAGATCTAAAAGAGAAGAAAATACCTTTCAAGTCCAACGAAAATTAAGAAAGAAAAGAAAAGATTTTAGTTGTGGTAAGTCTTCAAAGTCTTTCATTACTGTAAATAAAAAAGCTTCTGAGAGCATTTTAGGATTTTTAGGATTGATAATCTAATAATTGCATTAATTCAGTAGTTTCATCTTTATTTTGTCAGTAAAATAGATCATCCCAGACTGGTTAGTTAATTTGGTAAGTAGTTGGTTTATTGTTTATCAAAGACGTTTATGATAAACGATAGAGCTGTAACCATGGTAATTTTGGTAAACAATAGATCAGTGGAGTTAGAGGTCAATGAGGTCGATGGTGGCTATGTCAATGGGGTAATCGATAGACCAGTGCGGCTAGTGGAAACATTGGGGGTAAAAAGGTCTACCTTGATTTGAAGGGGGATTTCAGGTGACCCATGAAAAATAGAAGGGTTCGATGGCTAACTGTGCAGTTAATAATGTATATTCTTACGAAATTCGTAAATTAAAGTAATTAATTAAGCTTAAATTAAATTTCACCCCATCTTTGGCTTGACGAAAATATTTTCATCTCCTAAATTCCATCCAATAAATTTTGATTCGTCATAGGTCTTTGTCATTTTTTAAATTTCAATTTATTATAAAACTTTATAATCGGTTCAGTCAATCCAAAGTTATGTTAAAAAGACTGAAAAAATTTGACCTTACCAAAATGACAATATTTCTGAAGCACAAAATTTGCTTAGAAAACTTAAATTTCCAGTAAATGTTCGAAAATTCCGGTTGAAAGGCCTAAAACACAAAGAAACCGTCAAAAATCCATTAAAATGCTATCTTAATGATACTTTGACTTTTTGGAACAGACTTTAAAATAATATTGAGAAAATTTTTTTTTATAGCAACCGTACTAAGTTTAACATCACTTTCACTTGATCTCTTGCGGTAATCTTTCGTTACGCTTTTGGATATTTTGAAATTGTGGCCAAGAGCAAAGAAAGCTAATCACTAAATTCAATCTAGCAAGATATCAAAACTATGGGAAATAAGTCTAAGGCATCTTTCAGAGATATGAATTAAAATTGAATATCTCTTTTCGGAGTAGTAAGACTAGCTTTCAAAATTTATTGGTAAGCGGAGATTGAATTTTCACAATCTTTTAAAAACTTATTCTCAACAAGTAAATCTAGACGGCTACATTGAAAAGTGAACATAAAATTAAAGCAGAAAGCCCTTACTGTATACAAAATGACAGAGCAAAGGTTACTTACTTACGAAATATAATACTAACTAATACAAAACTTTGGGGAGAATACAATTCGTGATAAAAAAATTAGAAAAAAAACAATCTCATTCAAGATTTATTTCAATCTTTAATGCAAGCTTTAATACAGTATGCTGGTGAAACCAAAAATTTTTTCCTGTGTATTCGGTAAACATGGCCAACGACCTTGAATTCGTAAGGATAAGAAGGCTGTTTATGTAATAAAAATGAAAAAAAGATCGTTTGATGAGGGAACTTCAACATTTCTCTAATTTGGATTTAAAAATTGTTTGGGTGACGTTTTATCGCTGTATCTAAAGAAACCTAAGTTTCAAAACAATCCACTTCTCCTCTATAGATGATATCTAAAGTTTGCTAAAAATATTAATTGGAGAATTCTCCGTTTGAGAATCAGTTTTTCATACATATTACTGTGGATTCCAAATTTAGTTTGAGTATTCGAGGGAAAAATACAGTTTAAATTTACAAAAAAAACCTGGACGTTTACGTTTTGTGTAAGTTTATTTGTGTTTTAAAACCCCGGGGGGGGGGGTACTTAGGCAAATGGAGGGTATGGTATGTGCCGCCCTTAAGGGTACCTTTTTTGGACTTCCAAAGTTCCGCTAAGGGTCGGAAAAATCAGAAAATCAAATTTCAGTCCCACTAAGGGTCGGAAAAATAGAAAAATTTCAACTTTTTTCCCCCTGAAAGATCGAAATTTGGTCAAAATTGCTCAAATTTGTCCCGCTAAGGGTCGTAAAATTCGCAAAATTTTCCTTTGTTTTCTCCTTTTTTAGTCCCGGTAAGGGTCCAAAGTTCGAAAGTCGGGCGGCACCCCCCGTCAGCTCGCAACCCTAGTACCCCCCGGGTTTAAAACATTCAATCTACAATCATCTACAAATTATGTGGCATTTCTTGAAAAATCCCTTTCCCCTCATATCAGTGTTGATGTGAGCTTTTTCTGAGCTTAGTGGCGGCCCTTCTACCCATCAACATTACCGAGTTTATGTATGTGTGTTTTTCAGCGACGGAGACGGTAAGGTTCTAATTTGACTAGATCCTGACCAGCTGAGGACGACGGTAAATCATCACTTTTACCGTCCTCGATTTTGCGGGTCAGAACTGCGGGTTTTTCCAAATCGCTCCAGTTACTTTACCGTCCTCAAAAGTGCAAATACATAAACTCGCTATTGATACTAAGGAAAAGGGAATTCTTGCCACAATATTTAGTCACAGATTGTAGACAGTGGAGAAAGAAGAAATAATATTTGTTATGTCGAACTTCTTTTGAAGACCAAGGAAACATCTTGCTTTCTAAGAAAACAGTTTGAAAAGAAGAAAAAACCTTTTGAATTTTTTGACTTTAGCAGAAAAGGTAATCAACCTGACAAAACAAAAAAATCTGAGACGGAGAAACTTTTTTAGTATCCAAGGATATCGAGGGCGACGGTAAGTGAAGTCGATGCAAAGTCGATAGTTGATGTACGGCTCTATGTCGCCTTTACTCACAAAAACAGAAGACGGTATTTTGGTGTTTTTGCCGTCGTCTTCGAGCAAAGCGGACGGCGATTTTTTGGTGAAACGTCAACTTTGCTTTATACCGTCTACTTTGATTTAGTTCGAATACATAAACTCTTTTTCTGTTCCATTTCGGCAATTTGCATAGTTTCCCAGCGCTGCGGGTGCGCTGCTATTCTACGCGACACTTCAAATTTAAGCTTGTAATTTGAAATTGTGGACGCCAATTTTATTTCTCAAAAACACATGCAAAATTAAGCAATATCTCACTTTTTGATCAAGGTAGCCTTATTTCTACTGTCTTACCCTGTAAGTGTCACCAAATTCTTATTTCTTGTTTATAGAACACCAGCACGGAGCTTGCATCGATGAAGAGGATGGTGAACCATACATTAGCCAGCTTCCACAACATTACAATACATTCACTCAATGCAACAACACAAAACTTTTCTGAGACAAATGTTCAACCATCGACCCCATCTCATCTCTTCACAACAGCTACCGTGAAAACAATCAATAATCTGAGAGAGAATCGTTCATTCTCTTACTCAAACATATCCTTACTATCCAACTCGACTTTCCAAGGGCTGGCAGATCCATTCTCTCAAAACACGACCACATCTTTCATCAAAGTACAAAGCCAACTGGAGATAACTCTACTCCTTTTAATCGCCTTTCTGGCCTTTATTGGCAATTTCTTGGTTTGTCTGCCAATATTGATGAATCCAAGAATCAGGACCACTATCAACTGTTTTGTTTTGAGTTTATGCTTTACTCAGATACTAACCGACTGCTTCGTAATACCGCTCTACTGTTTCGCTTTAGGGTCAGCAGTATACAGTTACGTTGTAGCCTTTGTTGTTATATCATACATAACAAATCTACTGGCTTTAACTTTAGATAGATATTTTGCCATCAAATACCCGTTAAGATACAGGGGTATTATGTGGCGAGGTCGTTGCATACGTGTTATCCTTCTATGTTGGATGGTGTCAGCATTTGTTCACATCCTCCCAGTTCTATGGTACAACTCCGAACATCATAAAATCATCCATAAAGTCTATATTTCGACCATCACTGTACTCTTCTTACTTTTTCCATTATGCGTCGTCATTTTTGTCTACGTTAATATTTTTATCGAGATTTTATCGTCTAGTCGTAAAGAAAAAGAGCGGCGCGTGACCTATCGGAAGAGTCAATACTTAGGTGATGGTGGTAGTTATTCTCCTACAGGTTCTGACGTATTGAGTATTGGGTTTGGTGATGATGAGAGGAAACATTCAACAGCTTCAATCATATCAGAAGGTCCCTCCATTATGGATGGTATGACGTCATCAATCACCTCATTGGTCAAAACAACAAACCGAAAATCAAGGCTCCAACAAACTGACTTGCAAGTTGAAGTTCGTTCTGCTTTGATATTCTTTGTTATCATTTTGATGTACGGAGCAACCTGGATCCCAGTCCTTGTCATGACAATAGCTGGAGTCCTGGGAAGGAGTCATCTAATTCCCAAAGGTATGAATACATGTTCGATATATATCATGGCGGGAAATACGATGCTAGACCCACTGATTTATGGATGGTACATGAAAGACATTCGAAAACAACTCATTAAACTTTTCACCAGTTGTTATAATAAGATGCTGAAAAGAGGTTATACCAAAGCCGCTCGACCAGACCTCATACAAAGTTGAAATGTAACAAGAAAAACAGTTCGATCTTCAAGTGACCAAGAATTTTCTTTGAAATAAAGAACGATTCGAATTACAGAAAGCAGTCTACACTACTTTCTAGCTAAGTGGACCAATGTTATAGTTCGAATTATAGAAAGATTCAAGTAATAGAAGTTCGAATTAGGGAGAGCACACTGTAAGCCTTTTTACAATCACAGCAATGATGACGAAGGTAGAATTTACATTTGGTCCTGTTTGTAAACAATGATAGAATATGGATCAGAAGAGTTTGACAGTAACAAACGTGCAACAACGAAAACAAACAATATTTTTAGATGGGAGAATCTTTAAACTGGCACAACTTTGACTGGACTAATGAAATATGGTGAAAAGTAAATGGTGAGAAGTAAAGCAAGTGACCTAATTACCAAGGTACGCGATATGAAGACAGCGTGAGAGACAAAATGTTAAAATATATTGTATTGATTGTGAAAATAGAAGGGGTGTGGGGAAACCTTTTGAATATATCAAAGGAAGGGCCTGATAACATTTTCAAAACCATTTGAAAAGAATTCATGCAAAATAGTTGGAAGTTTCAAAAGTACAAAATAGCTTTTCGGGAAAAATAGTTAGTGGCCAGTAGCGTGGTAGGTTTGATTTTGGCACCCCCTATTAAGGGCTCTGACCATAGTCGGAAAATTGATTTTAGTATTTGAACATTTAAGTTATGTTTTAAGATTCTTTAACACTTTTAACAAAGAATTGCCTTTATAAATTGCTTTTTAATCAAATCCCTTAAGAGTAATTAAGAATTCAATTGCAAAAATAACGTTATGAACTTTAAAAAGACGTTAATAATATGTTGCATCGCCTTCTTTTATAAAAAATGTTTTAATTGGTAATTAGTAGCAATAAAGGTGGGTTTGTTTCACCAAAGACAGTGCTCTACGTAAAGGAGCAATACAATAATGATGAGTCAAAACTTTTTTTAAAATGTAGAACTTAAAGTTTCATGCTTACAATCATCAGCTACATATGATACAAGTTTGATCTAATTGAAAAAATTCAAATTTCAAACACCGCTAGAATCGACAAGTCGTAAAAATTAATGAGTAATTAGAAAAAATAAAAATAAAAATTATAATTCCCATGTGAGCAGCTATGTCCAGTCTTTTGTTTTATAATGTTTGAACATAAACTTATTCATGTGACGACATTTAGAAACGATTTCGGATCTTTTGTTAAGCAATTCGTCTTTGTTTTCGAATCTCAGGATTTCTAATTTTTCTTGTAAACAAAGGCGGCACATTTTGGAAGTGTTAGAATAGGATTTGACCCGTTTTTGGATAGACCATTTTAACGTCGGGGCAATATTCTTTTCTTTTAAGGCCCAAATATACGTAGACAGGGTTGTGCTGTTTTTGTACTTAGCGTTGTTGATAGATTGCTTGTGTTCATTATATCGCTGCTTGAATTCTCTTTCGGTAAGGCCAATGTATGATTTCTTATCATGGTTAGGTGCTGTAAATCCGAAATCGTTTCTAAATGTCGTCACATGAATAAGTTTATGTTCAAACATTATAAAACAAAAGACTGGACATAGCTGCTCACATGGGAATTATAATTTTTATTTTTATTTTTTCTAATTACTCATTAATTTTTACGACTTGTCGATTCTAGCGGTGTTTGAAATTTGAATTTTTTCAATTAGATCAAACTTGTATCATATGTAGCTGATGATTGTAAACATGAAACTTTAAGTTCTACATTTTAAAAAAAGTTTTGACTCGTCATAATTGGTAAATTACCTTTTTGTTTCGAAGATTTTTCAAACTGTCCGCAAAGAATTGAACAGTTTTAAATTTTTCGGAAAATTTTTCTATAATAATGCATCAAAAGTTATGGCTGTTTTTCTATGAAAAATTGGGATGGAAAATTGGTCAAAAATCACTCTTTTCAAGATTTTCAAGCAAATAAATTTTTTAAAAGATTTTCCGAAAAAATAATTTTAGTTGGTAAAAGATACGCCATCTATCGCGAAAATTTTTTCAAAATGTTTTTTCTTCGCCGAAAATAAGCTCTTCAAAGTTGAAATACTCTTCTTCGCAAAAGTCTTCATTTTTCTTTTATTTGGCCTAATTTTTAAATACCATTAAGTACCATCTCCATTGTGAAATTTTAAGTTCGTGTAAATTCTGGGATAAATCTATTCTTTTCAACTTGTTCAGTTAAATATATATACAAAAACAGGATCGATCGGGTTCGTAGAACAATATATTAATTTGGTCACCCCTTCCTCCAGGGTTTGGGTGTGGGAGATTTCTTAATTTTAAGCCAATACTTTGTAAGTAATTGTGATGTTTAATATGATTAGAGTGATTACCATTTATTCATTTCAGGGATTTAGGAAAGAAATTTTTAGAATTTTTTAAAGTTGTAATCATTAGGGGGGCTAGTAAAAATACGGAGCAAGAAAAAAAATGAAAAAAGGTAACTATGATAGAGATACCTGCTTTGAACTATTTCTTTTTCTTCCCTTTGGAACCATCTGTTGAATAGTTGGTAAAATAATGTTGAGCAAGATATCGTTCTTGTTGTAAATGGATTTCTTGGTCACTAATTTGATGCTGGTGTGTTTTCCTTTGTTGTTGAAGTTTAGATTGCAAATCCTTGATGGCTGTCTCTTTCACTGATAGTACACTATCTTTGTCATCGCATACCTTTTCGATCGCTATGAGAAGAAATAGAATCAATATCATATAGGACGATGCTCATTTCATCGTTATCAAAGCAGTAGAACCAATCTCAAAATGAGTTTCTTAGCCTAACAAGAATCTTTCTATATAATATAGACTTTTGACAGATAAATTGGCTCTCTCATCTTACAGAGAAGAAATTCATCCACATGACACAAGGCCGAATCTCGTTGTTGAGAGAAAATGCTCACTTTCCTAAGCTAATTTTGAGATTTGCTCTTTTGTCTTGACAACGAGGATATAGACAAAGATCTTTGATGCCTTTTCCTTCAAAATAATTTTCTATGTTTTCGCGATTTTGACTGTGACCTATAAAGGAGCCTGGGCAAAGACAAAACATGAAATATAACAGAAAGGATTGTAATCTAAGCCTCAATATTCTAAGGAACAGTAAACAACATTACCTTTATATTTTTCTTTCAACTTCTGAGCATGAAACTTTTGTTCAAATGCTGTATTTTTTAGATGCCCGAAACTGAAAATGAAATAAATAGGAATACAATTTTATCTATAATAAAACCTCAAAGTGTCAAATGAAAAAATAAGTTGACATAAAAATATTGAGGTTATAAAACAGTCATTGAAATCGACTCATGTGGAAACAAAAGGATACCATAATACACTCAGCAAAATAGAAAATAAAGTATAATTTCAAAATAATGAGTCCTTTCAAAATTCAGAAAACCAGTCTTACGCTTCTTTGAAAGCTTGTTTTTCTTGTGATAATTGCCTGTTAAGGTATTGGATATCTGCCAATGACACCTCCAACTTTTCTTTTGTTTTCAATAATTTAGATTTTGTCTCCAAATGGGCTATTTGTTCCTCCTGAAAATATTATTTCAAAATTGACAGTTTGAATAATGGCTTAAAAATAATGTATGAAAAAAATAACAAAATATCTCAAAAATCAAGATCTATTTAGGGCAAAAGGTCCAATCTTAAAATTAGTGTCTTTTCTTGTAGCGGACAAAGATTCTATCTACAAGTGAAAAGGATAAATCTCAAAATTTTGACTTAGAAGGTAAAAAAGAGTCTAGTCTTCTCAAACACTTATTGAGATTGGACCTTTTTGCTTTGATTGCAGCGATTTCTCTCAAGTAAAGGTATATATTCTCCTTGTCAATACGTTCATTGTTTACATCAGATGTAATGGCATTATTTTCAGGATGAGGTCAACAAGGTAGTCCTACCTTTTTCAATAGGGTCCAAGCTGAATTGGATATCTAGGAACTAAACAGAGTCAAAACTCCTGGATAAAGGCACTGACACCTAAGACGACTTAAGCATCCCTCCTTAAAAAGGTAGTTTGTAACTGAGGTTTTACTGTACAGCACCTGACCCGGAGAATGTAGTAAACCCCAAAAAGGTGCGTTTCTCATTTATTAACATTTTAGCCCAAACGATAGTTCAACTTCATAAAAAGTTGTGTCAGAGCATACTGTCCTAAGCTTGATATTTTGACAAAAATGTTTGGCATACATTTTGGGGGCCTTCATAAGCCAACATGAAAAGTCTGTAAAACTATATAAAACTTGTTTGTTGTACTTTCATAACATGAAAGTACTATCTGAGGATGATTGATGTTGTCATTTTGAGCTTTTATGACGGAAAGAATTAACAAAAGATAATCTTACATTACACCCCTGTGTCACAGACACACTGGGACCCCAGCCCCACCAGAAAACTTGCCTAAGTTTGGAACATAGAATTTTTATCCCCATTGGGACATTGATATAAATTTTTGTTCCGGCTGTGGGAAAAAGTTCCACCGGGGCTATGAAGCAAAGTTGTTGTTACATTTTTTACATACCGGGTGCGCCACAAAAAAGTTTCTCTCTTTGAATCGAAATCTAAAAATTTTAAAAGATCCATTTCTATTTCATTGGAAAGAAGAAAGATGGACTTAAATTTTGATAGATCATTTATTAAATTCGATTCAGTAAATCAAAAGTTATGTTCAATTGTATAGAAAAGTTACTTTCGAAAAGTGCTGAAAAACGTTAAAAATCGAACTATCAAATCAAACAGAAGCATCATTACATGATATATCAGTATTTTCGTTTCAGTCATTAAAGATGATAATTAGCTGTCTAAATGACCTTTTGTTGTATAAAGGAAGGTTGAATTTCAATGAAATGAAGAAAATTCATCAAAAAAGGCCAAAAAATCTGGTAAAATTCATGAAAATACATCAAATACGGGTTTCGAGATAGATCCAGCCTTACATAGACTTTTATCCAGTCTAGAACCAAAAATATGAGGAAAATTTCGGTAAAAGAAATTAAAGTTATTTTGTTGAAGAGTTTAAACCCTCTTGACCCTTCAGTTTCAAAATTTATGTGTTTAGTTACTGAAAAATGCTCTTAATCATGTACTCTCGGGTACCTAATAGCCGGGGGGGGCCCGCTAATTAATTTTTCGAAAATTTTCCACCCAGGACATTCTTATTCCAACCCCCCGCTTATTGATTTTCGGGAAACTTTTTTTGACTGTATTAGCCTCTTTTTCGAAAATTTTCCACCCAGGAAATTTTTATTCCAACCCCCCGCTTATTAATTTTCGAGATTTTTTCCAACCCCCCTGCTTATTCCAAACCCCCCGGCTATTAGGTACCCAAGAGTAAAGGCTATTGTGATTGCCAATTTTAAAATAAAAATTTGATAGGTCGATTTTTAACGATTTCGAGCACTTTCTGAAAGTAACTTTTTCATTCAATTGAGCATAACTTTTGATCTAATGGATCGAATTTAATAAGTGACCCATCAAAATTTAAGTTTATCTTTCTTCTTTTCAATGAAATGGGAATGGCTCTTTTAAAATTTTTAGATTTTGAAAAAATTAGTTTCAAAGAGAGAAACTTTTTTGTGGCGCACCCGGTATTTCAACACAAAATCTTTAAGCTACAAAACAAAAACAACTTCATTCATAAAATTCATAAAATGAATTATTCATCATTTCAAGATCAATATTATAGCAAATTTTGCTTAAATTAGCACAAAAATATTTCATCATCCAACTATTTTTTATTTCAACATTACTCTGGTTCAATAATTCCTTTCCTCCTGTTCCATAACTTACACCCCTTACAGCAACATGAATCATTATAGGCATCAATCCAATGACTTTGCAACCTTTCTTGTTGAGTGCCGACTTTTGAACATTTTTACAGATGCTACATTGTTGAAAATAACACTCTTACACTTAAAAACTTCGTTACACTCCATAAACTTTTCCATCAATTCTACTTTCCTTGAGTTGACCTTGTCTCTTCTTTTTGTCTTTTCTTTTCCTTTTCGTCCTTTTTAGCACAATAGAATTAATATCATTGTTAAATCTTTGCCATAATTAATATATTTCTAAAGCATAAATTTCACTTAGAGAGCAATAGCTTTCAATGAATACTGGAATTCCGTTCTCAACAACTAAATCTTTTCACCTACATTCTGGGGGTTAAAAATCGAAAAAATCAAATTTTCAGGATAACAAAATGCCCTATAGAAAATTTTTCTGCTACAAAATATTTCTAAACTTTATTGTTATAGTTAATCCAATTGAAAAAATATCAACATTTTACTATTACTAGATTCAAAGCCATAAAACCAAACCTACATTCTGGGGGTTATAACGAAAATGGTAGTCAACTTTAATAAGGAGATTGCATTCAAAAATAGAAGCCCAAAAAGTGAGGTTTTCAATGACAACCACTTTTTAGCCCACATCGTTGACATTCTTGTGGCTGCTGTGTAGTACAAAATTCCATAAAATAAGGAAATTGATAAGCTTTCCAAAAATGTGGCCCTCTTTGAAGTTGAGTGATTCAGTCTTGAAATATAAGATGGCAAAGTGAGGGCAGGTTTTGTGGCTGTATGTCATGTGGCTCACTCAACAGGTTGGCTTATGTGTGCTGTCCTGCTTTAAAACTTCAATATTTTTTAACCGTTTTCCTTGAAATTGGTAGTTTAAGGTCTGATAAAGATACTTATGGGTTTAATTTGTGGCTGCAGGGTTTTCAATAGGCTTAAAATGTGGCTTCAATCATACTTCAATCACTAATTTATCAATTTACACATTCCAGGTTGGGTTTTGTTTTCGAAACAGGAATATTTGCAAAGCCTAAAGCAAAACAAACACAATCTAACACAATACTGTACAGTCTTATTTCAAGAAAGAGTGTACATTTTGTGGCTGCAAATACCATTTTTTGTAACTATAACCTTCTGAGCTGTTACATTAGGTATTAGTTGGCATTTTTAGGGTTGGCTTATGTGCTGTCCTGCTTTAAGACTTCAATATTTTTTAACTGTTTTTCTTGAAATTGGTAGTTTAAGGTCATAAGATACTTATGGGTTTAATTTGTGGCTACAGGGTTTTCAATGGGCTTGAAATGTGGCTTCAATCAAAGCAGATATGAAAAAAATCATCAACTTTGAGCCGCAATTCTAGCCCAATGACCCAATAATTTTGGTTCCATTTTTGATATTTTGTGGATAAACCCTTTTGCTACGAGTTTCATCTGAAAAAAAATGATTTTTACTCATTGAACAAATTTGTGGCTGCTGTTTTATCAACATAGTGTTTTTCTTGATTTGTGCCGCAATTTTGGCCCATTTTACAAATTTTTTTTTTCAACTTACTTTAGAACCAATATTGTGAAGTTTCGTTTAAAAAGAGTTATTTTTAAAAAGGATATTCAAATTTGTTTTTTTTGCTGTTTTTGAAAACCTCACACAATTTTTGAATGCCATCAGGAAGCCCATCAGTACCATTTAAATCGTTGTTTAAATTTTTAACGAAGAAACTAAAAAATTGAAAACGAAAATAAAAAATTGACGACGAAGCTAGAAAATTGACAACGAAACTGAAAAATATTTGAAAATGGTGGCCCTGATGGTTGCGAAATGGAAACATCATTAACTCTGATGGATTCTGAATATGAATTTGATAGTTATGGTGAATGCAATGCTGGCAAAGATGATTCTTGTGAATAAGATGCTGGCAATGATGAACCTTAAGGATGGGATGGAGGAGATTGTTGGAATCTCCGGTTTCAATGGAATCATTGAAACTAATCAATAGTGCAAATGATGAAATCAAGGCTGTAGCATGATGAGATGATGGAATCCATAGTGCGGGTGATGGAACCAACCATTGATTCCGTCATTTGCACTATTCCAATGATTCCATTGACACCAGTGATTCCAACAATCTCCACATCACATCCTTATTCTGGTTCACCATTGCCAGCATCTTATTCACAAGAATTACCCTCGCCAGCATTGCATTCACCAGAACTATCAAATCCGTTTTCAGAATCTACCAGAATCAATGATATTTCCATTTTGCAATCATCAGGACCACCATTTTCAATTTTTTT
This sequence comes from Clytia hemisphaerica, assembly GCF_902728285.1. NCBI lineage: Eukaryota > Metazoa > Cnidaria > Hydrozoa > Leptothecata > Clytiidae > Clytia > Clytia hemisphaerica. The sequence continues at coordinate 920,993 of NW_027103726.1, read as the reverse complement.
TTAGTTTCATTGTCGATTTTTTTAGTTTCGTTGTTAAAAAATTAAAGGAAAATCTAAATGGCACTAATGGGCTTCCATACTTTAAGGACCAAAAAAATTAGTCTATCTATCAAAAGTAATAAAACTAACCCCTGGGAAAAGATTTCCGGAGTTTAAAATTTTGTTGAAAACGTTCAATGTTTTTTAATATGCAAAATCTACATCTTTCAGGTCTAATTCAAATTTCATCTACATTCTCGGGGTCAGGTGCTGTATAGGTACCCGAAATAAGAAAATGTGAAAAATTAACACACCATTTCTTACTTTGTAAGCCTTTTTTAGTTCTTCATACTTTCTCTTTATTTCAATAGCATCGTTTGAACTCATCTGAAAAAAACCTTGATTATAGATCTGAATATAATGTTTTCGAAAATCAATAGGCATTGAAAATTTTTTTTCGCATTAAACAGATTGTTGAAAAATTTCTCATTATATGAATCTTATTTTTCATATCATTCAATCATATAACTAAACTTATGGTATTGTATAACAATATAGTCAAAGTAATCTATCAAATTATAAAAATTATTAAAATACAAAAGTCAAATATAGACAAACTGTCCTAGTGTTAATATGGGCGTGACAGTATTTACCCGAAATGAATTTCCCACTCCAAAAAGTGCAAGTTGATCACATTAGCTGTATCTTTATTTATTGAATTGTATATTTGACTTCTTTCTTGAATCTTGCTTCTTTTTTTTGGACCTACCTAAGGTAGTCCTTTAAATTAACCCTTGTCCGTTCGTTCGTCCGTTCGTTCGTCTGTTGCCAGCTTTTCTCGGGATTGGCTCATTAGTTTTTTCTAATTTTTTGCACAATGATGCAAAATGGCAATGCCCAAAATGTGACGGAGCCCGATTTTCGAAAAAAAAATTTTTCCGGCCGAAAATGGCGGAAATATGCCGGAAAAACTGGTTTTTCGGCATTTTCTCGAGATTTCATCATTAGTTTTTTCTGATTTTTTGCTCAAAGATGCGTATTAACAATGCCCAAAACATGGCCTAGTCCGATTTTTGAGAAAAAATTTTTAAATATGCCGGAAATCGCCGTTTTTCTGGATTTTCATTGGACTTTTCCATATAATTGGTTGTTTTTTCATTCAAAAAGATTATTAATAGCAATGCCCACCATCAAGCATGTTTCAATTTTCATAAAATTGATTTTTGAAGCCGGAACTTTCTAAAAATTGCCGGAACAGCCGATTTTCCCGCCGGAAAAAACGGTATTTCTTGAATTTCTTGAGCTGTACTTTATATTTTTCATGAAATTTTGCACACTGATGCAAAATGTCAATACCTAAATTGTGACGGAGCCCGATTTTCGAAAAAATTCATTTCCGGCCGAAAATGCCGGAAATGTGCCGGAAAAAAACTGGTTTTTTGGCATTTTCTCGAGATTTTATCATTAGTTTTTTCAGATTTTTTGCTCAAAGATGCGTATTATAAATGCTCAAAACATGGCCGAGTCCCGATTTTTAAAAAAAAATTTTTCCGGCGGAAAATGCCTGAAATATGCCGGAAATCGCCGTTTTTTCTAGATTTTCATTGGACTTTTCCATATAATTGGTTGTTTTTTCATTCAAAAACATTATCAATAGCAATGTCCACCATCAAGCATGTTTCAATTTTCAATAAAATTGATTTTTGAAGCCGAAACTATTTTAAAAGTCGCCGGAACAACCTATTTTCGCCGGAAAGACAGTATTTCTTGAATTTCTCGAGCTGTACTTTATATATTTTTATGAAATTTTGCACACTGATGCAATATGACAATACCTAAAATGTGACGGAGCCCGATTTTCGGAAAACATTTTTTTCCGGCCGAAAATTCCGGAAATATGCCGGAAAAACTGGTTTTTTGACTTTTTCTCGAATTTTCATTTTTAGTTTTTTCTGATTTTTTGCAGAAAGATGCGTATTAGCAATGCTCAAAAGATGGCCGAGTTTGATTTTTGAGAGAAAAATTTTTCCGGTTGGTGGAAATCGCCGTTTTTGCAGATTTTCATTGGATTTTTTCCTTGTATTTCTATGTTTTCACACAAAAACATTATTGATAACAATGCTCACCATCAAGCATGATTCAATTGTCAATAAAACTGATTCTTGCGACCAGAACTTCCTATTTATTTTTTCCCTACAACCCTTCTCTCTCCCCCCATCAACAATCAATGATGAATTTATTGTGTTGTGTATTTTCGCTAAATGCTATATTTTCTGACTGATTTTTTTCATATTTCTTTTCGCATTGCTATCAATGCTAACTAACTTTCATCATCAGGTAGGTCCATTCAGCATGTTGCTTGTTTTTTTCTTTTTTTTTTTTTGTTTCACAAAAATATCTTGAGGCTTTTGCTCAGCATAATCATAAGAAATCCCACATCCGTAATAATCTATTATTCTTTTAATAAAGAATAGTCATAGCTAATCCCTAATTGCTGGATTTTATACGGTGTGAACAGGATTGGCTCTTTTATGGTATTACAGGATTTGACGAAAAAAAGAGGCAGGAAAACGGCATTTTAAAATCCGACAGTGACAGTGGTTAGCCTTATTTTTTTTGTCTGTAAAACCGGTACTACAGTCAGGGAAATCCCTCAATTGCGGTATACTGCAATTGCGGTAGTTTTCAATCGTGATTAGCCTACAAAGGCTTATAACAGCTACATATAGTGCTGGTCGACAAAGATAAAAAAACATCGACTGTAAAAAATCGTACGAGAAGATAGCTTTTCTTTATCAAAAGAATCTGATCTACGGAAAAAATATTTTGTCTGTGCGTTAAAAAGATATGATCAATTATGTACAAAAATTGCCTGTTTTCTCCTTGAATCTTGAATTCTGTTTCTTGAGTATACTGCAATTGCGGTACATGAAAAATTTAAAAGTGACGTTTATACCGCAATTGCAGTAAGAAATTACTACCGCAATTTAGGGATTTCCCTGACTGTACTATGTATGATGGTGTCGTTTTTTTTTATTTTAGGGAAGACAGAATTTTGATGGGAAAACCATATTTCGAGCCCCTACAAACCCCCAGCCTGGAAATGGTGCACAGTACACCAAAGGCAGTAATTACTTTTCGTCTTTTGCCGAATTGGCGTAAGGGAGCAGATATAAAGTAAGATATTGGCGTATATAAAGTCAAAGCTTCGCCTCCTAAACCTCCTAAATTCGGCGCGGCGTATGTAGCTAGAGCCAGAAGATCTCAATCGAACGGAATCGAAGATCGAACCAGTCGAACCAAATCGAACGCAATCAACCGATTTAAATTCGATTGTTGAACGCAATTGAATCTCAATCGAAAGTCAAAATTCTGGGTAATATTCGATTGGTTCGATCGTTGATTCCGTTCGATTGAGATTGTCTGGCTTTTTTCTTGCAGCTTCCCAACATCCAAGCTCTCTGTTTCATTAAAACAAATCAAATGAAGTGTTCCTTACCATTGAATGCTAAGGTGTAAAGTTTGACAGATGGATGTGTGGTGACTGGTTGACTTTGTTCTTGGTTGAGTTGAAAAGCGTTTATTTGGCGAAAAATACGGCGGGAAAAGTGGATCCAACTTTCATTTTTGCCGCGAAAATCAAAATCAGGGGGTCTATTTTAACAAGAAAAAGTAAATAAAATTCAAATTATATCTTAAAATAATAATTTACGCGCATTTTGCATTACTTTTACAATTTTTAACTTTTGATAATTTGTATAAATTGTAAAATCTTTTATGAATTATATATTTACTGTGTGTATAAATCAGAAAACCCCCGTGCAAGCTTCGATATCATAATTTCCCAGAATAAATTGTAAACAAAGATGGTAGCCCGATTTTTGTTTATGTTGAAAAAAAAGTTTACTGTTTCTCGCTTCTCATCGGTGCGCCAAGCAGACAAGTTGGATGGGAGGACGTTTGCAGGGTTTGCAATCTTTTCGAGGCAACGTTGCTGTCTGGTGTCCTCATTAAGATGTTTTACCTGAAGATTATCTTTCTGGTATCTTATTTTCTCATTATATTCATCGTGTTTCGAGTCTCTTCGCTGAAAGGAGAAAAAACTTTTGCTTGCTTTTACAAAACATTTTCTGACCTCTTCAACAGCGTCCTTCTTGATGATGCTAGCAGCAAACCAGTACTTGAACATGGAAACAAGCAAAGTAACGCATCAAATCAACAAGAAAATGTCAAAAAAGTAAATGACGAGGATGAAGAAACAACAGAAATCCCAGATTATCGCCAATTTATCGAGAAAGTTGAAGATACAAAAGCAAGTGTGTGGCTTGTAAAAGTAATCCCTCCTTCAACTCAAACTCAAAGCCCTCATAAAGATGGATTTAACAGAGAATGGAAAAAGCTTTCAAAGAGTTTTAGGAATAATGGAATTAGAACAAGCACATATAAATGCTCAAGAGACATTAGACTCTGTTTAATTCATAAAATTACATCAGAATCTGTTTTGTTGACAATGCCAAAAGGCTCCCATCCTAAAGGAAAAGTTGCAGTACATGTCTTCGATCCAAAAGCATCCAAAATTTCTCTGTATAATTGGGTTCAAAAAAGGTTACATTCTCATGTCAAAACTGTCCATTCAATATCCGAATTGGTTGAAAGGCCAGCCAAAAGGTTGAAAAGAAAGAAGGATTTGGTTCCCTCGATGTATTTTGTTTACCGGTCAAACTCTAATCAGAAACTTCCACTCTCAATATCTGCACTCTCTATCAAGTTCACTGGAAGAATTAAGTTTTATATGCTGAAAGGGAAAAATAAAGAAAATGACAATATTTTGGCTATGAATAAAGTCTCTAAATACAGCTATGGAAATCATGAAGGAGAAAATATGACATATTCTTGCTTAGAACTCTTTCTAAAAACACTTCATCCTGAAGTTAACGATATTTTCATTGCATCAGTCATATTACTAAACATGGCATGCTGGTTTGAAGTATCTTTGCAAAAGGGTGGTCCACTCAGGAGACTTTTGTTTTATATATGGGGTTTTGCGACTTCAAATATTTTGCTTGTTACCATATGGTTGCCACTTATCAAATTACTTTACATGCCTCAAGTTCAACCAATTGTTGAAGTCTGCCTTCAAAACTTGCAAAATATAATGTTCACCAATTTTGCTGCAGTTTTACGTCAGGATTTCCTGGAGTTGACAAAACACCTACACCTTGTTTTATCTGGCTTTATTGGCTATGGAGTGTTTCTTGGTTATTTGCACTTCAAGTTTCGAAATGATTCAAATGAAACCTCATTTTCTGGAATCTTCCAAAATGATATTGAAGATATCAGGGGAAATATCACAGTAACTCTCCAAAATATTACACCAACCTTAAGAATTTATCGCTTTGAAGCTGGAATCGAGAGAATCCTCCATACATTATCTACAACTGAACTTTGGTTACCTACAGATTTGTATACAGAATATATCAAAGATCTACCCACTTGGAAGCATTGTAATGGCATAAAAATGCAGAAAGATTGCGTTGAAAATTTAAGTCAGATTCCCTTTTGTAAGATTGATGAAACAGAAGATGAAAGATCTAATTCAGATGAAAAAACAAATCAACAAGACCGCTGCTGTCAAAAAAATTGTCCTATACCATCCATACCGGATCATGTTTTCAAAGTTAATAGTTGTGTTATTTGCTTGGAAGAATACATGTGTCAGAATGTTTTGTTGGGTTTACCTTGTGGGCACTCTTTTCATCAGAAATGTGCAAATGATTGGCTTGTTCTTGAAGGAGCACAAAATAAATGTCCTGTTTGTCGTTGGCCATGCAATATCAAAAAAGGAACAAAAGTTGAAATTATTGACACTTTTAATGAATAGATCATTTACTTCTACTTATTTCTACATATTTCTACAAATTTAGTTTTCTTTTTGAAGTATAGTAAATAATTGTACTAAGGTATATAGTTTGTTTTATCTTTACGAACTTTGCTATTGAAAAAGTAGTATAAAACTGATTGCCTTGAAAATCTTAAACTAATAAGCTTGCTAGAACATCATATCACACGTAACCACATAAAACATAATACTTTTTACATTAGTTTTCATAGGTTCTTTTTTTTTCGTGTTTCAATTTAATTTTTTTCTATTGTATTTTTTGAAAATAGCCTTATTTTTGTGATGAAGCATCTTCTTCGCAGGATTTCAAGTGACAGGTTGTTAGAGCAAAGAGAAAGCATCTAATTTTTGATCACCTGAAGATTCCCCAGGTCGGTGATAATTCACCAGGGGGGATTTTCGGAACACCCTAGTAGTCTTTCAAAGAAGTACCTATGCCCTCTACAACCTCGTCTATAATGGACTAAAAGTTATATTTTCCATCACGTTGAGTTGTACTTTTAGTAAAAAAAAAGTCTGAAATTATTTTTCCATTTTTCGTGTTATTTTTCTTATATATTTATTATTGTACACATACATAGATAGTATTTCGTTGATATTGTTATGTTTATTTATAAAAGATTTATCGAGCTTCATTAAAGCTTAATCATGAATGTTTTGTTTGCTTATATTTATAAGTTTTTATTCTAGACGCCGAATGATCTAAGAGTTAACAATCTTTAGGGTCATGAAAAAAGAATACTATTCTATCCTACATTTTTTGTCATTTCCAAAAACCTATATTTAGCTTTTTCGACTTTTTCGACCTTTTAATAATGTAGCGCAACTTTATGGTCTAATTTTTGTCCATGGTTTTTTCAATTTGTTAATTGGTTATTCTATTGAAGTTATCAGTTAATTACTATCCTTAGCATTTTTAATTACTCTCAGATCTAATTGGATTACATTGTAATCATGTATATCCATGGTTACTTTTTACGGTTACAATACACTCTTCTCGAGATGCATAAATTTATTGTTGTCCTCGTTTTCAAACAGATTTCATTGCTATAAAATTACATATTCACAATGATAATTGTGTTGTTTACACCACATGAGACATTTTGAATTTTTGTTTTTGAGTTAATGTTTGCCTTTTGGGAATTTAAATTGGTTTAAATATACAATTTCATAGCAATGAAATCTGTTTGAAAACGAGGACAACAATAAATTTATGCATCTCGAGAAGAGTGTATTTGGCATGCTCATAAAATAAGCGCAAATCACAATTAGAGAAACTGTCTAAATAAGTATGATAGTTTCAAAGATCCATTTGGGTAACAAAAGTAATAAATCGGGCAAAATTTTGGACGGGTGGTGAAAAAGTGTGGAAAATTTAGAGACCAAAAACTCCAAAAACTCCCTTACACCCCCTGGCTTTACCCCAATAAGATAGGATTCTTACGGGAATGTTGGTCCTTGTGGTCAACAAAGAGATTATTTTGTATTTGAAAATGGAAAAATATAACATAATTTACTATGCCTGGATGCTTTGAAAGTTTTAAGAATACACGAGCTTACATACATTGAGAACCTTTTAGACCAGTAAGTGAAAGTGTTAAGGCCAAAAATTGCATTCGATTTCTGACATATAAGTCAAACTCGAACCCAGTCCTTTAGTCCCCTTTTAAAGATTCAGATAGAGTCCACAAAACGATTGTATCTTCGTCCATTAATAAAGTCAAAAGTTGGTGTATGTGGCTCTGGGTATGAGAGAAACATTTGGCAAATTTGAATACCAGGCGAGTGATGACGGTTAAAGGTTAGAATGAAAGAAAAATTGGAAAATTTAAATAAGAAATAAGGGCTAATTACTGAAGAGTTAAATTGCTTTTTCTATTTACCATCAATATATGTTGAATACATAGTGAAATCAGGAGTAACAAAAGATGACTTTCTGAGAGACTTTTTTTTAAATCTGGTTGAAACTTTTACAAAATATAACTAGCAATTAGCTGTCGCTATGAATGCCCCGCCGATAGCAGATATTAGCCCAGAGGAACTTAGTCATGAAGAGAGCAAGGGAATCATAATCAGACTATAAATTGGTGAAATGAGTCTTCATAAAAAGTGCTCAATGTTACTAGAGCTGTTTAAAGTTTAAAGTTTAAAGAAGCACGAGCCGATGCGGTTAAAATTTTCTCAGTAAGATCCATACATAACGAAAGTGTCAATCCAAAAAAAAACATGTTTAATCTACCCTTTCTGATGCAAAGTGACTTAAATTAAAACCATTACAGGTTTCGCAACATATTAAGAACTGGAATGATATCAAAGTTGATTTTCTTCAATCACAAGATAAAAATCTAATAAAAATCCCTTTTGAAAACGGGCAGGTCTAAAACGCCTAATACCTACTACTTAATACTTACTACCTAATACCTAATACTGACTACCTAATCCGTTTGGATACTTTACAGACCAGAACTTCCAGGCCCTGGCTCTCCTTCGCCTGTTCGAAATTTATATTCTAAGAAAATTAGTTTCGTGGAATGTGTTATCTAAAAGAATATTTGAATATTAAAGTAAATATTTTCTTCGCCTCGTATAAGTACAAAGCAAAAGGTTATTATCTTTATCTAGTTTTTCTTCCTTTTACTGCTCTATTATGAATTTGATTTAATTATGAGAACACATGTGCAAATATCTAAAATCAGTTATTCTTATACAGCAGTTATTCTGTACACCCCTGTCTCCTTTATAAAGATCCAAATTGCTAAAACGTTATTTGAACGTTATTTGAGATTAAATATATAGGTCATTTAATTGTATCTGTTTTTATTTATCTGCATCATATCGAGTAAAGTGTCATACTACTTTTTGAGATTGGTTTCTAGGGGGCTTTATCTTTATCATATCAACTGATTCTTATAAATAAAACTAATATGAATGAGCAAGCAAAATATTTTTCTCCTACGAAAAAGTGTCTCTCGACAAAATGTGTGTAGTCTGTAAACTTCATAGAAAAAGCGCGGGAAAATGAAGTGAAGAGAAAAAAGAGAGAAAATATTTTCCATGTCTTCAAAACGCTGTAAGACAAAAGCTTGAAATTTTTTTAACACCAAAATTTCAGATTTGGTCATGTTTGGCATGCTGATTATTTTAAAGGCATTTTCGAGCGATTTTGAGGTATATATAGTAAATATTAAGTATTAGGTAGTAAGTATTAGGTAGTAAGTATTAAGCGTTTTAGACCTGCCCTTTTGAAAACCCAAACATAAGAATGTGTACTGTGAAACTGAAAGTGCTTCCCTTTCATAAAGAATATACATAATGCAGATTAAAAGGTGAATTTGAAAATGAAATTGAATATAATTTCAGTCATTTGATTTGAAATTTAAAAAGTAAGTAACTTTGGACTGGTGGCATACTGTAGATATAATTTATTTGTATCAAAGGTTACTGAAAATTATCTGAAAAACTTTAACAATCTTTATACGTGTTTCTGCAAAAAGTTTTCAGTTAGAATAAAATTTCTTCATGGTTACTAAAGATATGAATTTGATAGTTGCTCTCAAAATTGCCAGGGGAATTTTCAGATACCGTGTCCTGTTGCAACCACCGTCAACATGGTTAAAAACTTTTCACTTCACATGTAGGTACAACATTGTGTTTGTATTTTATTGGACGTCTGGTTCTAAAAAGTCAAAAAGTTTGTTCAGATTTGATTTGAGCAAAGTATACTCCTGCGTTCAACATCAATACGGTACAATGTGCCGTGGGGGTATTAGTAGAGAGAGTGTTCGAGTCTGTTCATAATATGAGGCTGAAAATCTTTGGCGTACATTACATATCGAAGTACCATTCTGACACAGTGACATAAACAGCATTTTCAAAGTTTGCTTTTTAAGCTTCAATATTGGCGTAAAGAATTATTCACAAAATAGCATCAAATACTTCATAATCCATTGTTTTCGGCTTTTTTTCCGCTTCTGTTTACATTTTTCTGCTCGCTGCTTCCCATGCACAACCATTTTTTTTGCTGTAACACTGTGCTTCTAATGTCCACGAGAATGAATCAGTTCATGTTAGTCATAGTATATTTCCATTGGCATGTCTCACTCACTAAACCTTTTGTAAGAAACTCGATGTTGGTACCAGTTTTTGCATTTTGGCACGTTTTGGCGCAAGGCTTACTCTTTGAAAAATTACTTTCGGCGCATGCAATATCCATATAATTATAGGGTACTCTGGGTTTTGTCTTTCCACCAAAAATTTCAATTTAATTTCCTTCAAAATGAAATCACTATATAGGTAAACAATATGAATTAACGGTCAATTTCCCTTTTGTCTATGCCTTTATAATATCAGATGGGTTTCGTTAGAGCAGCGCATAACACTCTGTCTGTGTGTGTGTGTAAACAAACTGTCATTAAAGATGTCCATCGTCCATTCTGACAATTGTATAAGGTTTGATCTAATATCAGTAGTTTGATAGTTATTCATTCAGTAGCAAACAATGTCCCTCAAGTAAATCCAGTTGAGCAACTACGTTAAAAAGATATTAACCAAGCAAAAATAAAATCTTGTGTGCTGTTTGTTGTTTGTGAAAGCTTTTAGCTGTGTGGACTGGCAGTGCAGACGGGAAGCTACCTTCTCTGTCCGTGCATAGCTAGGAAATCAATACAAGTAGCAGCAAAATAGATATCGCGCGCGAACATTTTTTAACCGCGCGCGGCCCGCTCAGAATCGGACGAAACATGAATCTGAATATGAATATGAATATGAATATTTTTCTGGCGAGCAGGTCCGCTACGTGAAGCAACAAAAGCCCCTGCGGGGCAACAAAATTTATCCTAGCATATCCTATCGCGTAAAAAACCTAAAGAACTAGGTCCATCCCAGTGTTATGTTTCGTAGAATAAATGTATAGCGTTCTTTGTAGTCTAATCTTCATTCTTTGCGTAGTACTTTTTTCTATCTTCTTCACCTCATCTTCGTGAAGAAGAAATTGATTTAAGCTTGTCCGATTTACAAGCAGCTGAAACAAGCAAGAAAAAAAAAATTATTAAGTAATATTTCTGACTGATGTAACCAACAAAACTATGCTATGAACTATTCCTGAATCTAGGGGGGGGGTCGGTACTAAAATCCAAGACATATAATGAGTACTACAAGGTTTTTTGACGATTTTTGACATACCCCCACCTAATTTTTGAAAAAGGAATTTTAGTACACATGTACTAAAATTTATTTTGACATTTTAGCATAGTGACCACCTAAATAAGGCTTATTTTGGAATTCGGTTCGAAGAATGCGGGTCTTTGGACTTTCAACAAAATGCCAACTCTGGTTGTTTAAGCTGTCAATGAACCTGATCTATCTCTATCTATTCTAGATAAAGACTCAGAAACAGTCAAGACACTTTTGCTCTGCTCTACTTTATTAGTTATTGCAAAGATTGATTGGTTATTTTTCACGGGTTTTTCACCTCTAATTTACAGCTTCCTATTTCTTTTCTATCCAGTTATCCACGGTTCTTTACAAAAAACAAAGCATTCAACTTCGAACTTTTTATTCCATATTATATAAAAGCAGAACAATTAAATTGAAACATGGGTGTTTCACAACCCCAGAGGCAGCCAGAGGAACCTTTTTCCTCAGTTGAGATAAAATTTCCTATTGAAATGCTAATGGGGATAGAAATTATATTGCTCCAAGGTTAAAAACCCAGTGGGGATATGGTTTTGGAGTGCAATTTTTAAACATGGAATTTTGAGTGGGGATGAAATCAAAGTCAATTTCCCAATGGGGCTGAAATTCAAGGGTATTTTACCACCGGGGACAAAAGTTTTGCTTAATTTGTGACACAGGGACGTATTTAAATCTTATATAGAGAGTTTTTATTTTTTCATTTTGCCTAAAATGCTCAGTCAATAGTTAAATTTCCTAAAATTTGGTGGTTTTTAGTACTCATGTACTAAAATTTTTCTTACATTTCTTGAAGACCCCACCTAATTTGGGATTTTAGTACACATGGTACTAAAATGCTTTTAGGCTTTTTTTGTAATACCACCACGTCACTAAAATATTGAAAATTGACCAAAAATCGAATGGACGTTTTCATACACGGATGCACTACGCTGTATCTTTAACCAAAACAAATTTTCGGAAAATTTTTGCAAAAGCTTCTTTGTCTCGAAATCTTAAAAATAGTGCTTTTTGACCAATTTTTCATCCCGATTTTTCTTACAAAAAGAGTCATAACTTTTCAATTTTTTTGCAGACAATTTAAAAAAAAATTGAAACAAAAAGGTTTGTTACCCATTTAAAACCTATCACTTTTTGTAAAATAGATTAATCTAGCATTTTATTAACGTCTTTTAAGGTTCATTACGTCATTTTTGTAATGAAATTGCTAATTACTTTTAAAGAATAAATTCACAAAAAACTTACTTTAAGGGGACTCATTTTGGCGCGCCTATTTTGCTCACTCGCCAAAATATAAGTTCTCGCTAAAATTAAAAATTTTCAGGATTTTTGCCACTCGTCAAAATTAGTTCCCGCCAAAATAAGTTCCCGTAAGCGTATAAAAAGACAGTTTTTTAAGGTGTAAAGGAACTCAAAACACAAGTTTTTTCTTCAAATCTTACAACCGATCTTTTGACTATGGTCAGAGCCCTTAAATTCCATTCCGACGTTGGTGTGAAAATCACTCAGGTCATGCGTTTCACGGAAATAAGTCGCTAAATTTCCCATCCAAGAGTTTCATATCTGTGACACACATTTTTATAAGCAACCTGGTTACCTAAAATTACACTTTTTTTTTTTATTTTAAGAAACACACTTTTAAGAGACATGAGGCTCAGAATGCCTAAAAACTAAGAAACAAACTGAGGCTGAAAAAAAAAAATTAATTCTGTTTTTTTAAGAACCTTCTAATTAAAACAGTTTTTTTTTCTTTGTATGAAAAATAGGCTGATTATGTCAAAAAGTTTAGAATGTAAGAAACATGTAAGGCTCAAAAGGCCGATTTCTTAAGAAATGTTGCTTGGTAAAACTAGTTTCTTAAAAAAAACGTGTACTCTTAGGTGCCAAATAAACGGGCCCCACGCTTTTTAATTTTTCGAAAATTTTCCAAACCCCTCCCCCCGGACCTTATTAGAATCCCCCCGTTTATTGATTTCAGCTTTCAAAGAGAAGGTCCTTTATTTTGCTCTAAATACCGTGATTTTAGCCTATATTTACCCCCCGTTTATTAAAATTTATTGAAAGTTTTCTAATTTTCAGTGACCAGTTAAGCCATTCTCCACCCGGGGTGTACGAACATTTTCTGGAAGAGCCCAATGCTAATCAACTCAAGCCGTGGCCTAAAAAATGGAGCTGCTTATAAAAAGAAGCATAGATTAGAAGTAGTAATCTTAGCACTCACAGTCAACAAGGAATTTTGAGATTGAATCTTTTAAAGGGACGATTTCTTCTTCTTTCAATGAGCGAAATAAACTTTTTGACGGATCAATCGTATTTAGGAGCTCGATCACCCAGTCTTGGCAATTTCTTTTGCTTGCATGGTACGTTTGGCCGTTCAAACGATTGTTTTTCGCGGCTTCGTTGATGTCTTTAGGGGAAGTTGTAATGGTACCCAAAAAAATCATCTTCTCGAACGTACCTTTAAAAAAGAAAAACATTTGACGTGACTGAGCGAAAAATCAAACAATGACCTATCGATGCCGTTCGATTATAGCTCTATCATTCGATAAAATTGAAAGCCGCCGTCAACAATCAAAAGAAGCTCTCATGAACGACGCTCTGCTATTCGGTATACCCCCTTATTCCGAATTTGGTATCAAAAGTTTTCATACAACAAAATTTATTAAAAGGTTCGTACACGAATAAAGGGGGTATAAAAACCTTAGCTTTTCTTATAGTATTTTTTTTCTTACCAACACCATGAAAATCATCCCATGAAGGCTCGATTTTTCCTCCAGTTTTTTGGCCACTAGGATTATTCAATTCATATTTCAATCTTCTGCTATCGAATAAAAAAATGAGAGCCCAATGTTTGAAGTTATCCCATGATTCATAAACAGTATTTTTCATGACTTCGAGCGTCGATAGAAAGATGTAGACTTCAGCACTTCTTTTGGTATTATCATGCTCAGGACGAAATGTAGAGTCTTTGGATCCGCCTGAACTGTAATTATTCATTTCGATAGTTTTTTATAAAAAGTTGTTCATAGAATCCAATATTGTTCCAAATGAATTGAAAGATGCTCAGAAACCTATTTTATAGACGTCCTCAGGGGGGTTTCCCCAATATACCAAGGTACTTTGGAAATGAACAGTAAATCTTTTCAAGCACTTTTCTTCATTTTAAGTAAGCAAAAGGTTATCCCAATAACTACTGGGAAAATCATAACAGACAGGGACGAATCGAATTATTTCATGGGATCCCCCTTTACCAATTTCAAGAGAAGAAATATTTTTTGAAATCGTTAAAGCAAGATCAAAATTTCCCCGTTCAGTTTGAAAGATTCGAAGTTTGAATAATTGTAAAGGTTTCAGGATCGACAGGGTCTAATTGCTCTTAAAAATAAGGCGATGGGAAATTTAAATTTCACAGGGGAAAACCAAAATTCACTTTAACCAAGTTCCTTGCTTTAACGTTCGGAGGTTTAGCATTGAAATCGACACATTTGAGATGAAATACGATCAGTACTAAAATTTGTCTCAATATACTGTGCTCAGTAGCGTGGTGGCAAGGTTTTTTTTGGGAGGGTGTCAACGACAATGAGGTGCAACAAGGGTCCTGATTACTAATTTTGGCGACCCTCTTGCTTTTTCATACCTTAGAATTAGCAATTTTAAGCCAAAAAGAGAAAAGTTCTGAGGAAGGGCTTCAAGAAACCTCACAGAGCCTTTCGTGACGCAGGTCAGTTTTTTATGCCTTGATTAAAAAGGTTTATTTCGATCATAAGGCAGATCGAAATAATTCGGAAAAGATTGAAAATGAAATTAATTTAGAGTCAAATCACAAATTTATTAACTTAAAATGATAAATTAGTAAGAAAATCATATACTCTAATCAAAAAATTCTTTAAAAAAATACTCGACTGTTATGGTCAAATATTACTAGAAGGTTGTAAAGGAGAGGAAAGACCCTAAGACTAATGAAAACCACCTTCTGAAAATAATCTTAAAGAAACGAATGAAAATATGGCAAAATAAGATAAGCTTGTACTTGAAACCTATGTGTAATAGCTTCTCAAAAAGATTGACACTCTATATTAAGAGTGTGCAAGATTTCTCTATTTCTTGATTGTGTCGTAAAAAGAAAAGTCGCCATGATGAAATATGTATTCACATCTTTTGATATATGTGTAAAAGCAAGAAAGTTTGTATGAAAAATGTCTGGAAGAGAATGAAAATAGAGCACTAGTGACTTCAAATACTTAATATAACTCCCTAAAAATAATTTATTTCTAAAAAGTAAATTTGACATCGAATAGTATCATTACAAATTCTGATGCGAAGAGGATGAATGAACACGTCGTAGTTTTGAAAAATTAACAATTTTTAACAGCATGATGGTGCAAACAAATCATAGACACCCGGTGTACATGAATAGATGTTAATTTTCCAAGGACAAAAAATGTTAAACACGTTTTTTTTCTGTATAATTTATGTAATAATATCTCTAGTAAATAATTATATCTATCTAAAAATGGAAATAAAACAAGTTTGTCGTCATGTAATTATGACTTAGAACTTGGAAAAAAAATTTAGAATGTAAAAATATGAAACCTAAAACTTTTGTAGGGTCTAAGATTTTGATAATAGATAAAGAAGCTAATAGAGAGGTTTGTTTTTAACAAAAGAGCTTTCGAAGAGAGGATAACATCTTGAAGAGGCCTGTCGTCCTTTTTGACACCTACTTGAACGTTTTTGACAGTTTTTGCTAAGATGGGGCAACAACACGTTAGGATGACCACATGAGAGAAATTGATCATAAAATTTATCCTACACTACTCGAGATACAGGATATAAAACAGTGAATATACTGTTAAAGAAAGCTATAATTTCCGTAAATCTTAATCACATTAAAAAACACGAACTTTTCCATTTTATTTCCATAATAAATGTGGATGAACAGATCTTAGTAGAAAATTTGATCCAAGAGCATGATTAACATTACTCATAAACTTTCTTAGAATTTGACGATCCTACTCGGTGATATCTTTAGATTTGGGGGTTTCTTTCAAACTTTGACGTTTTCTCCATAGCGTGTAGCTGGTATTGTTGCGATTATCCTCAGCTTGACGTTTTAAGCTTTCGTAAAGCTCCACTTTCTTCATGACTGATTGTGTTCGCTTTTGAAGGTTTTGATACTCTTCATCTGAACAAAATAATGGAAATCATAAACTACTATTGTCGTCAATTTGAATGAAAGGCTTTAAAAAAAACTTAATTGAATCAGGGGTCAGACAAAAACAAACTCATCCATTTACACTATATCACGTTAAGCATCTAGATTAAGAGATTTTAGAAATTCAATGTTTTGATAAGGCTTACTTTGTGAAGGAACAAAGTAAGGAATCTTACGGAATTGTCTATCTTGTCCAGAAAAGAAAAGGGTTGTTGCATAGAAATCAGACAATAATATTGATCTCGCATTACACACAAAAGGACTGCTTTTGTTCAAGACGTACTTTAAAGCTTTGGCGCGTCAATTTTCTGTTGACTTTCAAAACAAACGTCTTATCTTTGAGCAAACATTTACAAGTTCTGTGTTGATTCAGCAAAGATAAAAGAAAGCAAATCTTGTTTAGAAATCAAACAAATCTTTCCAAAATGACCGACTGATTAGCTATTGATTATGGAGTACAATTTGAAAAATCTGAAGAAAAAAAACTTACCATCGATTTCTTTTTCGCCACTGTTTCTTTTCTGCAAAACAACATGCCCTTTATAATCATACCCAGCAAAGGAATTCGAAAGGCGATTCAATCTGGACTTTTCAGGAGTGGCATTCTCGACCATTTCATTACTTTTATGTCGAATAGGGAAACGTCTTCTTTTCTTTTCACGTTTCATGTCAGGGTCTAAAATTTCATTCTCAGAATTTCTGTTCATATCATCTTCGATAGCTTTGGCAAGAATTTCTTTTGCTTTTTGTTCCTGGGCGATTTGTTGATCCAATGCTTCGATAGTGGTTGTTGGAGTTGGTACAACAGTCACTATAGGCTCCAACGAAAGATCTTGTGCGCTTTTTGATTTCGGTTTCATTTTCTTTTCTGACTTCTTTTCGTCATCTGAAGAGCTTTTAGATTTGAAGAAACGACTTCTAAAAGAACTACTCCTTTTAACGGAGCTACTTTTCTTCACGCTATTGTCTTTCCCAGAAGAGTTACTACGCTTCAAAGCACTCGGTAATTTCAATGAACTGCTTCTTTTAATAGAGATTTTTGGTTTCTTTATTATACTAGTGTTCGAGGTACTATCATCAGGTGTTGAAGTACGATTTGGTCCATTCTGATCTATTATACTTTTTACCTTTGGTTTTGCCAAAGACTCGTTTTCTAGAGTTTGTGCGATCGTTTCTTCTTGTATAGGAGAAACAGGTTTTGTATTTAAAGTTCTAGGATCCTCAGTGAATGTTGACTCGAATGCACTCGAAGTGTTTGCTTTGTTTTCATCAATACATTTAAGCTCTTCTCCACTTTGTGAAATATTTTGAGCAATTTCGAGACTGATTCCACTTCCAATACTGGGTCCTCGAGAATCCAATCTACTGTGATCCCCTTCGATATCGATTCGTAATTTCTCAATATCAGAGCGCTGACTTCGTAAAGTTCCTATTTGACTGACAGAATCTCCAGGACCGATTAATAAAATTTCATTCATGTCTGTAACACTATCCGCTAATCGTGCACTATTTGGTATAGGAGGTATATCTGATGAAAATTTATCAACAAGCTTTCCTTCAGAATGGTGAAGTCTTTTACTAGTATTTCCAAGTGGTTTGAAACCTTCTGGCATTGAAGTTCTTTTTCGAAGCATTTGATTTCTCATAGAGATACCACGTGCATGCATATCAACAAGATGGAAAATCGAATCGCCTTCTAATGTATTGAAAGTATAAACACCTTTTCCAAATTTACATTTATCACTAGCCTCAAACGAAAACTTTGTTCTGCCGCGACCATATCTGCGCAAATATTGTATTGGCCATTCACAAACAGGTTTTTGTGTTGGCACATCGATTAATACAATATTGAGAGGATTGACTTGAAGCAGATAAGTTCCACTCATCCCAGATCTTTGAGACGCAATTGTAGCTCGAACTGTAACTGGAAAGCTGGATGCTAAAGTATAATTTGAAGATACCATTAGAAAAAACTCCCTGTCAAATTTAGTTATAATAAAAAAGCTAAAACTTGTAAAATAGGGAAAACAAGACACACAGTAATACAGGAAAGATAAGATGAACGATCAAAAGACAATGGAGAAATATAATAAATGGGAAATATTTTATCATAGCAAAGAGTTTCAGATACAGGGTGCAAAACATCAACCAATTTATCAAAACATATTAATGTATAACTTACCTTCAGTGACAGTGGATGCGACACTTGAACCATCATCAAATCCAGACTCAAAAGAGACAAGACTTGATAATTCAGATGCTACAGATGAGGAGTTTGCATGTTTCATGAGATATTCTGATGATCCGTGACTCCCATCTACACTTGTACTATCGTTCATTGCACCTGAAGGAAAATCAAAACTTATTCTTAGCTTATTAGGCTGGGCTTAAAAAATTGTTGGTTTGCCGTCACCTGACCCTAGATTTTCGAGGTCGGTCGGTCGAATTTTTTTTATTTTAGCGATTTATGAAATTTTTGTCCATGGAAGGGTTAACAGTTTGTTTACATTTAGGTAATTTTGAATAAAAAACAGAAGTGCTAGCAGGGAATTTACGATGAGACAAACAAGATATACAAATTTTGATTTTTTATTATTTGAAGTTTTTGAAAGAAAAAAAATCTTCTTTAGAATAGCAATAAATTTTTTTGGGTCGGCAGGTTTCGAGGTAGGGTTGGTTGGCTGGGTGACGGCAAACCAACAATTTTTTAAGTCCAGCCTTAATGCAGTCCTAAAACTTTTTGTCTTAAATTCAATTAGGATAAATTGGTTTTCGATTACATATTTGGATGCTTTTAATACAATTTAGAGCTCCATGGTCAAGACAGTTTTCTGTTTACCATAATGACCTTTCAAATATATTTTTACATCAAACTTAATATTAATTGATTAATAATATTTGAAAATAATACCTGTAACTCGTTCCAAACTTTGTGTATCATCTCTACTGCAGTCATCACGACTTTCATTTAAACTTTCTTCAACAGTGTGCAGTGTTCTTGGGGAATCAGTATTACCATCCAAAGAAGTTCTATCCAAACTGTGATAACCAAAGTCAAATTCTGAAGGCTTATCAAGCACCTGAAAATAAATAAAATATTAGAAATAGTGCTCTTATCAGATATTATCAAAAATAAAAGATTTGTACCGTGACACTCATGTGGATCTTGCCCCTTCGTGAGAACCAGAAAGGTAGAAGTGCCACATCAATCTTGTAAGTGATTTAATGTGTAAACTTCTATCAAGCGTAGGCTGTAGAACCAAGACATCCCAGATGTTATTTTTGTTACTTTTGAAATAAATATGAAACTTTAAGTTAAACACAAGGATCTAGAGAGAGAGAAGTTTTCAAATGGTCAAAGATTCTGGATTTAAAGGCCCACTTGTATAGTCAATCTTTAGAATTTCACCCATTGTAAAATGGGATACAAATTACATCACATACCTGAACAATGCTATTTCTGTTTGCATTTCCAAAAACTGCTTTGCAAAGGTCTTTGAACCATGCTTTTTCTTCGTCCTTGTTGCCTGCAGCAAGGTGAAATGTTTTATCTTGGATTACAATCTCTATGACATGGTGGTTATCTTTATTCCATACCGGCTTTATACTGACACAATGGCTGAGTGGAATGACACGTTTGCCTTTTTCTTGTTGATGGCATTTCTCATTGTCATAATATTCCAACCTGACCCGACCTTGTTCACTATTGCCATGTAAGATGAACCATCTGGATTGCCACTTGTGCTAAATGGAAGAAAAAATTATTCCAAAACCACCAGTGAAAATTAACCTAACTGATCTAAGCTAGATAATATATAAGCCTGATATAAAATATTATCTAACAACAATATTTGACATTTTTAATGTGCAAAAGTAATTAGCATTAATTTGATGATCAAAGGAAGTAATCAATCAAGAGAAAATTAAAGATAAATTGCCACTAACTCACAAAGTAAATCAATTATTACACATTTTGCTATCTTCTTAGTATAAAAGATTTCCCATTTCTAAATGATGAATTATTTTCACTGGTATATTATGTTCCTTTAAAACCCTGATATCTTTATTGACTTTTTAAAAATTGACCTATATAGAATCTCCTTAGGGATGATACCAACAATCCCTCTATGGAGACAGTACCACATCTACATAATGTTTAAAAAAAAAGTTGCAACCTTAATTCAAAAGGGGCCTAAGTCCAGGTACCCCCAGTTCAAAAAGTGTCGATAGAGAAAAGATTGAGAAAAACTAAAGATCTCAATCTCTGGCTTATTTGCTTTCTTTAAAAACGCTTAAAACTTCATACTGAAGCTCTGATAAAAGTGATGTTCATAGTGCGGAAAGGGATCAACCCTTCTTGGCATCCCCCTAACCTTTAGAAATCCTATCCCGAAAGGATTTTGGACAAAAATAGCTAACAAATATATGTGAAATATCTTTAGAGAGAGAAAGCCAAATAATGAATTTCTTTCTTCTATTTGACTCAGACTACTCCAGACTACTCTAACAGAGAACTTCCTTTCTTGAGACCAAATTTCATAACGGTGCTTGAAAATAATCTATAATACATATGTAAGCCCCTTCTTCTTAAGCTATCCCCTTTCCTTGCTACCCCCTATTTTACATGAAAATTTCTGATCAAAAGTCCATGGCTCGCAGCACCCCCCCCTGCCAGAGCGGGGGGAGCTACACCTAAAATTTGCCATATAAGAGGTGGGAGCTGGTTGTTTTTCCCAACCGACGGGGGGAGCTCTATTTTGGGGGGGGGGGCATGAATTAGTTTATGTAACTCTGGGGGCTAAATAACACTTCTTAAATATTTTTCTTTACTGTTAGTTTTTAATTTCTCTAAACCTTATGTTTTCATGCAAAGTGTGATCTGATCCTTAAAATGCAAAAATGAAGACATTCTATTGCATTCTCTAAAAGTGCACACACATGTAAATAGAGCTTGTGAATGCCATACAATTTTTCCCCTATACTGGGACCTAAAATTTTATCAGACTGGGGGGACCTTGTTCTCAGGGGGGGAGCTAAATTTGGCAGGGGGACCTAGAAACCCAGTCGGAGCCATGAAAGTGTGTCACCTTTCTTTCTGCGTTTTTACTTTACTGTAAGTTAGTGTAATGTCTATTTTCGACACCTTTCTTTAGAGATAGGAATAACAGCAAGGTCAGAATTGCTGATTGAAACTAATTTTCTTTACTTAGCGATCAGAGAGGAGAAAATTCTTTGATGTTTGAGTCTTACCAGTGATTCTGACCTTCCTATTATTCAGTACTATTCCTATCTCTGAAGAAGGCTGTTGAAATTAGAAGAGGGATGTCAATATTAGACCAAATTACAGTATACAGTACCATCAACTGCTCTTGGGACGATTGGTCAAAACATGGGACTGTTGATATCTGGCCTGTATTTCCACTTACTAGATGCTGTTTTAGAGCTAGCCTGTTATAGCTACAATTTGACAACTGACAAATTTCTTAGGGGGTTTAACAAAAGTTCAACAAAAGAAAAAACTAAGTAACAAGCACAAGGTATTGTAATTTATATATATAAATATACTTACTTTAAAAGGATTTAAGGCTTTTTGAGGACATTTAAGAAGGTAGCCTTGCTTGATGTGCTGTTTCTTGTTTGACATTATCAGGGATGATCTTTCAAGTATCAAAATATCATGTCTTTTGTCTAATTATCATATAAATTCTACATAAAGAGAAGATAAATTTGATGAACTGTTAGTCAGCTTATCTGTTCATATACAGACATACATTAATATTAAAGGTATTTGGTAATCTAAAAGTATTATCACCAAGCCAAACCCCAAACCTACTCATCAATAAATACCTATTAGAGTTTTTTATGAATGAACCAGTTAGTAAACTATTTTAAAATCATAAAAAACAGTCTCTCTCAATAAAACAGTTCATAACTCTTTCAATGTTATGACAAAGTTTAAACTTTATCACAGCAAAAAACAGTTGAAATATGTTCAGACAAAAATAATAAAAGGATAATCAGTAGCCTTTCTCATCACTTCACCACAGACATAAACAGACATGCAATATTTTATTACAACATTTTCATATTACCGAACATGATGAATTTTGAGGATGTTTACATCAACAATGCTGCGAAAATCTTGCCGAACATTTTTGAGGATTCTGATTGGTTAGACCTGGGCACATTTATGTGCCCAATAGAAAAAATCCTATCGAAGCATCAATGACGTCACGACCCATGACCTGTATATGGCTTTTTGTCCCCTGCTCCGGTCGAAGAAGAAAATTTCTAATCTTAAATAATTAAGATTTTCAGGAAATTTTCAAAAGTTAAAAAGTTTGCAGGGAAGGATTTTTCATCCCTCTAACTTATTTTCAGGAGAAAATTGATGAGTTAAGTAGATTAAAAAGATCAAAAATTTAAAACATAAATTTTGCTTTGATGCTATGGAAAGATCCGGGTAGGCAAATTAGCCGGGTACTCAAAAATCAAAACAACATTTTCGTGTTCTTTTTCACAAAATCATTTCTGAATTTCACTTTCGTTTTCAGTCAAACGAAAACAAAATGGACGACGATCAAAAGTACAAGCTCCCCTCCATCGACGAAGAACGTGAGAACTTCCTATACTCTCCGTTTCCATCTGAGAAGAGCATAAATCCAAAGCATTGGGACAGTAAGCTAAACTTCTGGTCCAAGGAAGTCGTTGAAAGTTGTAACATTCAAGACGAAATCTGTGTTGATTGCAGGCGTTTGCAAGAAGTGTTTAAAAGTGAACGAACCGCTCGTAGTCCAAGAGGTATAGATTATTTTTACAAACAAAAATGAATATGTGTCAGTGTTATTGTTATTGTCAATTTTCATATACTTTTGTATCAGAAGTTTTTTTTGCCAGGGCTGCCACAAAAATGATTATTAAATTTGGTTCATTGGATTAAAACTGGATATAGAGTCGAGTCGCCAGTGCACGAACGGCCCCAGTGCACGAATGAGCGTCTTTGTACTTGAAAAAAAACAACTAAAAACAAACTTCTATAGACTTTCCTTTGTGCAGCAGAATCCTCAAACTATCCCTTGCAATCTCTCCAAAAATTAAAATAAACGGAGCACTAGAACAACATCAAACCGATTTTGAACGAGGCCAAGTAAAAAAATCACGAAAATCGGGATTTTTGTAAACATGGCTGATCGCGAGAGAAAATGTTTTTTATAAGAAAATTTGCGCAAGAAGAGTTCTGAAAATGACTTTCCTCTTTTAAAAACCTGTTATCTTCCATCACACAAAATTTCATTGAAACATGTTAGCTCATTAATTCAAAATCAATAGAAACATATCACCAATAGTTGATATAAAAAAGGTTCCAGTCTGCGAACGATCCGAACACCATATTCAAAATGAAGACATTGCAACGTCAAAACATTCGAAAGCGCTGGCGATCTCGATTAAAAAAGAAGACACTACATTGCCGCACTTTTCGATGAGCAAAACTTGAAAAAGAAAAACAAAAAAATGGACGACAAGAAAATATTTACAAAAATAAACAGGTTAGTAAGACGCTAAAGTTCTTATAAAAAAGACGCTTTTTTGGTGAAAAAGCGCATGGTTTTGAAAAGTTCAAATACTCCTGTATCATCTCGGAAGAGAGTTAAAGTATTACCTGTGAGCGGAGCTCTATTTTTTTCTTTCAAAAGATCGTTCGCGCACTGGTTCCTCGTTCGCGGACTGGGTCCGAAGAGCGCTCGCTTCTACGGCTTATTATTCCAAGAAGACGCTTTCAAACAAAGTGATAACAAATTGAAAGAAGGACTTCAACCTTGTCTACAAGATGGTCAAAAAGGATTTATGTAAAAACTAAAAGTAAGCGAAAAAAGAGAAAAATAAGTTTTCCGTTCGTGCACTGGGCACCCTCCTCTATTTATATACCTGTTTTTCTGGCTTTTTTTGTGGTGGGAAACGGATCTTCTTAAGGGCAGAGTTTTATGTTAGAAATTTTCCTTGGGGGCAACCATGACATGCTCTGAAAACTGGCAAGCCATTTTTCCAGCCCTTTTAGCGTCCGGTCATCGGATGCTGCCCCTCCTGAAAGTGAAATCACTAGCTAAAATTTTGGTAAAAACCGAATTTTTAGTGGAAAAACTCTACAAAAAGTGCTCCTTTTTGTCATTAACGGATGCTGCCCTGTCTTTCTAAAATATGGCCTGACTGAGGGAGAAAATTTTTTATATCAGTTAGGGCCCCAGGATCAGTTAAAAGGCCACGGTTGGAGTTTGAGAGTTAAAATAGGGTTGGGAGTAGCATTGGTAGGTAAATATAGGGTTCTAGGCCCCGGGAAGGGGTACCCCTAGCGTTGGGGCTAACTCTGGTATGTGAATCAGTCAGGAGTAACTTGGACTAACTTTGGCAAATTTCAAGGTATCAAAGTTGAACTCTACAATTGACTAAGTCCAACTTAGAAATATCCTAAAGGTTCAGAAACTCCAGAAAACTCCAGATCAAAAGTGGATAGTTTAAGAAGGGTTTTAAGATTAACAATTTGGAGATTTGATGTTTCATAAAAGTGCTAGCAAGGGGTATTTTAGGTCCCATATCTTCTGAAGGATTTTTCTGTTTGCCTTGAAATTTGACAACCTTCTTAACCTAAGGTTGAACTACTACTGCTGTAAAAATGAACGTTGTAACATAAGTAAAAAAAAAGCTCAATTTTTGCAATCGCAAATTAAGCTGCTAAAAATTATGAATTTTTTAACCAAAAATACATTCAAGCAAAAAGATTTTCGCAATTATATCGGACTATCAAAATTTACAGGCATTCTTGTTTCTACTCCCAATTATATCTGGATACACTTTAATGTTAAAATACCGGTGTTTTGTATAAGATTCCTATTTCCACACAAAGATTCCTTTGCCATTTTTCTAGCAGAGAAAGACCACCGATTTCCGACTTCCGGTAGTTGAAAAATAATCTTCGAAAAGTTAGGCAGTTTCGTTTTTATTGTAAACACTAAGATGTAAACAATCCCTTTCCAATCTAATACTAGTTATCCCTGGAAAAATAGCAGAAAGTTCCCGGAAAAGTGACAAGAATCTTAGTGCTGAAATGGGAATCTTATACAAAATGATGGTGACATTTTTATTCATTTTATTGAACTAAATTTGATTTAAATGACTCAACAAAATTCTAGTGTATTTCTCCCAGTAGAGAAACATTCAGTTTGATTAAGATCAAGTTCAAGCTTTTTTGTGGCGCGTTGGAGTGCCTTGTGGGAAATGGAACATTGAAGCCCTCTCCATGGCCTAGCACTCTAATAGACCTTTGGCTAGTTAAGATGTCATGTTGAATGATTAAAAACTCGAGCATTAAAACAAGGATAAAAACATTAATATACACTTAGAATAAATATGCATTTAATGTGTCATTGTTTTAATGCTGGAGTTTTAATTAAATTATTCAACATGACATCCTAACTCGCAAAAAGTCAATCTCTCTGAGTATATTAGCTACATAAATTTTAATAGGGTTATAAGGGAGGTGTTACAATCTCACTGGAATTTTTGAGCTTTGTTTTTTTGATACAACATAGGGCCTTGATGGATCACATAGTGAAGATGTGAGTTTGTCAGTCTGTAGGCATTTAAAATCATCAGAAAAATGGGCTCTGAGAAAAGGGGGTTGTTGGGTGCTGAAATTATTGGGA
Source organism: Clytia hemisphaerica (assembly GCF_902728285.1). Taxonomy (NCBI): domain Eukaryota; kingdom Metazoa; phylum Cnidaria; class Hydrozoa; order Leptothecata; family Clytiidae; genus Clytia; species Clytia hemisphaerica. The sequence continues at coordinate 895,012 of NW_027103726.1, read as the reverse complement.
AGATGTGCTCTGGGTATAGGTTTGTTCAGGCAGCAAGAATCATTGTAGAGCAAGCAAGGTGCAACATGATTATTTAACGCATAATAATTCAGATAGGAATCTTAAATAAAAACTTACAATGATCAAAATGCTGGCTGCTTTGAACAACTAACTTCTTTGAGAAATATAGCTTAAAAATCAGATTCCCGCCTAGAAAAGGGCTGGATTTTTAAGAAAGAAAGCGAGTCAGTCAGATGGCGTGAGTACACAACTTATTTATGATCTTTGCCTATAATTTCAATAAAAGAAAAAAATAGACTACTATTTTTGACTTTTTACTCCTATATGAAAATAACCCCAATTGACTTTGGCCTACCTCCAATATGAAGAAGAAGAGATCAGGGAGGAGATGGAGGGCATGTTAATACTTTACACATACACACTTTACTCTTTAGTTCTTTAGTTGGACATCAGCTATTTGAAAAATATACCCTATGATTTTATCTTTACATTTCAGGTCTTCAAATAGTTGTATCAAGCTTATATCAATCAGGAAAACTCATTTTGAAGACAGATGTGACAGATCTTTCTCCTGACTTAACCTGGGGTCAATGGGGAGTCTCTGTATCATATAAAACCACCAGTTGGTTATGGAGAAAATATGTCTCAGGCATCAATGAATCCACAGAGTTTGTTCTGAAAGAGCTTCTAGAGGTACATGACCAATTATGATTACTAAAATGTTTGCAAGCAGGAAAGATACTACCTTAAGGTAGGAAATTTTGGCGGAAAGAAAATTTGGTGGATTTAGCCAAAATCTGCCAAATTAAAAGTTCCAGCTAAATTTAGTTGTTTCCACCATCTGCCAAATTAAATTCCTGTAAAATTCCTGTAAAAATTTTTCTTCTGAAAAAGATAGCTACATAGATTTAAAACAAATTTATTTGTCAACAAGGTATAAATTACATGATCAATGTTGTTTGAAACAAGAAAAACCCAAAAGATGAAATGAATTATGTTTCAGGAGCTGTCAGAAGAATTATTGATAACACATTACAAATCTGTACAATATGAAAAGACAGATTATGTTGTTCCTTGGAATGTTCTCAAGACTTATAAACTGAAAAACAAAGTCATCTCTGAAGATACTTTGATATGTTTGGTTGGTCATCTCAAAAATCAAGGGAAATGTAAAATTGGAATCTCTGAGGACAACGAGAAGGTGAAATACAGTTCACATTTTGAAATTTCTTTCCTATATTTCTGAGAGACAGTATTTCTACCCCCCCCCCCCGACAAGTGAAATTTCTAATCCTTCAATTCTACTGTAGTATCCCTTATTACTTTAAAAAAAATGAAATTTGTTCACTTTTTTTAACCTTACAATCAGGCAAAACCGACCCCTATACTAATTTTTGCATTAGAGTTTGCTCAACGCATAAACCATACAAACAATTTTTTTTATTTTGAATCTTGATTATAAAATCTGCAACACTTTATCTTATTCCAGATTGTGAAGTTCAAGCAAAAGTCACAGTCTAAAGTTGATCCAGTTACATCTTTTGATTTTGAAACAGTCAAGTATGAATTCCTTTTTTCATGTCGCTCAAGTTTTTACTATTATAATCCTTAGTTCATGGTATCCATGTGATTTATATTCACAATATGCACCATTGCAATGTACTCCACGGACCCAACAGCTGATTGGTTGTCCGTGATGTAATGTCAGAATACATTGGATACATTTAAAAGTTTTTTAAACGGCCTTTTGATTGCGGTAGAAATCTTTTTCCTCTTTGATAAAGAACCTAGCTAAACTCATCCAGAACCAATCCTTTGTTTTTACAGAAAGAAGGAATATAATTATCTTCTAGTAATATTCATTTATTATTTCACCAGGTTAAAAAGAGCAATAGCCAAATTAACATTGGATTCAAAATCGATTGAAAAAGATCTGCAACAGTAAGTTGTATACATTTCTTTGTATTTTCAGATTAAATTTTGTATTAAGTCCCATTTGAAAAAATCTACTACACACGTTTTTATTCATCCAGATCAGGTATTTTGCTTTCGTCCATATTATACAAATGTTTCTTAATCCATGCCAAATATCTTGTCAACGTTAAAAAAAACGAGAAAGTCTTTTTACCCCTCCTGGTCACATGTTTCTGGTTTTTACTGAAACCAAACACTGACCAGTAACCAGACATTTTGCAACTGAAGAAATACACCACTTGTGATGTTGATCCTTTTGGTTTGAGATCTTGGGCTGTTTGAATACACTGTAGGAGACTTTCATTCCCAAACTCATCCTTCTTTGGGATTCTCATACAATCCTCAATATCAAACCAACCAGCTGATGTATCTACTTCTTTTCTCTCTTTGTCTCTGGTCCAAAGGAAACTAACAGCACATTCTTGAGCATATAAAGGTTGTTTCTTTGATCTTGGTAGACAAATTGACATGGCTTTTGTTTTATCTTTTGCTGTGGGTGCGTGCTCTTTCAGCTTGATCAAACCTGAATGAAAAAACATTACTCATCATTAATCTAAAATACTTAAAAAGCAACTGAAAATATCCAACTACAATCGGTGACGAAATACTTGTCACAAAAAGGAAATCCACCGGGGTGTTTTGAAACCAAAATAGGTTTGCAAGTGCTCTAAAGTAGGTTCGAAGGGTAGAGTTTTAACTCTTAGTTATAACGCTAGACTTAAGACTTGGGACCTTAGGATCTAAGGATCCAAAAGTTCAAAAATGGTCCAGTAGGACTTGAAATATAGCCTAGAAACCAATAAATCCCTCCCAGATCGAAATAATCGTTGAAATCAAGTTGAAGGCCCGCAATTGACATTCTCGCTCGAACTTCAATTTTCGAAAAATGGTAAATTAGCCAAAAGTGCCAATATGTTATGGCACTGATTGTAGATAGTAAAGCAAACTCTGACATCATAGGGGAATTGGGTTCGAGTTTATCAGTTATAATAAATACTATACAGACATTTAAACATAAGCTCCTACATTGATGAAGTCTAACAATGGACATCGTTTGCATAGAAAATTTCTTAAGACTTACTAAGGTCACCAGTCAATTTCAAGGGTCGATCATCTTTGTAACCTTCATGTGTCATTATCTTTTCGATCTCATATTTTTGTCCATGCAAATCGACCACCAGATCGTCCTGCTCCTCATCGTCTAAAAACGCACAGCAAAATTTTATTATTTTTCCCTATATGAAATACACCTTTCAACCAACCAAACCCATCAAATTCTATATGAATGAGCGACGGAATGAGGACTGCTTCAAGTGTACTAAGCTTTAAAGATTTAGATAGATATAAGTTGTTCTTCTTTGTTTCCTTAGTGATCTTTTAATTTTTTTGATAAAAATTTGCAAAAAAATTGTAAATCGCGGGTTCTAATTAACTCTAATTAGTTTAAGGTACATCATACTTCTTTACACAATTGATAGGCTACAGATTTCCTTATTCACGATGATATGCACCATTATAATGTTTTCCACGGACCCAACAGCTGATTGGTTGAAAGTCACTTACAAGCGATCAGTTGTTGGGTTCGTGATGACATCAAAATGGTGTATTATCATGATTAGACCAGTGTTTCTTACCCACACATGAAGCTGTAGTCAATATATAGTTCTTCTTAATAAGGACACCATTACATAATGCACTTGTGGTGTTCTTGATCAATGCCATCCAAGGCCATTTCCTGTGCCTCCACACTGGTTGGTGACGGTCAGAACCAGTCATGATTTTGATTGTTTTATCATTGTCACTGTTCTCGTTTTTATGCACCACTGCACTGTAGATGCCACACTCTGAAAATGATATGTAAATAGGATTATTTATTTGAAGGGATACTTAACCTGTCCGGCGCGCAACCTTTTTTGAATATAACATACTCTGAAAATGATATGTAAAATAGATTAATTTTAAACCAATATTATGTAAACCCATTTTGCCAATATTATGGTCAAGCTCTTGAGCCATGCGGTGAATGTGATGATCTTATGATTTGACAGATTTGGGATGAATATCAAATAAGCTTTGAAGTGTTGTGACCGGCTAACAGTGGAGCTACCGCGCCAGAATCATTGAAATCAAAACTTAATGCACTTTTTGTTTGTCAAGCTTGGTTTGTCTATATTTCTCCGAAAAATCTTGACAGACTCTTTGGTGGAAATCCATGGAACCATGAATACCTGGTCAGAAATCATCAATTGCTATACTTAAATGATCTATAATCAAGTTATCAGAAAAGAAACGTTTAGTTTATCAAGACCGTGGCTTGTTATTAAATTAGGAGTTTTGATTAGTGTATCCATCATAATTCATAAATTACGAATTTCTTCATCTCGATAATATTTTAGTTTTTTGGGTTAAATGATTGTTATTTCCTTTGAGTTCTTGAAATCTAAATTCTAAGCTTGAGAATAAGATAAACAACCTTACCTTCATCGAGCGTCGAACCATCAGGACTTTCATTTAACTTGATATCTAGCCCTACGGAAAACAATAAAAACTTCAAGCTTCTTTCTCTTGTATAAGAATACGCATTAATACTTATTGAGCTGGACTCTTTAACCTTATTATTTGAGTGATTCTAACCTCACATAGCAAGTCTTAGGACGTTCTACCCGCAGTTTCATTTGTGAGTTGTGCTCTCCAGGGTGTCGAAATTAAAAAGTATTTTTCTTTTTCTTAAAAGCACTTTATTTTGAAAACCACAGCGAGAAGCTTTCCCAGAATCCCTTTAACTTCCACTCCCTAGGGACCAATCAGAAACGAGATCTTACCAAGAGTCAAAGTAAAAACGGCCACAATATAAATTCCATGAATCAGCATTTTCTTTATTTCAACCTAAAAGATAAAAAAAACTAAAACTAAAGGAACTAATTTGTAGTAGCTACTTTTTGCGTTTTGTGAATTGAGTGTAAGGCGTTCGTAAGGAAAATTTGTTGTCTCATCATCATATAAAACTGAAAATACACATGATAATGCTTAAAAAATCCAACAGATTCGTATATCCAGTCTAGTTTTTCCATTTAAATCAAATCCCTAGAGAATCATACTTGAAAGTGATTTATCTTTTTTAAATCTTAGATTTTTATGCTCAAAATGAGTTATTTCGTTTTCAAAATAATCTTCGGTACATAAAACCAAACAGACTGTTTCTTTTATATATAATTGTTTCGTTGATTGTAACTTTAATAGATTAATAATTTTGTTAGCGATTTTCAAAACTAGCAGTTTTTTAACCTAATAAGTTAAGTATCCACTAAAATTTTCAAGACTAGCACCTCTCCAAATTAAAGCCGTTATAAGGCTACTTAAAGCGTGGTTTAAAAGATGAAAGAAAAGGTCACAAAAACCTACAGACACCTATGTATTCAATAGCCTGTACCAAATTCTTCTTCGCAGAAAATAATCAAAACTCGTCTGTGGTAGAGTTGAATACCCCACTGCCATTGCCATATTCAACTTTTCAAATCTCGTATTTCCTCTTAACTTGAACGGTTTTTCTGGTCTCCCTGAATCTTACATTGGGCTGTTACATTAAAAATCCATACAGGGGGTGGACGAGCCTTTTCAAGTCAAAAAAAATTATTCGAAATGTGTAGATACCCCTTGAAAATGGCGAAATTTGCAAAAGTACCTTTTCAGACCTTAAATTGAGGTTGGGCAAAAACTGAAATCAGTCTTTTACCCCGTGGAAATTTTAGAATAACTTTTTACCCCCTTGGAAAAATGAAAAAAAACGCCCTGGATATTTTCTCGGATTACCCTCTGGAAATTTTCGTCCACCTCATGTATGAATATAAAATGGAATGGCCCATTTTCTGCCACTGTATTGTTTGATTACTTCGTCACCACTTGACTGGCTACTTATTTCCGTTAACGTATCAATGAAACAGAGAGTCACACGCTTTTTTAAGGAGACTGCAGCAATAATATCCATGATCAAATTGGCCAAAAAAATTAAGAATATGGCAAGAATATCACCATTATGAAATTTGGCAACTGTAAATTGCCGATTATGTAATGTAATACTATCATTTTAAATACCAATCTTAAATAAAATAAACCAGCCGAGGCTGGAAGGTCAGCCAAAAGAGCTAAGAGGGTTAAGGGTTAGAGGGTCAAAGGGGTGAAAGGGATAATTTTGATGAGTTGCGAGCAAATGTTAGATCAGCGTTCGATACAATGGCAATTAATTGCCGGTTGAAAAGTCCAGGAACCTCGCTCGTTTGGGATGTTAGTTAGTCTAGTGTAATTAAACTTTTTGTTCATTTTAGTCAGTTATAATACATTTTTTCTGTTGGGTGTAGACAATATCCATATCTGACCAAAGTGTTATACTACAAATAAATAAGAAAATTGCCAAAAAGTCAAACCCAAAATAAAGATACATGCCATAATTTTAGTGTTTTTAGTGCAGAACCATTTTTAGTTTTCATTACATAGAAAGTGTACTTTTTTTGTTTACTTGATAAAACCCCAATAACACTTTGTCGTAACTCTCTGCAGCTTCTTCTAAAAATTGTAACTGACTGCCATTAAGCTACAAACTTTAAGAAAACCGCAAACTCCTGAAAAACATAGTTTTTGCCTATATAGAAATGGATCAGTTATAAATATCTTTTAGCTTGTTTCTCTTCTTAATTTTATTTTATTATTTAGTTTGTTTATGTGTTTGGAACTGCGGGTCGGTTTTAGATATTGCCTGAGGGAGACTGAGTGTTGGGTACCCGTAACACGTGTAAAGTCGCTTTGAACCGGTCACAAGTCCGGGACTTCAGGCATAAATTTTGTTTTCTATTTATATATGTGTGTTGAGAGTTGTTATTTGGTGGTTTTGTGTTTCTCATTCTTTTAAATTGACCATCTCTCTTTTGTTTCAAAGTCCCAAATCTATCTTTTTTTTATTTTTCATCTGATATTGGAATGATTTCAAAAAAATAATAAATCAAAAAATGAATAATCTTCAAAAATACAAAAACATTCTTTTCTTTTTAATTTAGATCTTTTTAAGCTGCTTATATATCAAATCTTTTCCTTTCCTTAAAATGACTGATATTACATCTTCAGTATATATATAACTTTGTGAGAAATATTTTGATCCTTCATAAATTTCTAAAGCAGGAACAATTTTAGTCTGTATACTTTACCAACTTCCAGTATATAACACCTATTGTCACAATTCTCTGCAGCTCCTACCAGAAATTGTAACTGGTCGCCATTAACAATTTTAAGCTACAGTAGTCACAAACCGCACACTCTAGAAAAACACAATTTGCCAGAGAGTGGCCATGTTGTATAACTTGATGGTATTGGTATATATTCTCAACTTCAGTTGAGTTAGAATCTGAGAATGTGTGTCTGTCTGTGTGTCTGTCTGTGTGTATGTCCCAAAACTTTGGGGCAGCCTGGAGACTTCAAAAATTGTTTGATTTGGCTGAAATTTGGCACACTTGTTCCTTGGGTGATTATCTGGGGGTATTTTTTTCATTTTTCAAAAATTTTGATTTTTGGGGCCTGGGGACGAGTTTTTCGCCAAAACGAGGCTAAAACTTTGGGGCAGCCTGGAGACTTCAAAAATTGTTCGATTTGGCTGAAATTTTGCACACTTGTTCCTTGGGTGAATATCTGGGGGTGTTTTTTTCATTTTTTGAAAATTTTGATTTTTGGGGCCTGGGCACGAGTTTTTCGCCAAAACGAGGCTAAGACTTTGGGGCAGCCTGGAGACTTCAAAAATTGTTCGATTTGACTGAAATTTTGCACACTTGTTCCTTGGGTGAATATCTGGGGGTGTTTTTTACATTTTTTGAAAATTTTGATTTTTGGGGCCTAGGCACGAGTTTTTCGCCAAAACGAGGCTAAAACTTTGGGGCAGCCTGGAGACTTGAAAAATTGTTCGATTTGGCTGAAATTTTGCACACTTGTTCCTTGGGTGAATATCTGGGGGTGTTTTTTACATTTTTCAAAAATTTTGATTTTTGGGGCCTGGGAACGAGTTTTTTGCCAAAACGAGGCTAAAGCTTTGGAGCAGTCTACAGGCCTCCAAAATGATCGGATTTGGTTGAAATTTTGCACAATTGTTCATTGGGTGAATATCTGGGGGTCTACAATTGGGCCTATGAATGATTTGAAGCCACTGAAGTTGAGCCCAGTGCGTTGCGCACGTTCGACTATACTTCATTAAAAAATCTAGAAACCATTTCTCATAACTTTCCGCAGTCCGCTTTCTGCAAGTCCGATGAAAGATATGTAAACACTGTTGTCACCATTCATTCCATATCAACCATTTAGTTGAAGCCAAAAACGTGCGCAAATATCAGAAAAATCTGCTGTTCGGAACTGACGCGTGAAAAATAATTTGATCAATTTCAACAAAAACTGTGTGATCGTCATCATTTGGTTCCCATCATCTGACCGACCCTGATTTACGTCTATGTCTATGTCTATGTGGTTGAGTTGCAGGAGGCTGAGAAGCCTATTTTCGCAACTATAGACACCAAGTTAGTGTCCTGTCAGCACCTTGGACTGACTACCCGATTCCCCGCCTCACATGGCATGGGTGGACCCGGGCGAAGGTTCCCTCACTTGCCAAGCGAGCTGCCGTGAGTAAGAATAGAACCTTGATCTCCCGTACAGGAATCAAGGTTGATGACCACTGTACCACGGCAGCAGGTAGAGTCTGTAAGTCTGAAAGCTTTTCCGCTGCTTTGCTGGATTCCCACTGTCAACCTCTGCACGCTCTGTGTTTACAAGTTTTCAAATCGAAGTAGCGAGCCGTGTGCTAATTAATGGAGAGTAACCGAAAACCAGTTTATCCACGGTTGACGGTTTCTCAATATTTTAATTCGGACCAGTCCACGCCGATTCCCTTTCAACAAGATGTAGCTGTTTCTTTAACAGAAAAATATTTTCGATCGACCGACCGAACGACCCACTTTTTAAAGTAGAAATAACAGGAACCAAACAATTTTTTGCGATCCGCCTTATATAATATGACTGAAGCCACAACCTTGCCGATACACAGGACATTCCGGTGCAGTTTGTCAAGTGCGCAAATATATGGATAAATCACTGGACAAAAGTTCCGGTGTACTTTGTTTCCGAGAGAAAAATGTACCAGACAGTCCGGTGTAGTCCGGTGTGCACTTTTGAAAATTTAATGAAGAAAACACCAGACAAAAATAATGCCGGAATGTACGGTGTATCGGCAGGGTCGTCTGAAGCCAAACATAGGACACGTTCAAGTCCAAAAAAACACGATTGCATCCAGTCTTTATCAAATTTAGACAGTAGCTGTACTTTTGTATGCTTTATCAAATTCCAATAGCATTATAACACCATCAACCCCCCTCTAGAGGCAAACCAGAAAAATATGTTTTTATTGCAAAAACTACTGTACTGCAATAAAAAGCAACAATAAAAAGTATCAGAAAATTCAACATAAACAAAAACTAAAAGTACCCAAAAAGTTAATCCGATCGGAAGAAAGTTTAGAAATCAAAGTGAGATCGGGAAATCGGTTTTAAATGTTACAAAATGTTGATCCAGAGCTTCCTCAGCGGGAAAAAAATCGCGGAACCGATTTGAAGGGTCACCGAGGCTGACCAAAAATGTGTAACTGGGATTTTGAATTTTCTTTAACTTTTCTTTTTAGATTAAAGAAACACGCGCAAACTCTTGTAAAGACAAATGATAGAATACAGGTATCTCTTCGTTCCAATGTTCTATTATTGAAAAAGTCATAATGCATCTTGAAATAATGCATTTGTTCTCCCTCCCATAAGTGTAATACTCATGGAGAAAAAAAGTTAACTCTTTTGAGTTAATTGAGAGATTGTGTAATAATAGAAAATTTTATGAGTTGTTTTCTAGTTCTATTTTGTTTCAGATACAATTTTCATAGTTTTCCAGGACTGGTCGGCGCTCTGTTGGTCAGAGGCCAAAACATACAAAATTTCAAACCAACAAAAAGTCGTTTTTGAGGGCACGGTGGCCCTGACCACACATATCTAAGCCCGAAGGGCTAGATTTGCAACTTTAAGCTTTCTCCAGCAAAAAAAAGTGAAGCAAAAATTTGACTTTTTAAATTTCGTGCCGATGGATAGGATCTAGCATTTTAATTGTTTTCGGAGCGCGAGATCAAAAAACGTAGGCGGAAAACGCTTTTTCACACCTGTCAAACCGGTGAAATTGCATATTTTAGTCACGTGACTCTGGTAGGAAATCCTTCCAAAGATGAGCTTCACTTTTTGATAAAAGCCGCAAATCTAGCCCTTTGGGCTTTACAGATATCTGTGGCCCTGACTCCCCATAATTCCTTTCGACCGTGTAATTACCTATTATAACATTTACTAAAAAGAATCCTTAAAATGGTCCACTGAAACAAGTGCGTGGCATGTCATTTATAGGCTATTCCAGAAAAATTTGTACCCCAAATGTTGAGGAGGTCTTTTTTCGGAAAGGTGAACCCCTGTATTTCTTTTAGTCATATATTGAAACAACCACCCACCTCATTTTACTGACTACCCTGGATGACAATGACAAGTGCATCCACTGTCTTTATCATTATTTATGATATTTCATTGTTGCCTTTTCAGGCGAAGAAAGTATTAGCCCAACGCCACAAGCTGGAGAAAAAACTAAGGACCAATCAAAATGCGTTATTCACGATGAAAGATCATCTTGGGATGGTCCAAGAAACAGAGACTACTAAATTGGTATGTTTTCGTCTTTTCTCGCAAAAGGCCATTTTCAAATCGATGGAATTTTAACTCGATTCTTCGTCTGTAGATACGTTCTATTGTGCTTATCGAAAGCTCTTTCTCTTCAACCCTTTAAGTGCCAATGTCGAGTATTTTGGGCATGGGCTACGTCCTCCTGTAATGCCCACTTTGAGTTAGAAATCGTCATTAGGAAGGCAAGAAATTATTTTTAGACAACATGCCCGAAGTAATTTTTATACATTTGCCCCATAGATAACCGACGCGTTCAATTCATCGGCCACGTTATTGAATCAAACTTACAAAAAACAAGGCTTGACTGTTGAACATATCGAAAGTGTCATCGATAAAGCGGCTGAGGTTCTTTTTACTTTTTGAGTATACTTTCTTCTGAAACACCCTGTATTTATATTGAGAGCTATTTTGAAACCAGTGATTTAATAAGCTAAAATTTCATTCCGATTTAGTCCATTTTTTTAAAACCCGGTGGAAATAGGTCGTAGATACATATGAGCCAAAATTCGAAGATTCGAATCCTTGCAAAGAAAATATGACAGTTTTTTCTCCCTTTCAAGACACCACTTTTGCAAGTTTATCTTAAAGATTTCTTATTCCAAATTCGAATTTGATCATTGTTTGGTTAGAGGTTATTTCCAAAACCTTTTACCTAGGTCATTATTAAAAAGGATGAAATTGGTGAAATTCCTCAGGTTTTTTCAACAACTACTTTAGAATTGAATTTAGAAAACTATCAAATTTTTTCTCTTTCAGGCTAATGAAATGGCGAGAGAAGTTTCTGACGCACTCTCTGGAGGTATGAAAGAAGTTTTGGTCGTGTAACAATCTGCAACTATGATTTCTTTGACAAAAACCTTTAAAATTATTATTAATGTCAGTCTAAACTGACTAATGGGCTTTTCCAGAAAGCATTTTTACCCTCACTGTTGAGGATATAGATTTTTCGAAGTATCGAACCTATCCTACTTTATTAGTAAAGACCCTCTGGATATCCACTCTTAAAATATGCTCAACCCCCTGGATATCCTCTCTTATAAAGTTACTTACCCCTGGATATCGTATTTTTTTACTTGGAAAGACACTTTACCCCTTAGAAATCCGCTCCCTTGTAGATATTTAACCCCCTGGATATCCACTTTTGATATGGATATCTGATATCTGGATATCTGATATCCTCATCAGGGGGCACGGATTCTTTCTGGAATAGCCCAATCTTGATTTATTTGGATATGTTAGTTTTGATAGACATTAGAATTTCCTAGGTGACACGTGGTTTGGAAAGGAATGCTTTGTGTTGACGATGCGACACAATAGCACTGGTCGTCTAAACTGTACCACAGATGAAATCATAATTAGTGTTAGTAATCGTATGGCTTTGAAGGGAAAAATAACCAGAGGTTTATTTTGACGTTTTTTGAAATTGCCTGAACGAATAGAGGGCAATTTCAAAGATCTTTAAAATGAACCGAGGGTCTGTATTTTCCAAAATTTTCAGAGAAAATTAAACGATTTCGGATTATACAAAACAGCTTCTCAATATCACTATAGAGTTTAAACCTGTAAATAAAACCTCAAATAATTCGATTTCTTTTCAGGTTTGAAACAGCTTGAGGATGAGGAATTCGATATGGATGAGTTGGAACGAGAATTGGAACAACTAGACGTCACTCAAGGTATGATAATACTCGACAAAGCCTCGTGGATTCGACTTTGTCCAATAACTATGCTCAATGTTTCCTTCCATAATAAAGACAAACGTATCACTACATCCCTCCATCTCATATCAGTCAGTTTGATAAGATTGGAGGATAAAAATCTGTCTACTCTTGTATTTGTACGTACTGAACAATTGAAGCTATGCACAAGTTTAGTTTAGACGGCCCTCTTTTCGCCCTGCCCATTCTAATTGTGAATTAAAGTGGGCTTAGAGTGGACTGTCTAAAGTCAATGCATTGCTGCCCTCTTTTGACGTCAATGCAATGTCTTCTTTCAATCTTTTTCAAGCAAAGATTTTAACTGCCAGCTTTGTGCCCACTTTCTGCCTACCCAGAAAGTCGGCCGTCTAAACTAGAGCTCGTGCAATTTTTTAGAAAATAATCAACCGAACGTATAGTAAGAATTTATGCATCCTTCTACCCTTTTACAGGTGACGAGTCAACCGCTGCATTCGGCCTACCACAAGTTCCAAACCACTCACCAACCAAAACGTCTACCCCAACTACTGCTGCCACCAAGACAAAGAAACCTTTGAGAACGACACAAATGGCTTCATAGGTATCGAATCGTTTTGCCTGTTTTGAACCCGGGAGGGTTTAACGACTCAATCTTTAGTTTTAGTTATTTTATAATTATTAATTAATTCACTTTATTTATTTCAGCTCCAAACTGTTCACTGACCAAGTCTTTCTTTCCTTAGTTTAGCTGCGTTTGTCCCCATTGCTCTATTTGCAATATTGCTTCAAAATTGGACCCTGTCCAAAACATACTTTAGCCCGAATATTGGATTCAACTACAATGGGATAATCATTTCACTTGTCAGCCCAATGCCAACCACCACAAAGTTCTTTTTTTCGAACTTTTTCAGTATTATAGCCACAATATAGCCATAGCGCTGTTGCCACTTTTCATCTGTTTCTTCAATGACCCAAAGAAACACCCCCGTCCTCTCCAGAGCCAACGCCGCTCGCCCCCGCCCCTTATCCACCCCTTTAAGGATGCTTCAAATTTTTAATTTCTTTTGATTAAAATTTTTCTGTGGTAAAAATGCTAGTCTGAAAAATACATCAATCAAGTCGTTTAAAAAATTATCTCACTGTAAAAATATACACGACAAAAAAAATCTAGCTACAAATAAATAAGTTTTAGAGTAAATATAATGTATTTTATAATTTGCACAAAATTTTATAAAAAATATTCTTTCGTAAGGTTTTTGTTTTAGTATTGTTTAATATTGATAAAAAATATATATTGAATTTGAATTTCTGACAAGGTAATCTCACCTAAACGCTTCAAAATTCTTTGGTATTTCAATACGATTAAAAAACTACTAATTATCCTAATTATTTCGTACTAAAAAAGAAATTCTTGGTATAAAAACAAATAAATACTATGATAAGAAATAAGGAATATATATTACTATTGGCTAACATAAAAAATTTATATAAAAAATTATCACTTTTTCGGCTCACTTTTTTCAAATTTTGGATGCCTGCTTGGGCTATCATTTCTGGACTTTTTTTTACTTTCAAAGCCACTTTCAGTAGTTGCTTTTAGAAGTGTTAAAAGCCTAATTTAAGTATGGGAAAGTTCAAGTTACGACGGTAAATCTAAAGGCAAAGGATCCTCTTTTTCAGAAGTTATTTTGTGTTTATGGAAAATTTTAGTATTATATTCGGAAGTTTAGCGTGACCCCAGGGGAGCTTGCGAGCTGGCGGGTATGTGCCGCCCGACTTTCAACCCTCGGATCCTTAGCGGTGCTAAAAATGAGGGAAAAAATGTTGTGATTTTTACAATCCTTATTGAGACTTATCTGACAAAATTTTGATGTTCTTAGGGGAAAAAAGTTTTATTTCTATTTTCCCGATTTTAGTGGGACTGAAATTTGATTTTTCAAACCCTTAGTGGCAAACCCTTAGTGGCAAACCCGTACCCTTCATTTGCCTAAGTGCCCTCCCCCCGGGAGCGTGACTTGAAGAGATTCTTCTCCCATCATCAGGCCAATTGGCACAATTTTGCCGTGTAATTATCTTCTGTTGTGTGTTGTTTGAATCTATGAATTGATGCTCTTGTTCTGCATAACATTAACAATCCAATCCATATAATACCTAACATCCATATGTCCATCGACCAAAGAAGGACAAGTCCTCCCTCCATATGATAATATACCAACCAAATATTTGCTACCATTCTTACGTGTGCATACTAAAGGCGATCCCGAGTCTCCTTTACAAGCACCGGCCTTTTCACCGTCGTACGTCGCACAAATCACGGACGGTGAACGATCACAATGTCCCCATAATCTAGCCTGAATGCTATTAACAGTTTTACTTTGTAGGCTATTTTCACTTGTCTTTCCCCAGCCAGCAAAATGACAATTTTCATCTTCTTTGTCTTTGATTGAAGGTAAACAGACAGGCTGTAAATCGTAACCAAATTTTAATTGGTCTTTTAATTGGATAATTGCGATATCGTTTTGAGGTTTTCCTGATTTTGGATCAATGGTGAATTTAGGATGAACTGTAATTTGTCTTGGGTCAACGTGTAATGTTTTTTGATCTGTATTTCCTTCAAAAGAGGAGCCAAATATTAGATCATGTTGAATAACTTCTTCGTCTTTTCGCTTGATGCAATGAGCAGCCGTTAAAATGTGTGTTGGTGATACAATTACTCCTCCGCAGGTTACAGTACGTGTTGAAAAATGCTTTGTCAACAACGTGGTTTGAATCTAAGAAAAAGATAATGAAAGAAAGACGATTAGGTTAATTTTTTGAACATCTCAGATGCTTGGTGAATTAACATAATCTCATTGTTTAGATAAATCAGGGGCGTCGGATGCATTTCGGATAGGGTTTGTTTGACGCTCCATTCTCCGAAGAAATTGAAATGGAATTTTTCTTGTTTTCTTTGGAAAGCTGTATAATTCTATGGCATTTTTTTGGGTTATGCTTTGGCTGTAGAAGCGTATTGTTAAAAACAGCAAAATATGTTTAAACCTCACCTGTACAATCCAAGGCCATTCGCCTCTTGAGACAGGAGTTCCTCCTACAAGTCGCCTCGCTCTACGATGTCGTTGTTCGTTGTTCACTATATCACGCAATATGCTTTCCGGTACAACTTCCATATAAGGGCGCCCGCATTGTCCGGTATACGGCTTTGGTAATTTACGGGACGACGTTGTCCATGATGCACGAAAGACGGTACGTTTTGTTTTACGATTAATTTTGACGCGAACTCGAAACATTTTTCCGTGAATTGTTATCGTTTTGTGTGTATTGAGTGAGTGACAGAATTTAGAAAGGACTTGATCATTTGCGTCCATGACCTCTACTGATGTTTTACTGAAAGAAATATAATTGAAATCATCTCAATCTCGTAACAAGAGCCATATTGGCACCATTTTTTTGATTTTACTGATGGGCGTGGTTGTGACCCGGGGAAATTGGTAAAAAGGTATATATGGCGGGATGTGCCGCTAGTCAGGGTGCCTTTGTACAAAGTCCCTTGTAGGGTACCTTTTTTGGGGAATAGTTGAAAACTTGGGACCCATTTACTTTTTAATAATCTTCGGAAAAAAGTCCAAAGAGTATGAAGTAGGATTCATTTTTCGCTATCAGAATAAAACAACAAAATATGTGACTGGTTTCGAGTTTGGGATCAACTGTGTTGAGTAAAATCGGTCAAAAGTTTTTCATTTTTCCCTCTTCCGTCAATGCAAAATTGCTTTCTCTTTTTGTCAACGAAGCTTTTTTAGTGTTTTCCTCATAGCACAATTCTTATATTGCATTTGTTATCTCAGATCATCCATTGATAGTCACACAAAAGAATATTTTACCTGCAACCACCATATCCCTTATGTGGTAAATGCAACTTGCTGACATCTAATTCAAATTTATTGTGATTCTTCGGTGCATGAATTTCCCAAGTGCAATGAACCAATTTTTCTGTTTTGGAGTATTTTGGAAGAACAATCTTGCCATTAGTTTCGTGCTCTATAACTCCACCACATCCTGTATAAGAATAATAACATTTTCTACATATTCAATGGATTATGTTGATCAAGTCAGTGCTGAATCTAAATACTTCGGTTAAAGTCAACTATTGTTATTGGTGGAGGATATAAATTTTCTTTGAAATTTACCCCCCGGACATAGTAACTTTTTACCCCCCGGACAACAGATCTAATCCCCCGGACAAACATCAGTTGACCCCTCGGACATTCATAATTACCCCTAAACAGAGCAGTTTTGCCGCTCAAACAAGGCGAATTCTGATTTTTTCCGCTATCGAAAGGGCAAAGAAATGGGAAGTGTTTGAATAATTGTTTTGAATGTCAGAAGAATCAATGACCGTGATAAATTTCAAGGAGCCGAGGATTATTTTCGAATTGTAGAAAGATTTAGATTATGGAGAGAATCTGAGGGTACTAATATTTCAGTTCGAATTAAAGAGAGATTCGAATAATCGAAGTTCGAATTACAGAGAGTTGACTGTATGTAAGGATGGCTACTCAAAGGTTTGGAATTGAATTAACGAATGAAGTCTGACCTTTAACTGCTTCCCATTCAATACGGAAACCTCTTCTCGCCCGGTATCCATTACTTTGGAAGCGGAATTCTGCTTTATTTCCGTATATAGTCACTTCTTTGTCGTTTTGTTTCCCACAGTATCGACCTTTCTTCTCTTTATCAAGGCCATGGTATTGGAATACCTCCAGTGAGTCTTTGATACAAAGTTTTGACCATCGGACGTTTTCAACGTTGAATTGTACAAACCGGACACGGATCTCGGTAAATTCTTTAGGTGTCTCGATAACCCAAGTACAATCGGCATTGTTTGGGTAATGTTGTGGGAAATTTGGTGTCTCGATGATTCCTTTTTTACCGAAGGAATGTTTAGTTTGACATTCGAAATTCTCTGTAAAATGAGAGGGATAGATTTTGTTTTGGAAACTCCATAATTGATTTTTTTGGGGGGGGGAGAGAAGACTTGCCGGTGGAAGTTTGATCGAACACCAATAGTAGATATCGAGAGTAATTTAGCAGTGGTTTCACAATCTGGTGCATATTGTTGATTGGAATTTGAAACACCTTTTCTCTGGAGATTGAACATACAAAGATGTACTTACTTTTCGTAACATAACCGTTTTTCTTCCATTTTTGCCATACCTTTTCATACCATTCTGCGTATGTTAATTTTGTATGGTCAGTGGCAATCACGTTATGTAAAAGAATCCAGATATTCACCAAGCATAATAGATGCATGTTTAATATTGTGGCTGGTTACTGGTGACTGACTTGTCTGTATTTTTCTTGTTGTTTTTTTCGTGTATATTTTTTTACTATGTTGCTGACAAAAAAAGGAAAAGATTAAACTTTTAATTGATAAGCTAGAATTTCAGGTGACATAAAATTTGACATTTTTTATAAGAAATTGTATGATGTTCTAGTCCTACAGTAGGCTACGAATGTATACTGGGTAGGCTGTGTTTGTGATGTGAACTTTAGCAATCGCAGACATCTGCAGGTGTCCAAAGTTGTCTTTCCATCCGTTTCAGTTATGTTAATATTCACAAATTCACGGTAAAACCGTATCATTATGAAGCTTTATTCTTAGAAAAAATCTACATCTATATTTATAAGACGTTGACATTCAAATGACGAATGTGAACTAAAGAGGAGGCACCAATGACCCTTACGTCATTCTTTTAGCCGTCAAGAAGTGTTCAGTTAAAACATTGTTATGACTTACTTAAATCAAAGGCCTTACCGAAAGTATCATTCATTCACTCTGACACGTAAAGGGAAATTTTCCACGTCCTTGTAAAAAAGGAACCTTTCGTTAGAGTTTTGATTTTTCATCTCACGTCTCAAATTCAACAACTTTTTCCGTGACCTTTTCACAATGATACCGTTTTACATAATATGCCATATACAATTGGCGCTCTCTAATTCGACGTTCTACTATTCGATAGGCTCCCTTATTCGATGAAATTTAAAGTACCTGTCAACAAGAAACTCTCATAAACGACGCTCCCTTATTCGATAAGCTCCGTTATTCGATGAAAATCCAATTCCCCTTAAAGATCGAAATAGAGAGCTGTATAGTCATTATTCGAAACTGTACCCTGAGAAATCTTTCTTTCATCATCGTCATCTTCAAACCCTTGCATAATTGTTTTCCATGTTTATTATCCCATATAATGGACGATAACACTGTCATCTACTTACTGCAAGCAATGTCGAATGAAATAAGCTCAAAAAGTTAACAGTCAATTTATATACGCAAGCCTAATTTACATTGTCTGCATGCAAGAGACATGGCTCTACTTCAGGAGACAACCTGTAGCAGCCAGTCACAGTCACTCGTTTAAACTACACACTATTTTAACCGCATAACTGTTTCACTGTGGTTTTGAAAATTCTATATCAAGAAAGACTAACAGTTATGTCATTTTTCTTTAAGAAGGTATTCAAATACCATTCAAAGGCTCTTAGTCGAATTTTACTCTGCAGTGGAATATGTAATTTTTCACATTTCACAGACTCTCTAAAGAGGCCCCCAAGCAGTTTTCGTGATGGCGCGATGGGGATTTTTTTCTAGCGTGATCACGTAATTTGAATTTTTTTTCGTGATTGCGTGATCAGAGGTCACAACGTGATCGTGATTTGAAAGATTTTTGAGCCGTGATGCGTGATTTGGACTTTTTCAAAGGAATGCGTGGTTATCCAATTTTTTTCTGAATTTGCGTGATCGAAAAGAAAATTGCGTGTTATCGTGATCAGACTTACCCCTGAGGGGTCTCGTTAAATGATGAGATTAAAACGGTATGTGAAGCAGTACACACAGGTCAAGCCACTATCGCAAATAATACTGCTTTTGTAGATGAATCCTTTCTCCTATTACTTTCCTATAAAAAAGGCTAAGATGCTTTGTAGAATTTTATCGTTAGTGTTTGAACAGAAACAAGGCTAAATGTTTAATCCCTTTATGCTCTTCTCACGATTTTCCAATACCTGATGAAGTGCGGTAAGAATCTATCCTACTATTAACTTTAGATGATATACAGAGGCAGAAACGGAAATATTTCAATCCACCAATAACAGGAATTTTCTGCTCTGTACACGCTTTTTTTTTATAAGAATACACTTTATAAGAATGTCCATGATGAAAATGGCCAAAAAGTGAAGAATATGCAAAGAATATCACCATCATAGAATTTTGCTACTCAAGCTAAGAATGCCATTTTTAGACCATTTTTTAGTCAATTAGGATCCTAACCTAAGAATGCTGTAAGAATATTTTAGGATGATTTTCCCAAAAAAGTTAAGAATATCCACGATGAAATGGATTTACACCATTCTTATAAAAAAAAAGCGTGTATGACCTGCCTGTCTGTGACAAAACTTACCCTCGATCCCCCTTTTACAAGCTTTACGAGATTTTCTTTGTCGATGTTCTACTGTATTCCTGTTACCGTTATCGAATTATCGGCGTCAAATCATTCAACGTAAGCGCCCAAGAGCTCAACAGCTATGCAGCTGTGGCTTTATTCAGTATACTGTACAGTTGTGAATCTTAAACTGACAATCTCGAATTGCGTTTGAATGGAACCTGTTCTGCAATTTTAGAGGTTTCAGTCAATTTGATTAAAAGGTGATTCATTTCGTGGAGGATGTTTAAAAACAACATATCACGCGTGTAAGTATATTTTTGAACTTGTCATTTCTTTCTGTCAACAAAACGTCATTTTAGACGAAAACTTATCTTAAGAAAAAGATTTTGATCTGAAACCAGCTGGCACAGACGACAGACTGTTGCTTCAACGTTCATCTAACGTTATATGGACGTTGTGAGCGTTAGATAAACGTTGAAATAACGTTGTTTACCAGCTGGAAAGACAGTTAAAGGTCTTCTAATACCCTTTCTGCTTAAAAGTATCCGCTGTCAAAACTCTAATGCTCTATCACTACTATTTTCTAAGATATGAATTTAACTTTTTACCTCTTTTTAATGATGGCATTTCTAACCAACCAACCAAGACGTCCTATGATGATAAGAATTGTAAACGACTTTCGAACACTAGCTTTTCTTTCCAACTTCCGGAAATATGACTTCATGCAGTTGGCAAAAAGATCTCTTCAAAACTTGTAGATTTGCCAAAAGAAGCCATTTAGGTCATCGATTTAATTTGGTACTTTCGGTTTTAACAAAAAGAATCTTTGTCTCTTTTTGTTTGGCATACTTACAAATGGAAGCATGCCAAAGATAGCATAAAAGAATAAGTAACGCTAACTTAAATTCATAAATTTCATCATTAAGTCAATTCTATTACGCTAAAAAGACTTATAGCATCCCTATTCATAGCCGATTGCGCGTAGACCTCAATCACCACACATCTATGTTAAGTATCTAACGCGCCAACAGTAGTCACGGATTCAAAATTTTCGAGCAATCAAACCACACGGCTATTTCATGCTTAAATAGTTGAAAAATACTTTTCGTATGAATGGGCACGCGCGTCTTTTAAGGTCGACGAAAAACAAAGTTAAGCATAATTCATCTCACAAAGAAAGATAATCCAAACTCGAACTATTTTTTAAGGTGAGATCTGGTTTTTTGTTCGCCATAACAGAGTCCCCTATTTTATCTTTGCCGCGAGTTTCAGAGAGGCTCTCGAGAAACATTGAAAAAGAAATGGCCAATAATCTGTACAAGAAATCTGTGATCTACAAGGTAGATTACCCATTAGTGCCACTGTCACAGTGTTTGGTGATCCACCAATCGTCCTTTAACCATCGCATCCCATTCAATCCCATTCAAAGTTGATAAACACAATAATCATACAAACCCATTAAATTAACATTCACTTTTTTCAAAACAAACCAACCCACGAAGTATCACCAATATTTACAGTCACTGTCCCACTGTGTCATGCTTATAAATAAAACCAGTCATTTTCCTCATCTTTTTACAATCTCTTTCTCCCATAACAGTTCTATTATCTGAAATGCTTCAAGCATCACAGTTATCATACTGAGAGATCACGAGCAAGACTTCCTTGCTATATTGAAGTGATTAAAATAAGAATACTTTCAATGGATAATGACTTCATTTATAGTATCCTTTTATATATTTTAAGATCTGCTCAATCGGGATTACCATTTCCATATCATACCGGACTTAAGTGTCTACGTAATAGATCCTTCTTAGACTCAGACTCAAGACAGAACTCTTTCTACAACTAAAATAATTTATAAATAATTACTGATTTATCCTTTTTGTTTCGTCATGAAATTTTTTTCCGGCTTTTGGTGGTATGGAAAATTCACTAAAGTCAAATGATCCTTTCTTCTACAGAAAGAGTTGTATCTGTAACTGTATTTCCAAAGAGCTTATCCATTCCGGATTACCGATTTACAGCAAATGTACTGTTTCAATGGTGAAGAATGTTTGAGATATTAATCTTTGCTTTACATAGAGAACATTAGAACTACTTGAAACAAACCTAAATCGATTTCCCCGATGATGATATCTAAACCCCGACATCCTGACCTCTTATCAATCCTATCATATAATCTAAACATCGATAGATATCTTGCAAACACGAATGGAAAATGTATTGAGCTAGAGAAATGCTTAACGTGATTGGTTTAAGCTAACTAGCCTATTACATATTCTGTCCATTTTCGTTGATTTTAGCTTTCTCACTCTAACGAATTCAAAGTCATCTTTTTCCTCAGGATCAAACGACTTGCTAATGTTCGGTAACACACTCCGAAAGTAACTTTATACGCTTGCCTTTTTCTCACCGTCTTCCCCCTTTGTTTCTTAGCACGTACTCATGTGTGAGTTGACGTCAAGTTAGAAGCTTCGTCAAGTTAGAAGCTTATGTTCACCTAACTAAGCGGCAAGGAATTATCGTCGTTCGTTGTCGTCGTTCGTTGTCGTCATTCGCTGTTCAGAAACCTTGTCCCAAGCAATTTCGTAGCCATTTGTACCTCTTTTTTATTTTACTACTGAATGTGAGCGCTATTGGAGTCATAAAAGAACGAACTGAGGGACTGAGTTCGAGTTTGTGTCCCAAGCACACATCGTATATAACAACCCAAATAGCAGTATACAGTTTGGATATAGTGAGATAATTAATTTGCATTCAGTATTTATACATTTTTTTTTAAATAACAGGTCTATGATGTGCCATCGATAATTAGAAGTAGTCGCCCCATTAATGAAAACCACTTTGACGTCAGCTACAATATGTGGCTAAATCATTTTCTTTTCTTGGTTGATTTGTCGAGACATCCGATGGTTTTAAAAAGATGAGATCTATTGCTTTTAAAAGTCTGCTACGTTTGCATGCATGACATACATATGTCATAGCTGGCAAAACCCCCAGGGTGCTTGCACGAGACTTAAATTATATTCATATAGTTTTTAGTTGCCTGAAGATTGTCACAAAAGTGGCATGAAACTGCCTGTAGCAGGATAACAAAGTGTCTTTTTTTTCTAACTATTCATACAGTTAATAAATGTTAGTAACTTCGTATAATGGGCTTTTCCAGAAAGAATTTGAATATGGGGGTGGAGGATATAAAATTTTTTGGAAATTTACCCCCGGACATTGTGGCTTTTCACCCCCAGACAAGCATTAGTTGACCCCATGGACAGTCAAAATTACCCTCAGACAGAGAAAAATTACCCCCGTACAACGCAAATGTTGTAGATTTTTCACTACCCCCCCCCCGGACACAAACATTTACTGACCATTATGTGCGTCTAACTGCGTTTTCACTAAAATTTAACCAAACAAAGTCTAAATACAATTTGCTCGGCAATGCTTCTTACTTCAGAATTCATGATATGCACCATTGCGATGTCTTCTGACATTACATCACGGACCCAATAGCTGATTGGTTGTAAGTGACATGTAATCAGTCGATACGTCACTTTCAACCAATCAGCTGTTGGGTCCGTGGAAGACATTGAAATGGTGAATATCATTAATATCCTAGGGTACCAGCAGTACTTACTAGTCAAATTTAACCATCAACGTTTCAAACTTACCAACTGCTTGTCTTTATCAAAACGTTTTCATTGATTGAGAATATCATTGATGGAATTAATAACATCTTCATAATCTCAATGCATTTTTTATACACATTAAACCGGAAATAGTTGCCGCTTTTCATGTGTTAATTGCCTACTTCTTTTAGAGCTTGTTGCGAACCGAGTTTGCTGTTGAGTTTTCCGGTAGTTCTCTACTATTCAGCAAGATGACATCATAGTATAAGAAAGCCGCGGCTGGAATATGTACCGTATTGTCTTTTCAGTTGATTGC
The DNA here is from genome assembly GCF_902728285.1 of Clytia hemisphaerica. NCBI lineage: Eukaryota > Metazoa > Cnidaria > Hydrozoa > Leptothecata > Clytiidae > Clytia > Clytia hemisphaerica. The sequence continues at coordinate 871,198 of NW_027103726.1, read as the reverse complement.
TGTTCCATCTCTGTCGCCGAGCTTTATAAGAACATCAAGATGCTCAGTTTATTATTGGTAGATAGTTTTTGAAATTTTTCTATTATTTTCCTTCACAAAAAGTTTTTTTGTTGCTAGATATCTTTGAATCTGTACCCAATAGAACACTTGAACTAATTTTGGACATATTTTAGGGGTATTTTGTGGAAACAACAGTTTTTCGCCAAAATTGAAATTATAAGAACTACATTCAAGATGACAACTTTCCTGTCAGTTTAAATGATAAATTTTGAAAGTGCTGGCTTGAAATTTTCACAGTATTATCTTGATGTACTTTTTCATTGATTTCTAGAAAGATTTCACTGAAATATTGTGAAGGCATTCCGAGGCACCTCATTGATTTTTGAGTTCTTTCATCCCAGCCATTTTGTGCTTGTTTAAATTTCTTAGTGTTGATTTCTCCTTTACAATGATTTTATAATACAAGTGTATCATCAAGGGCATATCATTAATGTCTAAAACGCACCGAGAAGTAAGTATTTTAACGACAAACTAATAAAATTTACCATTAAAGATGCTACATTACTGATTTCTTGATCAACAAATAGTCAAATACGACAGAGATAGAACAACAGAAATTCAGACGTTATCATTCCAGCCGCGGCTTTCTTATACTATGATGACACTTAACATATGGCTTGTTTTCCTGAAAAATCATTGAAGTGTCTTTATTTAATGTCTGCCAGGATGTTCTCATGATTTATTGATGAATTGTATAAAATTGTCTTTTTTGTTTGAGAGCTTTGCCACCCTCAGCAGTAGTGTGGTGGGTCGATTGAATTGGGCAAATTGGGGAGGACATTTTAGAAAGGGGCGCCGAAATTAGTAATCAGAGGCGTCTTTTTGCGCCCTTTGTATTTTGGCGCCCCGAAAAAAAATCGGCCGTCGCTGGGGGGGGCACTGCCCCCCTGCCACCACACTACTAACCCTCAGATTGAACTCTGACACAGAGGTTCCTTTTGTTTAGTTAACGGAATTTTAAAATCATGTTTCCCCATGTTTCAGATAAAAGTGTCGGAATTTATTTTTGAAACTTTTTAAGATAAGAATTTGTTTGCAGTGGTCTATACTGAGAAATAAATGTCATCATAAAATGCCCAAGGTCCAAAACTGTTCAATTCGATTGCAGTTTTTGTATTGTGGTTCTAAGGACCTATATTTATCAAGATAAGATCTTAATTATACTGGGCTACTAAAAGATTTCTTATGTTTTGAAAATATGACCCTACTTGAGACTAAAATTCCAAAAACTTTTCCGTTTTTTGTTTTTCCCTAGACTGTTTGTGTAGGGTTTTTAGATAACTTGCACCCGCAAAGAAACCAATGCAAACGGTACTACACCACAAAAATCTAGCAAAAACTCCTGCAAAAACAAAAACAAAAACTTACAACCCTATCGGGTAGTGCGAACATTAGGTTATCACTTTTTAAAAACTTTGTGCTTGACCGGGAGATTGATGAACGACCTCCAGGTTTTATATAAAGCTCAGTCACTACTATCCTTTCTGAGATTCTAAGTGTACCCCCTCCGAATGTATCCGGCGATGCTATAGGGTTGGTGAGTTAGAGAACGGACGGTACCTCCGAAATCCAACCCTTACAGAGACCAAATTCTTAGTGAAAAAGTGCCCCTCAGAGATTTTTCACAATTTTTTATCTCGAAATCAAAAAGAATTTTCCTAGAAATCGTGAATTTTTCCACCCTTAAAGGGACCATTTTGAAATCTTCTGATTTTTGTATTTTCGCCTTGGGAAATGTATATAAAAGGGCGTAATTATCCAAAGGCTCTTCTTTGCTTCACTTCCCAGTCAACTTATCGAAATCTAACCTTCCACAATTGAAAGCAAGGGCCTCACCTGCTACCCTTCCATATGTAAGCGCTTTTAGTTTTCGAGAAAAATAGAAGGAGACTTATAAAGCAAATTTGACATGTCCCAAAAATCGCTGTCCTCCTTGCTCGACGACTGTAAAAAAAAACAAATTACCGTCGTCTGTTTAGATGAGCAAAGGTGAGCCGTATATCAACTATCGACTTTATTTTGCGCCGACTTACCGTCACCCTCGATATCATCCGATACATAAATTGAAGATTCGCTATACGCTTTCACCATGAAGCGGTCAACATATAATGATGGATCTTCCAACCGTCCACCTCAATTTAAGTTGACTTTCTAACAACAACAAAATAATCGCTTTTGTTTGTGCATGTATTAGATTGAGATTATTTTGGAAATTACTCTCTTCCTTGTTTCTTTGATTTTCAATCTTAGAATGGAAATCATTCTCATAGGAATGTTTTACTTTCAAAATTTTCTATGGTTAAGAATCTTTCCTTCAAGATTTAACCTCTTTTGTGACGCTTGAGTATTAGGTTTAACTGTAAGCTTAAGCCAAGGAAAAGGTAATCTAAAGCGTATATCCTTCCTTGAATTTCGTAGTAGGATGCAGATTGTTTGTTTGATTGTTTTGTCTCTATAATATACGTCATTATATTTACAGTTGTAATCTAGATTTTAAATCAAACTTTTGATACCATTTCTTGATAGGACCCCATTTGATATTTATAAAATATGTATCAAGAGACAGAGTAGATTCCCTTCATCATTGGAAATACCAGCCGATGAAAAACTAAAAATTAACTGAAGTGTCACGCAGGTCCACACTTAGCCTATCTCAATCCCAACACGCGATTTTTTTATCACTCTGTCTGGAACGGTGTCGAGGAAAAAGCCGTGGTCGTCTGGTACAGGCAAGTCCACACTCCCATTTGCCAAAACTTCTTTCCGTTGAAATCTCATCTCTTAAGATACCTTAACTTATATATTTTGGTCAATGAAAAAAAACCTGAAAAATTTAGGCAAGAAACATAATATGAACGAATGGCAGTGTAAATCAATTCTTTAAATAATCCCAGCGAGGTCAGGAGCCAAAATTTAAGGTTATCTCGCCAAACTTTTACCTATACACGCAAAATAATATTTCACGCAGACCTGGATATAAATACTTCGAGTGCATTACGAGAAATATTTTACGAGTACTGGGATTTTTCCGTAATATTTCGGTAAAATAACGGTAAAATTTTTATTATGCGATAACGTGCAGGTAAAAGTTTCGCTATTTTGCTTTGTCCAGCAACTTATCCAGTCCCCCAAAAGTCAACACGGTCATATTTTGCACGTGTCAAATATTAAATATGGGAAATTGACCAATCAAAACATTAATATTCTTTTTTGGTCTGAAATAAAATCCAAATATTTACGAAAGTTTACCAACAGACACAAAACCAGGTCTTATTCTTGGCAAATTTTCCGCTAGAATAGATCTGATTGAGTTCTTATTCTCCCAAATAAAGTGAACAGCTCAGTGTTCACTTTTAAAATTTCTGACATGGGATGTTTTGTCCAACTTGTGTAATTGCAACCCCGCGGCCTTAGAGAAACTTTTAAAACTTTTCGTGTTCTCGTACCCTTAGAATTTCCGCCCACTGGAAAATTTGACCAAAGCAAAATTTCGTCCCCGATGGGGAAAGATATCACCCCGTTGTTTTCATCCCCATTTGAAATTAAATGGAAAAAATCGATTTCCGAAACCCATCCCCACTGGATTTTTTTACCTGAGAACAATAGATGTTTTACCCCCATCAGGATTTCGATAGAAATTTTTGTTCTAATTTACTAGTATCCACCAAAAATAAAAAGCTTTCTAACTATTACCAGCATTTTGAAATCGAGGCGCCAATTGACACGACCAAAGCATCAAATTAGCACTTTAATTTGCTATAAGTTTAATAAACAACACATTTGAGACACCTGTCTCTCCAATTTTCTCTTTTCCTAATGAAGCGTCATCTAAAAATCTTATTAATTGCTTTATTGGCAATAAAATAGAGCAGTGACGTGAATATAATTTTAAACGAGGTATCAACAAATTGATTAGGTATTGATAGGAAATTGTTGATTATATTTTATGTAGATATTATCTAGTTCCTGCGAGGTTGACCCTATCCTTCCTAAGCTAACCAAAATTTACACCCATTAGACCAATTTAATTTGCTTTTTCTTTGGGTAGGATCTTTTACATGTTGTTTTTAGTAGGCAACTGAGTTACTTTGGGTTCAGCTTTGAAAATTGTTAAAAATCTAAGTACTCATATATTGATGGATTGACGGTATTTACTTAAAAACGTCGGGAGCATCCTTTGTGATTGTATTATTATAAGAAACCGGCCAAAGCAATGACTTTTTCAGGGAAAATCCGTTCATTGGGAGGATGATTGGAATTTCATTTCCATTCAGGGTCACTTTAAAAAAAAAGTCCCACGTAGGGTCCATTTTTTGAACTTCATAGGCACACCCCCGTCGGTCGGCAAGGGTAGTGCCCCCACAGGGTTTTAACCATGGACTTTACAGTTTTTAAAAAAATTTTAAATGTTCCTCTACAACATATCTTTCAACAAATTTGAATATTATTTTATAGGAGCCCAATAACTACTTACTGGTTTCAATTCTCTAGACGTGGTTTAAGTGTTTTGGAGCTCCTGGGTATTTCGTCGTTTTTCAGAATAAAAATATCATCTAAGTAATAAAAATTTCTGGCGAGAATAATGATTTTGACATTTTCACTTTTCTCCATTTCATTGGGTATTTCGATTTGGGTAGGGTTTCCTGGTTTCCCAAACTAAGTTACAGAAATCTCATGGATTTATTTGCGGAGCTTAGGGTTGTTAGGTATACTGTATTCTAGCGAAAACTCAAAGGGAGGCGAAGGGATTAGTGTCGTTGGATAAGCAACAAATGTTGCCTACATAGTTTGTATTACACAAATTGTAATTTTGAGCAATTTTTAAGTATTTATTTCATATACTATTTGACCATAAATTTCATGAAAATATCCTATGTACCAAATAATTTACAAAAATAGACAAAAACCCAAATTATTCATACCTTTTTATAAAAAATAATTATCTTTAAAAAGATTTGCAATAAATAAAAACATTAAAAATATTAACAAGGACCCTGTAATGAGAGTTGCCATTTTATTTACATGATTTTTATAAGCATTGCAAAAAAAACAAGACGACTTAAAGTCGAAAATTTCGCATAATACTTGAACATCAACGACGAAGACGCGTGAAACGTGACTCCTGCAGCATTATGCATTTTGAATGAAGCGTTACACAAAATATACACAATGTATTGTACACACAGATCATAGACCCTGTTTTTTAATGAAAAATCTCAATCCATTAAAAAAAAGATTCCTTAAAAAATGCGACTAAAGAATTCCATTCTATAAAGCGTAAACAAAATCTTTCAATTCAGAATAATTCAGAGAACTGCAATATACTTGAGAAAAATGGAAAACGAAGAAGAAAAAAGAACTTTTCATTCTTTGATGCCAGAAACCTCATTTTGTGCTTTGGATGAACTTGTGATTAAGGAGGCCCCCCCCCAGCGGCACCCCTAATCACGCCATCACGCAAAAAAATGTTCTCCATCACGCATCACGAAAATCGCTAAAATTTGTCATCACGCAAAAAATAGCGAGGAATAGCCCAAATCAGGCATACTGGAGAAGTGGGACGTGGGACGGTGGGACGTGGGACGGTGGGACGCTCAAGTGGGACGGTAGTGGGACGCTAAAGTGGGACGGTAGTGGAACGCTAAGGTGGGACGGTAGTGTGACGCTAAGGTGGGACGGTAGTGGGATGCTCAAGTGGGACGGTAGTGGGACGCTCTTTTATATGTATTTTGTCTTTTTCTTTTTATAATACAGTGAAGAGGGACAGGTCAAGTACTTATAAACAATACACAGATCGATCGAAATGTTTTTGACTTTTTTCATAGTGAATGGATTATAAAATAATAACATAATCAATTTGATCGAAGCTACAAAGACACAAAAAGCTAGTCAGTCAGATAAATCAATTTCTGGCTCCTCCTCTTGGCTCTTTTTGTGTAATTCAATTGTGTAATTTACAGAGCAATTTCAACAATTCTAACGCTCTTTTTAGCCTAGAGGCTAAATGTCTAAATCTGCGAGAACTGATTTTAAAGAGTATCATATATTCCAATCACAGGGATTTCCCCAGAGACAAGATGTTTACTTTTCGAATTCAAAATTCGAATGAAAGGAAAGCATTCGAATCGACAACAAAGGGTTACACCATCAGCATGAATAATAAAAGTATCCACATTGTTCACGTGAAAGGGAAAACCCGTGAGGTGAAACATACACGTGGCGCCCAAAAACTTCTTTCATCAAATTTTATTTCTGACTCGCACGCATATTGCTTGGTAGCTTTTCGATCAAACATCCAATTTGAATATTATTATTATTCGTTTATCATCCACTATATGATAAAAAAAATCAATATATATATTTTGGCCGAAATCCTGTGTAGGTTGAAAACTGAAGAACAGATCATGTATATGTGTTTTGTGAAAGTATTCATTTACTCATATTGAGTTCTTTTTTACTCGTACATAATTATCAGAGAAGCAAAGATACAAAAGCCTTACGAGAGAGCGTCCCACTACCGTCCCACTACAGTCACACCTGAGCGTCCCACTACCGTCCCACCTGAGCGTCCCACTACCGTCGTCCACCTTAGTCCCCCTACCGTCCCACTACCGTCCCACCGTACCTTACGTCCACTACCGTCCCACCTTAGCGTCCCACTACCGTCCCACTTTAGCGTCCCACTACCGTCCCACCTTAGCGTCCTACCTGAGCGTCCCACTCGAGCGTCCCACCTGAGCGTCCCACCGTCCCACGTCCCACTTCTCCAGTATGCCCCCAAATCACGCATCACGCCTCAAATTTTTGCCCTATCACGCATCACAACAAAATCTTGATCACGCCATCACGCCAAAAAAATCTCTAATCATGCCATCACGCAAGAAAAAAGTCCCAATCACGCCATCACGCAAACCGCTGGGGAGGGGCTCATTAAGACTTCTTTCACTTGCGCAAAGTTCATCTTTCTATAAACAGTAGAATTTATGTAAAATTGAGAAAAATGGCTAGTCAGAAAAATATTTTGTATACTTTTTTGGAAACTCCCCCCCCCCTGGACATTGTGACTTTTGATCCCCCGGACAGCAGGTCTAAACCCCCCCCCCCCACCCTGACAAGCATCAGTTGATCCCATCGAGGCAAGTTTACCCCCCCCCCCCAGCTGAAGCTCACTATGCTTAAGTAAAGCTCAATTTTGAGACTCGAATTATGCTTAACCCTATGCTTGGTAAAAAATTATGTAAGTTTAGATAGTGTACATTCTTAAGAGACCAAGTTGTGTTATTTATAAGAGATTAAACAAAATAAAATCACCAATTTTTCGGATTTTGTTTGTAATTCTCTTCTTCATTCTTCTGTTATTTTCTGAAGTTTGGGAAATTATGATTCCAAAAATTTCTTTGGCTGAGCTTCAAGGTATGCTTAGCATATATATGCTTAATTTTTCTGGAAATTTGAGCTTCAGTATGCTTGTAAACGTTATGCTTATAAAAAAATTAGTGTAGTTGAGCTCCAGCTTCTGGACTAGAAAATTGCAGGGTAAAAACTAGCCAACTTTAAGCTTTAAAGAAATAATACTCCTTGAGATTAAACTTTGACTCCTTTATAAGCATCCCATTAAACAAACCCTACCCAATCTCTTGCCGATTATCCCGCCTGTGAAAAATATATAGGGGAAAGATTCCAGAAAAGTAACAAGAATCTTAGTGCGGAAATGGGAATCTTATACAAATAATGGTACCATGATTCAAAATGAAAATCTTAATTAGCAAAAAGGTGGATCAAGATCGGTGAGTTGATTGAAGCTTGATTAGTTTGATTTATTACCTTGTTACCCATCATATTTACATTCCAACGGCTTATTAGCAGACGCCCACGCTAAAGCTTAAAGAGAGAGCCAATATCTATCATCCCATCGGGGAGGAAAAGCTGGAACTTTTACTAACCAAACTCATCAAATACCAACTGACCAATCAAACTTCATCGGATAAAAAACTGTCATCATTAACGAGGGACCGCTGTACATTGTGCGGTGGTGTACAGTGGGGCTGGATCTAAATGTCCTTTGTATGGCGGTAAAAATAGGTTAATTTGAAACCTGCTGTATTATCTGTAAACCCCACTTTACCCACCGTAAATCACCGTACAATGACAATGTACGGTAGTGTCTAGGCAGGGTCGTTTCGACTATACAAAAATGATTGCTGAATTTCAATTGACATGATTTCTAAGAAATACCATTAGATCGGGTAACTTGCATCAGTGGATGCATAGCCCTCAAATAAATGACCCGTTTGGTCATTAAAATACAAAGTTAAATCAAAACAAAAATGGTAGGCTAGAGCTGCAAGCGGAGCTGTGTAGTTCATTTGTTTTGAAATTTTGCTGCTTTGATTGGTCAGTCATTTGATGGCTCTGTGCAAGTTACCCTCCACTGATGTAAGTTACCCAACTTCACGGTACTTGCTAAAACTGACTGTTTGTCACAACTGGTTTCACTATTAACACATAACTATCTGGTGAAAAAAGGAAAAAAAGATCATACCTGTGCTGTTTGTAGTTTTGGTGAAGAAGAGAAGAGAGAGTAATGTTGTTGTTTGTTGTGGAAAATTAACTCTTTTTGTACTACTTTTACTGAGCATGATCAATTTATTGGTGCATTCACTAACTACACAAACATAAAATACTTAGGAGTAAACAAATATTAAACCTCTTTAAACACTCTACAAAAAACCAGAAAATATGATAAAAATTTATACAGCTGCAGCAAGTTTCAAAAGCATTCAAATACATGTGCAATCAAGCAGCCATTAAAAAGTTCTCACGATGAGTGTTTACAAAAACTTGGTTACACTTCTTGTACTAGCCTAGCGTATTTTATTTATTAAGAAAAGCCCTGTTTTATATCACTTTTTATCTTTGTGAGTGAGTCCACCTTTTGAATATTGGCCGTAGTACGCCCGCAGCCAAACGCCCACGCCATAATTTGCGCCCGAAAAAATGTCTCGCCAGCCAGACACACGGAAGGCTATCGTAATACTTTCGCTAAGCGAAATTAATAAAATTTAAGAATACGCTAATATAAGCATTACCCGAGTGCCGAGTCTACATTTTCCGATTTTTGCTGGGATTTCACGGATAAAATTTACCTAAAGATACAAGCATCCTTCAAGCATTTGTCAGCCTAGCAAATATCTCGATCTAAGCATCTTCGAGCCAGTTTTCGGTATTTTGTATGCTTATAGAAAAAAATGTAGTTCAGCAATGCAGAGTTTTAACTCAGATTTTAGACTTATGACCTATGAACTTAGGATTGAAAACATGTAATTAGGGTCACAATTGTAATTCTGAATTCAAAGTTCCTCCCTACGCAGGTCGCTTACCTTTAGTGCCCTCGCACATTCCCTCTCCAAGGCCTTTCCAAATATATTCTACTACCCTATGCATCTTACAAAATGATTTAAAAAAAAATATGTCAAATTTGTTAAAATGTAGATTCCATATAGGTCTGATGGCATTCAAATTGGGATTGACCTTTACATCATAGTCAAATTAGAAGTGACTGTACTGGTCACAGTCACAGAGGTGTCCGTTATGATTCGTTTGTTTTTATTTTTCATAGCGATTTCTCGGACATCTTTTTGACGTTGCCATTTGAATGGTTTTCTCATTTCCTGAAAAGATTTGAATAATGAATTTGTTTGAGAAAATATACAGTTTACTAGAATAAAGAAAAACAGGTTTTACAGATAAAGTTTCTTTTGGCTTCTTAGAATTTTTCCTACTGGCAGTTTCATGCTGTCTTGGACGAAATTCAGTGAAATCTATAGCCAATATCTTTAAACTGAATTCCTAATTCCTCACTATAGTTTCGAATGATTGAAATAAAGATCGAATTTCTTTGTTCAAGCAACAGATTTTTTCCCAAGAATAAGAAAGGAAATTGAGCAACTTTAAGTCATAATCAGGCCGTTTTTGTAAACTTAGATTGAATTTCTAATATGCCTGAAAAGGAATTTTCTCAGCAAAGCTGTGCATTGATGAAGCTGGGGGTCTTGAGATGTTCAGAGGGCAAAGCTCTCAAAAACTCTTGAATATGTAGATTATAATTAGTTATTGTTGCTAATAACCAACAAAAAAATTTCGTCAATTTCGCTAGAAAATATCTCATTTATTTTGAATTGAGTTTCAAAAACTCATAGATTGAATATTTTGGATGCTAATCAAAAATAGTGTGACATTGTAAAAAATGCTCAAAATCAACTTTTTGGAATAACTCTTCATATGTTTTGAGTCAGCCATAGAGATTTCACAGGGTAATAGACCTCAACGTGGAGATATGATTAAAAAAAAAAATTTTGTTATTTGAGTCAAAATTGTGGCTGCAGTTCAAAAATTCTAGTTTTTTTTAAAGTGTAAGCCACACGATATTGAAAAGTGATCTCTGAATGGGACCTTCTTGACTTGAAAGAAGAAAGGCTGAATTTTCCAAAAAGTGTTAAATGTACATACAGTACTTTTGCGTTGTTAAATGTACTTTTTTGTGGCTTTTTTGTCAGCCACATATTTTACTCACACTTAATGCTTTAATATATTTAAGTTGAGTAAGCCACAAAATTTGTTCTTTTTGCAACAGGTAGATAAATTATTCAGCTTAACCATGGATGTATTTTGACATGTAAGCCACATGATGGCCTCATTCTATGAGCAAAATAGTGGATGACATGAAAAATGTCACAAAACAGGGGTTAATTTTTGATTAGCATCTTTGGCTGGTATGCGGACATAAAAAAGTGCTTAGAAAAATCCCTAATAATAAATCCATACAATAATGAGGAGTTTCATACATTCTTATCTTTAAAAAATTTTCTTCTGGGCCAGATTATTCTCAACAAAAAAGTAAAGACGAAAAACAAAATTTTGTTCATTCTTGACGTTTCGATACTTCTTGTATCATGATCACAAGCAAATAGTTACAAGCAAAAAACGTGTTGATAAATCAAAATTTCAAAATCACATCTAGCAATTATAGGTCATAAACCTGATCTTTGCTTACCTCGTTATGAAACCACCACTCAAAAAGTATGAAATGGAATCCCTGAAATGGGATAAAAAATGAATTAGAACCCCATGCAGAAAGATTGAAAATAATGATGGGTGGATTACGAGTGGTAGTTTATTTGACATACAAATAATCTCCATTTAAGGCATGTCAGCGATCTTTATTTATGTATTTCAGGGTTTAATACCATAGAGAAAGAAAGAGCTGAACTATGTAGATATATAATAAGGCAAAATATGGCCAGATTTTCCAAATTTTATACCTTTAGAGTGCATTTTTTCTCATCTTTGCTCATTTCGACCCTTACAGTGCACTTTGTGAACCCTGGAAAATGACCTTTTAGGGCCGAACGAACGATAGGTCGTTTACCTTGAGTGCCCTTCCTAGGATTCTGGTATATATTCTTTGCAAGTTTAAAAAACACCCCTGTTTCACAGACCCGCTGGGACCCCAGACCCACTGGAAAATTTGGCAAAAAATTCGTCCCCGTTGGGAAAATACCCGGAGTTTTTACTTTGATTTCATCCCCATTCGAAATTCAATGTTTAAAAATTGCACTCCATACCCATCCCCACTTGATTTTTTAACCTTGGAACAATAGAATTTCTATCCCCATTGGGATTTCAATAGGAGTTTTTATCCCCACTGAGGAAAAAAGGTCCACCGGCCCTGTGAGACAGGGGTGTTAAAAATTATTTCCATACCAAGAAGAGATGAAATATGCCGTCCATCACCACAAATTGGGAGATATCCCTGTCTTTCAAGAAATGTATGTTCATCCCAAGTAATACTGTAAGTATAATGGAAAGACTGTAAATATTCCGAATTTGGTTTGCCAGTACTAGTTGTTTGACCATCTGCTGAAATCTAAAATTCACTTCCTTTAAGCTGTTGATTCGAATAATCAACATAGCAGTTCCTGCGGTAAATCCAGTAAATACGGTTCCACCCATAATAAAAAGAACAACAAATCGGATATAGAAACGATCAAACATTGTACAACTCCATTGTTTATGGTTTGTGTAGTAGCATTCAAGGATAAACAAAACAACCAAAGAAGACGGTATAATTACAACTAAGCTGAATTTTCTGGTAATAGTTCCTTGCGTACGGGCTTTCCAAGGGTTTTTAGTAGCAATGTACGCCCTCAGTAACATTGAAAAATACATAAAATGAAACATTAGTGAAAGATAAACAATTAGTATCTGAAGAGTGGCACAAATGCCAGGATTTTCAGACCTCAAATTGATAAATATCAATATACACGCTAGCAACAAAATTTGCATTGACATTAAATAGATATACAATTTTACATTCGCTTTCTACCTTGGGTGATTCATTGACTGTTTTGAAGAACTCAATTGCTCAAGATTCAAATAAAAAACAGTCAGTGTAAATAATAATGCGAAAATTGATATACCATAACAAGTATTTATAATAACAATAAGGTTTGCATCAAATTTATGATTCCCTATACTGACAATCAACAACTCCATGGCTCAAATTAGGATTCACTGGTACTATTTTCCATTGATCCATAAATGTAATCCTGCTGGTAAAATATTAATTAATCATTTCTTCATAAAAAAAACAGACATCAATGGTTTAGAGTACTAAAACTTTTCTTGACTTTTTTGATTACTGTAGTGAACATTGTATTGGCTTTACAAGGTTCATTCAGCAACTTGATTTTTTAATATTTTCTTTTTCAATACCTACAAGATATGAAAACTAAGTTAAAGATTCCAGGCTAGTTAAAGGTCAGTTCAGCAGGCGAAATGGGGTACAAGCAACAAAGTTTGGTTGATTATAATATATTCTGCCAAACGCGAACCCCCATTCAAAGTGGTTATTTCTGCAAAGAAATTAAATTTCCCCAGTTTTTTTACTGCTCTTTGAAAAATTGAGGAAAATATGTATGACTTTTTCATGTTGAGTGATCTCTAGCAGCCTGGAACTGTTTAAAAATGTAAAAAAACAAAAAACAATTCCCTGAAAATTGCTATGAATGATAAAACAGATAAGTGAGAGCAGCCTATCAAAAGTCAAAACCTTAGAGCTATGTGGGAATACACGTTTTTTTTTTTTTAAGAAACACACTTTTAAGAAACATGAGGCTCAGAATGCCCAAAAACTAAGAAACATCTAAGAAACATGCTGAGGCTGAAAATGAAAAAATGATATTTTTAATTCGTTTTTTTAAGAACCTTCCAATCAAAACATGAAAAATAGGCTGATTATGTCAAAAAGTTTAGAAACATATAAGAAACATTTAAGGCTCAAAAGGCTGATTTCTTAAGAAACATTGAGGCTGCTTGGTAATACTAGTTTCTTAAAAAAAAAAAAAACGTGTACTTTTTAACATTGAAATTTTTAAGCCCCAATTATCTATTGCTTAGATTTGTTTTCTCAACATTAGACAAAAAAGAGAATTTCTGGAAAGACAGTTGTTTAGTTTACCCCTTTTATTTTGCATGTTTAGTAATAAAAATAGATATTCTTTTCCTGATCATGATATATGTTGAATATTTAAAAACTCCAGTCAATTGCAGCATCAAAACAAAAAAATTGAATACCATACACACTTTTACTAAGTATACATCAAGTGTTATTGTTTTAATGGTGGAGTTTCTAATTATTTAACATGGCATCAGATCAAGAGTAGGAAAAGGTCTAAGCAACTCATGGGTGAGCAACATACACAATATAGCAGATTTGTCAAGTTCTTGGTCTTAAGGTTTATCATACTCGGATGTCTTGGGCTAGCGAGTACCTCACTAAAAACCAGGATTTTTCATCTTGTTTCTTAGTGAGTTCCACTTTGACGATTTTCGAAAATTAGAAGCCTTTCAAGTGTTTTGACGCAAATTCGATTTTTTCACTACTGCAGGAGCTTCGAAATTCAAAAGAGACATCAAAAAATCGAATGTTTAGAGCCCGAAAACCCGGGCTCAAAACATTCGAAAAAGTCGCAAAGTGGAATAGATGTTAATTTGCATAAAAAAACGCGGGTGACGTCTATTATAGCCTAATCTTGGGCGTACCCAGATATAAGACTGTACCGTGAGTAGTCTTAAATCCGACAGCCTTGCCTAATTCTGATGGGGTCTTTCAAAGATACAAACTAAAATAAAGACAAAACATTCGCTGTGACGCAACAAAGATACCAAAGTGTCAACTAAACTGAGATATTTGATACATTGAACCCATTAAGATTAAATCAAATAACATTTGATAACGTTTTAAACACAATAACAACAGATTCAGAATAAAAGGTAATTATTTAATTACTAATAATTATTTTTACAACTCACAATTTTTTAATTAAATCTTCACATTAATCTTGTTGGATGTTTTGTTTCAAGAGTTCTTGAAATAGTTTATCATTCAACTTGGAGAGGGAATGTTTGTAAACATAGAATTTCTTTTAATAACAGTTATTTGGGGGGGGGGTCGGAATTTGGCAGGGCTGTCAGATTTAGGAACATTCACGGTAGCCCCTCTGTTGTGATTTCACCTGCGGTTGCATGGTGGAATACTGCTCAAACAAAATTAGGCTATCAAACTGATCAAACCGCAAGCCATTGTATTGATCAAACTTGACTAGTGTTGGATGGCATGGAACACAAAATTATTTTTTTTTACCCAAACTTAAATTAAATAGACCTTTTTTCAAAGAGTCCAGCCATAAAAACAATGATAGAGCCATGCATAATTACTGTATCATGCATATTGTAATAATTATGCATGGTTTTATCATTGTTTTTCTGCTGGACTACATAATTATTCAACAGGGTGGCCTCTTTGAAAAAAGGTCTATCGTTCGATTGGTTCAACAAGTTTGATTGATCAGGTCTGGTATGTAATCTCCAGAAACAAAAAAAGTTAATAGTCGAATCTTAGGTCATAAATACGAGACATGACATAGGAAGATAGAGAAAAGGTGGACGTTTTTTTAAATCTTGGAATATTTGGGAAATTAAATGTTGAACGTCATTATAAAGAGATCCTGCGCTATCGAGAACAAATTCAAATATAAAATAAGACAAGGTTCTCAAGAAGGACTAGCTGATTCCAACTCAACTTCCCAACCAGCTTCATCAGTAACCTGTGAGTCACCAGGTCCTGGTGACCCTGCTGCAGCTGGCAGGTGACTACCCAACCTCGTCCCTGTGTATCCCAGGCTTTATTTACGTTACTGATTGACGCCAGAGAATACCCTGGTGTTGGCTGATGCGA
Organism: Clytia hemisphaerica; assembly: GCF_902728285.1. NCBI lineage: Eukaryota > Metazoa > Cnidaria > Hydrozoa > Leptothecata > Clytiidae > Clytia > Clytia hemisphaerica. Next base: position 855,840 of record NW_027103726.1, on the reverse strand, counting down.
GTTCCCCCTCTCAGAGGGGGAACTTCTCAAAACAATACGTCATAAAAAAATTTGACGTTACAAAGTTACACTGCAATGCAATGGTTAAATAGAAAAAACGACGGTTAAAGATGGCGGAAGGTCACGCAGCGAAGAAAATCAGAATCCGGTAAACAGAAACCTACGAAGGAGGTGTTACTTCTGGACTAACGGAAAGAAGATTTATTCAAAAGTATCGTGCTTCATCCAAGTCAACGCCGTATCAAAAGTAATTTGCTATTCTTCTTTGCATACAAGAAATTTTCCGTCAAGAAGAGTCGTCAAGAAGGTCAAGGTGCTAGACAGGGTCGAAAAATCCCGAAGAAAAGACTACTGCAGTCAAGGTAGCCGGAGTGTGAGGGCGAACAAGTACCTCGAAGAAAAGACGCCTGTAGTCAAGGGTGCAGAAGATCAGTTGAAATAGACTGATTGGCTCGAATATATAGCCAGAAGAAAAATCCTCTGCGCCAGGAGGTAGACGCGCCTCGCCGAACGAGTGAAGAGTCTAGATTACACCTTATTGACCTTTAAAAGCCCCACACTGCCAACGAGACCATGGCAGATGGATGCGCAAAGGATGAGTTGAGAATTTCCAACTCTCCTGAAGAAGAAAAAATTGAACTTTACACACAATCGAGTGCCAAATGTTCACCTTCAACACGATCAAGAAGGGGGAATCATTTCTTCATTTAAAACCATACAAGCAGCAGATAAGGGGAACTCTAACAAACGAGCTGAAGACCGCTATTCCTGATTCGCAATCTCACAAGAAAAGGGTTTTCAATGTCAATATTGCTCAAGAAGCTTTTCTACTAAAACGGGTCGAACAAATCATGAAATGCCCACGCACGAAAAAATCGAGAAGAATCTCCTGCATTGGTGCCAACCGCAGAAGTTACGTCAATTAAGTTGAACGAAACCTGACGTCACATACTCAATCGAACAAGAGAAGTCCCTGTCTGGGGCAAGCTGTCGAAGCAAGATCTCTGTCAAATTGTGATTCGATGTACGAAGAAATCGTGTTTTGTTTTGTACTTTCGTAAAAATCTATTCCTTGTACCATCTGGAAAAGCGGGGAAAGACTACATAGAAGAAATGACGAGACTGATCAACTTCTGGAACAATCAATCTGATGATTTCTCAGCATCATCAATGAAACTCCTGATGTGTATGCCATCAATACTCCTCCAAAAGACTCACGCACGATCCAAAGCTAGAGAACACTCAGAAACGGCTAGCTAGGAGATTGAACATCTGGAAAGAAGGAGACTTTGATAAATTGTTGAGGGAAACAAGAGAAATACAGAAACGTCTTCCCCGAGTTGACGCTTTAAAGACTAAAGACAAAAACAAGCCAATCACACTCTTCACGAAGCACATGTTAAAGGGCAACATCTCCGCGGCAATTAGAACTTTGAAGATACAGCTTCAAGTGTGTCCTGCAACCAACTGGGATGTAATAAAACACTCTTAAATCGCTTCATCCAAATGCAAACGAACACACCGACGATCGTATCATCTCGAAGAAAGAAGTAGTTCCAGTTGACCCAATCATCTTTGAGTCCATTGATGGGACAATGATTCGAGAGGCAGCCATTAAGACGAAGGGTGCTGCTGGACCACAGGGCAAATGCTGACAATGGAGACGTATCCTTGCCTCCAAGAACTATGGCAATACAGCTCTGATTTGAGGGAAGCAATGGCACGCATGCTGAAAATCTTATGCCGACAAGAAGTTGATGTTAAAAGACGATCAATTGAAGCTGTACTTGCTTGTAGATTGATACCTCTAGACAAAACAAAAAACCAGGGGTACGACCAATTGGAATTGGAGAAGTGATGAGACGTATCTTCGGCAAAGTTCTGATCAACACCATCAAGCCAGATATCCTTAAAGCAACTGGTAGTGTTTCAAGTGTGCGCTGGACAGCAGGCTGGCTGTGAAGCGGCAGTTCACGCAATCAACCAACTATTCCAAGAAGATGAGACAGACGGAGTGATACTAGTGGATGCAGCGAATGCTTTCAACAGCATTAACAGAAGATCACTGCTTCACAACATCAAAATATTGTGTCCAGCTATGGCTCAATATATTCACAACTGCTACCACCGCCCATCAAGACTTTTCCTAATGGGAGGAAAGGAGATTGCATCGCAAGAAGGTACCACACAAGGTGACCCTACAGCAATGCCAGCATATGCAATTGGATTAATGCCACTGCTTGAGATCCTCCAAGAAGATTTGCTGACACAAGGAGTTAAAAATGCTGCTATGCTGACGACCTCGCTGGTACTGGGAAGCTTCAAGCCTGAAGAAGTGGTGGGATAACGTCAATGACTTAGGACCTCTCCTAGGTTACAACCCAAAAGCTTCCAAGTCGTATTTGATAGTGAAGGAGGAGAAGCTCGAAGAAGCAAAGGTGCTATTCAAGACACAGGAATCAACATCACGGTTGATGACACAAATATCTTGGTGGTTTCATTGTCAAGAGGTGGCCAACAGGAATATGTAAAGAAATTGATAGAAAATGGCAAGCTGAGCTCCAAACACTGAGTGATATCGCAAGATCGAACCACACCTCGCTACTGTGCATTCGTTGGTGGGTATGTTAGCAGTTCACCTACTACCTACGGTGATGCCCGGAATTGAGGAAATCTGAAGCCCCTCGATGAAGTTATTGACAAACATTTCATTCCTTCAATTACTGAAAACCATCACTGCAGCACCGAAGAAAGGACTACTCTGTCACACCGGTGCGTATGGAGGCTTGCCATACCCTCTACATCTCTGGCGAAGGAAGAATTTCAAAATCCAGAGAACTTACAATGAATTCTCCCACATCATCGAACGAAACCGTGTACGAAGTTGACAACAGGCAGCAAGTCTGAGATCAGGAAACGGAAAGAAGGAACAATCATTCTCGAAATCTCCGCGAGAAATGACACGTCAGAGCTGAAAGCGAACGATCTTGCTCAAGCAAAGGGCATCCATTGTTGACCACTGTACCCCTGAATCTGAAAATTTCAACCTATCAAAAGAGAGTTCTTCGACGCAATTGCCGTCCGATACAGATGGAACATGAAGCACCTACCATCGATGTGCATGTGGCAAGTCGTTCTCTGTTGAGCATCACTTTCCTGCCTAAAGGAGGGTTCATCTACCAACGGCACAACACTTGAGGATAAATTGCTCAATGTTGATCAAGTGACACATGTGTCGCTATCGAAACCATGTTGGAGCCGATCACTGGCGAACGCTTAAACAAGGTGCGATCACGACTGACAACGCGAGAGCTGACATCAGTGTGAGGCTTTGGTTCGTGGACAACGACATTTTTGATGTAAAGTATTCAACGCTATGCTCTGATACACAGCCCAAGTCTCAAAAGCGCTTTGCGTCAAACGAACGGGAAAAAAGAGAAACTACAACGAACGAATTATCAAAGTTGATCATGGATCATTCACTCCGTTGATATTTCCATGAATGGTGAATGGGTGTAGAGCTGAGCACTTCTTTGGAGCGCTAGCTAATCTACTAGCTGATAAGACAGATTCTCACGCGTCTCAAACCAAAATTGGATCTTTTTGTCAAGAACTGCTCTATGTTATGTAATCTTTCAAGATCTTTTGGTTTGAAGTCAATATCTTTTTTCAATTTTTTTTTACAAAGCTTTTTACGAATCCTGAATCCGAATCCGAATCCTTGAATCCCAATCCTACAATCCAGCGAATCTACCTATATTCTTAGTGTTACTTAAACACATTTACTAGTACGGCAATATAATTACAAATTCTTAAAAAACAAATTAATATAATATCTACATTTTCGTAAACATTCGTTTAAACCAAACACCATGTTTTTTAATAATTTACCACTGGTAATTTGGAACATATTTTCAAGCATTATCGGAAATATATTTTGACATTCATACGGTGTATGATCTTGTACCAGCGTTAAGATTTCCGAATGGCTACAATGGAGTCTGAATATGCCATTTCACAGTCGAAATAAGTCATGGGTAATCAGGACCAATAGTAAGTTGTCATTAGCGCGCAGTGGTCATGATTACCCATTACGCTTTGCGACTGTGAAGTGGCCTATAACTCGAACACGCTCGCAGAACACAAATTTGTTCGAATTATGGAAATTTCGAGTTAACGTAGACTGGTTTAAAGAAAATTGTTAACTGAAGGGACTAGAAAACTTGTTCGAGTTAAGGAGACATTCGAGTTATGAAGACTGCAACGTATATGGTTCCACTTTTAAGGAGACATTCGAGTTATAGAGGTTCGAGTTATGAAGACTGCAATGTATATGGTTCCACTTTAGACTCAGGGTTTTATCATTCATCGTTTATATACATTTATCTACAACGGCATTAATTAAAGATGAATAGGACCCAACTAAGATAAAAACAAAACACATCTACTGCGTACACAAAATTGAAACACAAATAAAAAATTCAAAATTTATTTTGAATAATACTATATGAAAAAATAAGGCAAAATCGGTGAAAAGTAAAATTCAATATAAAAATTCTATTCAAAATAAAATAGGTGTTAAAAATGAGGCAAAATTTTAATAAAAGCTTAAAATTAATTGAATGAGTGTACAAAAAATTTCATTCACCTCCTATCAATGAAGGAAACGAACTAAAAAAGACCAAATAAAAGACTAACAATTGGTTTAACAAACATCGATCTCCACAGTTCGTCCAATAACATTTTGATAATATACTTTGACAACTCTATCACAAATTCCCAAGATAGATGAGAAGAAAACGATATTGAGAGCAATCCATAAATTCAGATATTATACGCGCCATATACATTCTCTTTGCCACCAGGAAGATTAGAGAAACGGTTTTCCCAGCACATCAAAAAAAGGTCTATAATTTGTACAACTTCAAATTCGATTCGATTAAACTTCATTCACAATAATAACCAGTCATTTTCATTTGGTAGCGCTACGGTTCCGAAAGTTTAGTCAGTATCTGATGACTCAACATTTCAACCTCATTGTGATGATTGTTTTGTAACCTTGGTGACTGGTGAGAGCGGTGATTTGATTCAGAGCTTTGAGAAGGAGAAGAATTACTGGATTTGTTAATACCAACATCCTTTGGCTTCGTTTGTTTTTGAGATGCTGTTTTTGATGTGTTCTTTTGTGTTAATATGGCATGCACTTTATCAGAATATAATTTCTTAGCATTTTCAACATGGTTTATTAGTTCTTTGTATGTGTCCTGTAAAATTAAAAAAGATGAAATAAAAAAGGTGAGCAGAACTGAAAAAGAAAGTTTATTTTTCATCTTTATTGGGGTATGCAGACTGAAAGAATTTGAAAAAATATTAGTCTGCCCACAAATGTATAGAAAAAACAAAACATTTCGAGTAAAAAATTGAACCAAAGTCTGTCAACAGTTCACATATTTTGGGAAAGTCATTATATCGACCATCGACCCAAGGTTTTTCTGAGTTTGCTTGTGGAACTTTAAAAATGAACCGACTAAATTAGCATATATGAATAACTTTCATTTACAATTTACATCTAAAAGATTTATATCTAGAAGAAAAAAAACAAGCCGATGTAGACAAAAGAACTTACTGGCTGTGGATAAGTGGATAAAGATTCAATTACCTGAGCTCCATCGTAGTTGAAAATACCAATTACACTGACTGGAGCTTTCTTCTTTAACGTTTTGCCAAGACCGTGGCGGCTCATGGCGAAAATTTTCGGGATCTCATCTTGATCACACAACAATAAAATCGAACGCAGGTAATCGTCCAAGCCACCTACAAAAAAATGAAAATAGAAATGAAGAAATTTTTCTGTTTTTTAAATACAGTGGAATCTCTTTAACTCGAACCTCTATAATACGAATTTCTCCTTAAATCGAACAATTTTTCTCGTATCTTTACTCTCGGGTACCTAATAGCCGCGGGGGGGGGGGGGGTCGGATAAGCAGGGGGGTGGAAAAAATCTCAAATTTAATAAGCGGGGGGGGGGGGTTGGAATAAAAATGTCCTGGGTGGAAATGTTTAAAGGAGGCAAACAGCAGAATTAAGACAAAAAAGGGAACTTTCAAAAACATTTTCCAAAATTAATAAGGCGGGGGGGGGGGTTGGAATAAGAATGTCCTGGGCGGGAAATTTTCGAAAAATTAATTAGCGGGGGGGGGGGGCGGCTATTAGGTACCCGAGAGTAATTAACAATACCTTATAAACCTTACTACACAACTCGAAATTTCCATAATTCGAATAAATTTGCGTCCTTTGTGCGGGTTCGAGTTATAGAGACTCAGCTGTAGTTTAATAGCTTATAGGTCCTAATAGCGACCAAACACCTTTCTAAAAAATACAAAATTGCATTCTGCTCTCTCAGAACCACTGACAAGAATTCTAGTTCTCCTTCACAGTTTCTACTTGGACTTGAATTTTATTTCATCAGAAAAATTAGATCTTTGAGATCTGTTAACCCCTCGGAATTCTCCGAAAAATTCTCCATAAAATTATATCACTTGAGTTTGTGGAGAATCTTTGAATCTTATAAAATTCTAAGACAGAACAGTCAATTTTTGAGCCTGCCTGAGATGAAAGAACCTTGAAAACCTTTGTTCTCACTGTTTTGGAGGGAAGCCTGGCTATAAGAAGTGCTGATTATCCCCATAATTCATTTTGAAGTTAATTTCGGCCTCAAGTTGAGTGGAAAATTGAACAAAGCAACAACCAACCAACCAGCAACCATTTATTTGGTATTAGACTGCATTAAACTTTTTAACTTAAAGGTTTAGAAATCCAACGACTGTATTAACCTAAGGCCATTCAAATTTTTAATTCAACTTTAAAGATCTCTCGTATAAAAACTTACTAATCAAGCTAATCAAGTTCCGAAAACACAAAAACACAAAGACAGAGATAATATTTACGGGGGTTTGAAAACACATTTCAAGCTTGTAGATAAAACCTCCCAATCTTACAACGTGGAAAAACTTTCTATACTCGCAAAGTTTTTGTATCTTTTAAAGAAGTACAAACCTTCACTGGAGATTTTCTCAAGGTTTGGAGCCACAATAACAGCCTTAATACGTCGTAACTTCGTGTGTTTCAAAACTTCTCGTAAACCAAGAACGAAACGTCTTTTTTGTCGAAACTAAAAGTAACAAAATTAAAGATAATTTGTTATGATGTAGAAAGGAGACGCGCCTCTATGCTGAAAAAGCAGAATTAACAAAGGAATTTTTCAAGATTTGTGTCCGAAAGTGGAGTAAGTTGTTCATTCTTTTGTTTAAAATGCTGTGTAAGCAAATGGCAGGAGATGTGTTAAATTCCTCGGTTCCAATGCGAATAATAGATTATTTTAATCGTGAAGATGATGATCTATTGAGTCTAGGTAATGTTCTAGTTGGTGAGTTGGGGAGTTGGGGAGTTGCTAGTTTCGAGTTTGGATGTTCGTAAAACTTTACGGCGACCGAAAATTTTCTAATTTAAACTAATGTAGCCCAAAAGTACAAATTTCAAATTAGCCAGTACCAAACATATTATTGACTTTAAGATCATGAAAATGGTAAGGTGCTGGCTAGCAAAGCCAAAATACTTAGTACTGTTATGTCATTGTCATAATGCTGACAACATGACACGTTCTTGTAAAAATATTGACAATATCTTTAAATACAATGATTGTCAAACAGATTCCCCAAAAAATATTGATCATACTGCAAGTGATGCTTATTGTATAAAAGGATAAGTTGACAGTCATCTTAGCCTCAAAAAATTCGTAGAGCTAGAAAAATAATGACACTTTCTTTTGTCATTTTATCATTGGAATTGACACTTTTTAATAAAAATTTGATCACATTATAAAATACAATGGTTCTAAAGTCACTTTAATCAAGAATTATATTTATACTCAATGTGATGCAGGAAATATAAATGGATATGAATTGGCAGTAAATATAGCTTTCCATGCTCTCAGCGCACGTGTTTAAGGCAAATAAGCATATTACAGGTGGTATATGTATTATACGTATTATATGTGTTATATATTACTCTCATATTACATTTACTTTCAAAATCGTACTTTTGATGTATGTTATTCTTTTTCGGTAGCCGGTAATTTTTTAACTCCCCAACTCGAAACTAGCAGCTCCCCAACTCGAAACTAGCAACTCCCTAACTCGCGACTAGAATAGTTTCCAAACTCTGATCTATTTGACAGAGAGAAATCAATTCGTAACAATAAATAAATGGATTACAAAGAAAAGAAAAGAAAACTATATTCCCTTCCACTTCAAGTTTGACACCAGCATAATGAGAGCCTCAACTCCCAAATTTTAAAAAGAACATCCAGAGATGAAGAAAGGTACAAACGCTCCTTATTTGAAGTAGACAAACCTTGGTGGGATTTTCATGGTATACACGATCTTGAAACCTCAAAAGTGTCGTTAACAATTGGTATGTCAGGTCATTGATTTCTTTAGTTGCCATGTGGTCACAATACCTGAATTTGAAGGAAAAAAGACTTGAATATTAGTGATGAGGAATAGAGGAAATGGTGTTTTCAAATAATAGACTTTTATGTGAAAACATCCAAATAGGGATTTATGTTAGGAACAGTAATCATGCTGATTACCCTCTTAAAATGTGCCATAGGTTATAAAAACTTGAAAAAACATCAATTTTTAGGGTAGGAACCATTTTTGGTTTCCCTACCTGGGCTTTTAGGGTCCACCGACGGCTCAAAGGGACGGCCCTAGGAGTGATTTTTTTCTTTGTCAAAAAATAGTCATGTGACCCCTCATTGGAAAGAGAATTTCATGCAGATTCCAAAAAAGGTCACAAGTAGTGGCTAAAAATGAGGTTATAAAAAGTTATGCCTGCTAAAAAATAATGATTTTGTGATTTTCCCTCTAAAAACACATGTTGAGTATATTAAGCTCTTACAATCATTTACCTATCAAAATCATTAATCTTTGATCAATACTTTCAAAACAATCATACAGAGTTGAGTAAATCAGACTTTTTGTCATAGGATAGCAGTATTTTTTCAAGAGCTCAGTAAGTATATGTATGAAGAAAATGGTACTCAATAAAAAGATGACATTCTTGAGCAAGCAAATCCAAATAACTTTAAAAAAATTTAAAACCCTCCAAAGCAGTCCAAAGAAGTCAAGGTAATTAAACTTGAATAGGCTGATAAAGTCAAACAGCAGAAAACTGAAGCCTTTACCGAAAAAGAAATGGCAAGTTTGAGTGAAGAGTCAAAAAAGTACTCTTTATTGGAGACTTTAAATTAAAGGAAAGTATCCCAGGCCCATTTACCTCAGAAGAAGAAATTAAGAAGTATGTAAAACTTGGATGATAAACTTAAGATCAAAAGGATGTATAATATGCTAAAATTACATGCATGTCTTGTCTCTCAAGCGAACATCTGCAGTCTTTAGTTTGAAAAAAGATTATCGCAACCTCTCCACGAAAGAGTATGTTGAAAACTTGAGCTCTTAACTGCACGTTGTTGCCCTTAGATAATTATTGGAGATCTTAGAAATGTTATGCATGGAACTGTGGGTAAGAAGGGGTGATAGTAAATCACTAAAACTGGAACTCAATTCTCCTTTACAAGGTCAAGGGGATGAAACAGTACAAAAAGACAAAACTTGTGATATCACCTTTTAGCACGAGGGTAATGAGACAAAATGGCATTTAGGAGTAGTAGAATTTAAAGTTCAACCATTAACAGTTTCATACATGACACAAACTGATAAAAGCAGAAACAACTGAGCATTCCCCTGAAAAAGCTGAAATAAATAAGACATCTGTCGACCAAGTAATTGCGACTAAAATGAAAGTCCAATATCTTGGAACTACGAGGATAAAATGTTTAGATTTAAAATCTAATAGCAAAGGAAGTACCCTTCAAACTCTGTAAAATATCTTTTGGATGAAATCCTTTTATGCTAAACAACATGTTTTCAGTATTAAGGGTTGAGAGGTTGACGGACTTTCTAACTTCGACTGTTCTTGATTAGAGCAATGAAATTTCTTATTTGTCAAATAGCTCCTTTATCCTTACTTAGTTTTTGAATTTTTATAATGATCCTGTAGATTCAAAATGTATAATATATACATTAAATTACCTTTCGAATGAGGGGTAACTTGATAGGTTTTTGAGAATTCTTTTTTTAGGCCACCTAGCAGTGAGATTCCGAGGTGGGCGTGGCCATAAAGGCCCGGTAGGGAAGTCAAAAAAAGTTTCTACCCAATTTGTTCTACTTTTTATGAAATTATACATGTTTTGGCACATTTTGAAGGGGTAATCAGTTTATGATTCCAAAAATCCATTTTTAACATAGATCCCTAATCCAAAACAGACCAAGTGTCTGGCATTTGTTTTGAATTTAAACAATAAAACTAGTGACAAACTCACGATCTACAATCATGGTCGAAATCTATTGAGAATTAAGCTTATTTCCTCGTTTTTCGAAATTCGGAGTTCGGGTGGGAAAGTCGATTTTGGGCCATCTCTCAAATTTAATGGGATATTTCAATTTGGCTCGGGTTTATAGACCTCCAGGCTATATTGTGAGCGTTACTGGACAATTTTTGAACTTTTGGATCCTCAGATCCTTAAGTCTCATGTTAAAACTCAGAGTTAAAACTCTACCCTTCCAACCTACTTTAGAGCACTTACAAATCGATTGTGGTTTCAAAACTTCACGGTGGATTTCCCTTTTTTTCTCAAATATTACGACCATGATTGTATGTTGGGTGGATCCGTATAAAACATTACATCATGAATATCAAGAATTCATAGGTAATTAACAAGGTTAGTTGGTAACATTTTCCAAAGCGTGCAGACTTTGAAAGCTAATAATTGAAATTAAGCGTAAGCAAAATGTTCAAATTACTCTCGAAATTTTCTGGAATGTAGCTGCTTCCAATATTCTTCAGGAAGTTTGGTAAGAGGAGCGCAACATTTGATCTCTTTCGTTTCCGTTGATTTCACTTCTATAATTGATGTCTCTGTAAGAAAAGAAATAGAAAAAAATCAACATAACATAAACTTTACATAATGTAAATTTACATGTAATACATGCATCAATCCTTTAGTCAAAAGCTGCATAAGATGAATTGGGCTCAAGATTTTTAGGTACGAATGACGTCATTGCATTGACACGTCCATAGTTTCATAGATCAAAAGCAAGATTTGAAAAAAGGACAAAGACTTGGAATATTTGACAGAACTATCAAATTTAAACTATTGTGTGATGAGTTCATACCTTTATTTGTGTTTTCTTTTTCCTCAGAAGGGCTTTTTTCACTATTTACATTGTTATTATTCCTGAAACATGAACAAAAAAGATCATTAGAATCCATCTTTCTTTTTATGGTTACTTGTGCCTTCTTATAAAAGAACGGTCCAGGCTAATTACGAGATATCACAAATTTCAAATACTTTGGGTTTTATAAGAACTGTATTTTCATCTACATTTAAAGGAAGAAATTTTGGCGGGAGCTTAATTTGGCGGATTTGGCCAAAATCTGCCAAATTAAGTTCCAGCCAAATTTAATTTTTTCTGTCATCCGCCAAATTAAATTCCCACCAAATTTTAATTGCTCTATTTATTTCCCCAAATGTGTGCTATTTCAGGCTTTAAAACAGATTTTTCCTTTTTTAATGGCGTTTTTTGGACAAAAATGTCCTTCATCCGCCAAATTAAATTCCCGCTAAATTTAATTTTCAAGTTTACCGCCAAATTAAATTCCTTCTGAAAAAACTTTTTTGACCATTTACCAAATTAAATTCCCACCAAAATTTTTTCCTTTAATATACTTAATCGTTTTGATTGATACAGGTTTTTTTGGATGACAATAGCAAAGATAGACAGACCTCCTTGGAGCCTAATATATATCATTTGTTTTTTGTAGATTTCAGATCTAACTTAGGTCATTATCAAGATATTTGATCCATCTTACACTCTTTCCTTTTCTGTTCCTTTAGATGCCTTTTCTTCTGAATGGTCCTCATCATCATCCACGTTTTTTTGTTCTTCTTCACTAGCTTCGTTTTCCTTTTGTGCTTTCAGAAGGATTTGTCGTTTACGTTCTCGCTCAGCTTGTATGATCTGTACAGAATATACAAAGGAATATGAGAAAAAAGAACTTCCAACCAACAGAATTTCACTTGCTAATATCTTTCTACTGATTGGGTATTGGATAGCTGAATTATTTTTAAGCCTAACCTTAGGGGCTGAGAAAATTTTGAAATAGTGATCTTTGATGTTATCTCAGGGTTTTCTTGTAAATTTAGCAAAATATAAAAAACAAGCTCGAAAATACCTTCTTAAGTAGTGTTGGTTTTTTACGTTTCGGAGTTTCTCGTTCTTTTCCACGCTTGACAATTGCAGTCGCACCATCCATAATAATGCCTGTGCCACCATACTATTATGTTAAAAAATATGTGTTAATCTTTATTGCCTAAAAATCCTCATACTTAGAGGCTTCTCTGTCAAAAAAGCATATGCAATATGTCTAAAAAAAACCAAAAAAAAAACCTAAGCATACAACTTTGAACTTTTTGTGCCAAACTAAATCCAAAAATTTTCAGTGCGCACCTTAAGGAAATAAATTAATGCAAGACAAAATTAAGTGGAATTTATGTTTTGTTAGTAACCCCCCAAAAATTGTTTTGAGGAAATGCGAACAGCTGAAAATTTCAAGTTTTTGGAATTCAAATTTGCATTAATTCTGCATTGATTTATACCGCATTAATTTTTTCTCGAATTAAAGGTTTTTGTCTTAAGGTAAGGTATGAAGAAAGAAATAAAAAGGAACTGATAGAAACCTTATTCCTTGTTGTCCGCTTCCCATCATGTTTATTTTTCTTGGCAAGACCAGAGACCACAGATACCACTCCTGTAGATACTGTAACCTTCTTCGGTTTAGACTTGTTTCTACTGGATTTATTACTCTTCGTTTTCGGCTATTAAAAAAAATTGTAATATTAAATTTGAAACCTGTAGAAAATTAAAAACTCAACATTGTGAGAACAGTGAAGGTAGAGAGTCTATCACCATGCTTTCCTAGCAACTCTGCCTGGAAGATCTTGGGATTCATAAACAGCCCATTGCGGTGCAAGTTTAGTAAAGCTTAGTAAAGCTCAGATTCCAGATAAACTTGGTATACATGGTGAGAACAGCCTGTTGTCACTTGTTTTATTTCTATTATTATTTCTATTACATCTTATAAAATTTTAAAGTTTAAATTAAATTAAAGTTATGCCTTTCCCAATGCCTTCTATCTTCTGAGACACAAAAAGTGCGAACAAACTGTTGATACTTGAAATACTCACTGCTGCAAGGAAAAGCTTGTCCACCATATCACTAATGTCAATTGTCATATTTTGTTTAGATTTATTCTTCGTTTTATCTTGTACTGCTGCACCATCATCATGGTTTCCCTGAACATAACAAAAGAAGTCTAAACTGATACATACACGTTTTTTTTAAGAAACACACTTTTAAGAAACATGAGGCTCAGAATGCCTAAAAACTAAGAAACAAAAAATACTTACATAACAGTTAGAAACACTTGAGAAAGTCAGAAAATCAATATAGATAGGAAAGTACCACAGATTAGTCTATTAGACTATTGTATTATCAACACGCACCCTTTAAGCTTGACAAAGTTTAGAAACATGTAAGAAACGTTTAAGGCTCAAAAGGCAGATTTCTTAAGAAACATTGAGGCTGCTTGGTAAAACTAGTTTTTTTAACCCTTTAACGACTGCTTCTTTTTATTTTTCCGTGCCTAAAATACCACGGCTTTTTGAACTGACTGTTCTTAAAATACCGAGCCTTTCTTTGGAGGCGGTTGGTAAAATACCGCGGCTTTTTTATGACCTGTGCCAAAAGGACTGAATGACGAATTAACTCGGCAAAAAGTACTTTAGGGGTTCACAACTGCGAGACGAGATAACTTGTCAATAAAAAAACATGGAATTTGGGAAAAATTCATCATTATAAGGACTTTCTATTAATATTTTTTCATTTTCTGATTGTTTGTACTTCTTTTTTCCATATATGATATTAATTTTTTGCATCTGACTACAAAAAAGAAGTACACAACTAAAAAGTTATAAGAGAAAATTACATAGAGAAAATTGTCAGGAATTATAAAAAAGACTCATATCAGCATGGTTGAAATAAACAATAACTTTTTTGCAATTTTGTTTTGGAAGCTGGACTTGCTGGAAAATTTTAATTCTTTGGTATACTTGGAACATAATGCGCATACGAGATATCTCGTCATCAGTATTTTTGGCATGGAACGCGATGACGAGTTACCTCGGCATCAGTATTTTTGGCACGGAACGCAATGACGAGTTACCTCGGCATCAGTATTTTTGGCACGGAACACGATGACGACATATCTCGTCATTGGTCGTTAAAGGGTTAAAAAACAAACAAACAAATGTGTAATTCTTTTTTATGATATAGAAAAAGAGGCGTCTCATATGCTGACAATGCTGAATTAACAAAGAGTTTCTCTAAATATATGATTGTGCGGCGCAGAAAGGGGGGGGGGAGTTGCTCTTTCTTTTGTTTAAAAGTGCTCTGTATACAAATGGTAAAAGATACATTAAATTCACATCAAAATCTTGTATGAATGTAAAAGAGAATCTCAAAATTTATCAGTAATCTCACCTTATCTTGTTGATTTTGGCTCTCCGCTATCCGTTTTTGCTTTTTCATTTTTTTCTTCTCCTTTTTCTTTGCTTTTTTCATTAAACGAATTTCTTCGGAAGTTAGCAGTTTCTTCTCTTTTTCTGGTGGCTATGAAATGAAAAGGAGGCTAATGTTTTGCCACTGAAACGATCTGCTGACTGATGTACAGTATAATAATAGCCAGTGTAGATCTAACAAAAAATTACTGGACAACCTCCAAGCAAATGTCATGCATTTCGCAGAATCATTAATGTAGATTCAAAAGTAACTGAATGACTTTCAATCAAATATCATGCATTTTGCTTAAGGGCAGAAATATTAATAATGCTATTTATGATATATCTTTTCAATCATTCTGCAGTTAGTAAACATGCATAAAAAAATTACCTTTGAAGTAACAGGTGGTCCAGCTGAGTTCTTCTTCAACATTGCACTATAAGAAACCACTGCAGGCCTATTGAAATCATTTCCCAAAGGTTTCTTAGATAGCTCTAGAGTATCTTTAGTAGTGTCTTGTTTTGGAAGATTCTTGTATTTGTCATTAGAGAAATAGTCATCAGTTATGTCATGTTTTGTTGAAACAATCTTGTCTGTAAAGTCTGTCACTTTTAAAGATGGTGAAAATACTTTCTTAGTAGTTCTTGTTAACTTTCTTTTCTCAGTTGGTGTTGTACTTGGTTTTGGTGATTCAGGTGGTTTTTCATCATCAGGACTCAACTTTGTTAGTGTACTAAACAGTTCAATCTTAGCTGGTACATCTTGCGTAAACCAATTATCCATTTCAGGGTTTTGCTTCAAACCAGCACTTTTCTTAGCTTTCAACACCAGCGATTTTCTTTTGATTTCAAGACGTGGCCGTGCTTGTCTCAAAGCAATATCATTAGAACCAACACTTCTACTTTCCGTTAAATGAGTATGTGTTAATCTTTTTGGCAAGCTTTTAGCTTTAACTGATGGATTTGTTATCACAGGATCTCCAAGTGCTCCTAATAAACTATTTGTTTTCTTTAGTTTGTTTAACTTGTTCCTCTTATCACGTTCAACATCGTAAGTCTTGGTACGGAAATCTTGACTATGTCCAGTGTTTGGAGTCAAACTTGATCGGCGATCTAGGCTTTGTGTTTTCTTTTGAGGTGCGGTTTTGACAATAGAGCTCCATGATGTTGATGGAATGTTATTCAAATCTAGAGCAAAAAAAAAAATATTATCAGTACTTAATAATAAGGTTTTTGTTTTGGGCACTTTAGAAAAACCAACTACCTTATTACACAAACATTACTAGGCAAGTATTTAATGGCCTTGAAATTTGCACAATCTGAAATTAACACAAATTTTTCTGCTTATTCAAGGAAACAGTGGCTGGTTTTAATAAAGGGGGTTTTTATTAACACAAAATTTTTCAATTCGTGTTAGTAAAATGACTAGTAATACTTGTGTAATAAGGTAGTTTTAATTGCTGGCAACTATTAATTAGAGTAACAAAGATAATAGCCTAAAGACTAAGCCATAATAATGAACTTACAAAAAAAGAGCTACCTAGCAGTAAACCATCACTAACTATTGTTGATTCTCGCAACACATAATCTATAGCAAATCTTTAAGAGTTTATTTCAAAGCCCTTCATTGATTCCTGTAAATTTCATTAATATTTTATTTTAGAGTCCTCATATATGAGCACTGAAGATCTAAGAGCAACACCAATAATGAATAAGTATGATCACCTATGGAAATTTTAAAATTCACTTACCGTCTCCTGTTGCTGATTTCTGAAACAATAGAAAATAATAAAAACAATAAAAAAACAATAGAAATACAAACAAGTTGGCAATATTAAGGTCTGATAATACCAGTACAAAATATAATAGTCTCTTTAACCTTTTAGAAAAAGATTCAAAATATTCCTAACATCATTTGAAAATCATCCTAAAAAGATCAACAACTAACCTTATTTTGAACACGCTTCTTTGATTGTGCTGATACACCAATAGAATAAGTTTGTAACAATTCTTTGTGATGGTTATCCTTATTCTCGCTGGCATAAACATTAACTGAGTCGGATTTTCGTAAACTGTCCTTTTGTTTGGATTTAGCGGGGATATGGTTGAACCAGTTTTTATCATGACGCGCACTAAAAAGGTCACTCATTTCTTTAATATCCTTAGATTGGGCCCAATTGATATCATGTCTTGGGTTGAATGATTGTTTTTCCAAAATGTTCCTTTGGTTTTGTGTTTTCTTTTCATTTCCATCATTTCTGTTAGCAATTCGATTAGAGTCCTTTTTGGAAATTTGTTTCTTGATTATATTTTTGTTTACTTCTTGGTTTCCTTCTTTTGGCTGGATGTTTTTTTCAGTATTAGGGACAAATTCAGGAACATCAACGGATAGTGAACTCTTCAATGGAGCTTTTTCTTTAGGTTTATTTTCAGATTTGGAGTCAGTCTTTGGGAAAAATGTTTGAGCACTTGCAGAAAGAGCCATGACATTATTTTATAATACCATCATAATATTCATATTTTTGTTTTTACTAAAAGTAATGAAGATATTATCAAGATTTGTACAAAACCAACAGGCTCCAACAAATATTGCAGAAGGTAAATAGAGGTAGGAAGAGGTGAGTATCTTTTATAGCATAGAGAATTTCAAGGTCATACAGGATAAAATAATGATCTTCTCGAGATTTCTAAACGAACAAAAATCCAAGCACACGGATCTGTAAAGGGTCTCTGCTGGCGACCTAATCCATTAATGATCAGGGAGATCAGATACAGCGAACGTTTTCTTTGTCAGATATCCAAGCTTATTCCCCTTTCTTATTGAGCACTCTTCTACATACAGTTGTGATAGAAAGTTCTAATGATAGGATAAAAGGAGCTCATTCTGTGGGCAAAATCCATTATTCAGCTTATACCGCCAACTGCTATAACTTGGGACGATTTGTTGAAACATGGGATTGTTGATATCTGACCTGTATTTTCATTTACTGTTAAATTGTTTTGACAACAAATTTGTTTTGATAACTCTACCAAGTTTATCAATCATACTTTCTGTCATAACATGTCACGATAACTTTCACAGAAAGCGCGCCCTTTGTAACTTTTTTGTTTTCATTCAAAATGACCGGATGGCGATTGCAGAATTAGAAAACGCCCGAATTGCCATCCCATGGTTTATCAGATAGTCCCAAGTTAGAGCAGTTGACGGTAATCCTTTTTCAATCACTGATTCAAACTTTTGTATTACAGTCCTGTCTCTAAAGAAGGGTGTCAGAATTAGACAAGGGATGTCGATATTAGACCAGCTTGTAGTACAGGACGGGTTAGAGCAAAAAAATTACCTACAATGGGAAATTAGAATTCAGTGCTGTCCTCACTTGTATGCTAAAATAAAAATAAAATTTCAGAACTTGCGTTTTCTTTAACTCTTTGGCGGTTTTAATAATTTTCCAAATTTGAAAAATATTTTACACACCTTCAGTATAAGGGGGATATCTCTTGAAAGGTTGCTAATACACCCTATAAAGTATATATTTTCTGAAAGCTGGGTAAAAAACCTTTGAGATGAAAGAAAAAAAAAATCCAAATTTTTATTTTGCTGACGTCAGCAGGGATTTCAAGTTTGAAAATAAAAAATAAATTTTTATGTAAAAATATTTTTTTTTCACAAAAATCATCATAAAATCCAAAATAACTGTTAGTTTTCTCTTAAACTTTGTACAAATGTTCTTATATACAATATAATCAAATGCTGAAAATTTTAGACCTAAGGCTTTACAAAAACTGAAAATATTGATATTTCGGTGAACGCGTAAAATGACAGAAAATGGTATAAAATTGTAATAAATCTACTATCAGTTTCATGACATGAAATTCTTCTTATGAGCCTATTTCAAGGGTGCAAAATCATGAAACTAGACATTCTAAGTATATTCAATGATGTCTTGCTAGGAATTGGCCAGTTAATATGTCCATTTTCAAATTTTAACCATGTACGGCAATAACGTGAGCTATGCTACGCCCATTCAGGGTGTCATGCGGTAACTTGAAAATCAGAAATGTCCATGAGATGAAATTGGTCAAATGACCTTTCTGTTGTAAACAAAGGCCATTGTATGTGATTTGAGCAAGTAAATCAGTGATAAATCCAAGTGCTAGTCATTTATATGGTCATGGAGACGGCTTGTGCAGCCTGGTCTTTGTCGTCACGAAATGTTGAATTATATACGAAAACTTTGAACCACACCACAAGAGCTTGGGTAGTCCAATGAGAGCCACTTTGTATGCAAATTGAGTGTTCTTTCAGAATTATACAAAAAAGATTCAGTTAGCCTTGTTGTGGCTTGAAAACTGGATTATAAGACATGTTACTAATGTCATTTCATCTGACAAAAATGTGGGCGACGTCTGACGTATACCAATTCAACCCCCATGGATATTGTGTGATAGAATGAGTTACTCTTTACAAATAATTTGAAGCCAAAACATTACACAAACTATAAAAGTTCATTCTGCATTGATTTCGACCATAGAAACCAGTTGAATCTGCTCAAATCTTCTTTAAAGTCAACCAGTGTGGCTGCTTGAAACTGAATATTTCAATGTTTTGATTTTGCAGCTTGTCAGCCTACATATTACTATTAGCACACGGGTCTATAATCGTTCAACTGAGACTTTTCCGTCACTAATAACATAAGTTCACCTGTACATATAAAAATCACGGGTTTTTATAGCCTAGAAACTCTGTTTTTCTCAATAATTTAATGGGGGGTCGTTAACGACCCCCATATCCGCCAAAGAGTTAAGAAAGTGGGACCATTGTAAGAATAACAAAATTTGGTTGTGTTGTGTTTCAACCTTCATTAGGATCTGGGAAGTTCAAACTCTAAACCCAAACCATGCTTAATATTCATTTCACCATCAATTTTAAAAGAAGAAATCATTGCATGGATCTCCAGGCTACGCTCAAAAACGTCACGCAAAAATGACAAAATACTGCCAATGACATGAGGAAAATGAAGAAAAAATAAAACATTAGATATGTTTTTTGTAATTTTCCCATCAAATCAACACTCAAAGATTTTTTTAGGGGGCTCTGCCCATAGATTTGATGCCATGCTTTGGCTGAAAAGTGTGCCAGGAAATCCTACCTAGGTCACGTGACATTACAATAGAATTTCAGCGCTTAACCCAGGCGATGTCAACCGAACTGATTTTTGTAATCGAACCATCGAATTTGAACCTGGTCGAACAGTAATCGAACTTTCCCGGAAAATCTTCAGTTTGATTAAATTTGATAAGTGATTTTGTTGTCCAAGCAGTTTTAGTTATCACTAGCACGATAGCTCTAGCTTAAACGATGCCTGACACCCATTGAATTAGCAGAAAAGAGCTGTTCATGCGCTCCGAGAATGATATTTGTGAACGAAAACCGTAAATCGAACACATCGAACATCAATCAAACTAATCAAACTTTACCAGGATATCTTGGTTTGATGACTGCTTCTTATTGCAGCCCCTTTTAGCTTTAGTTTTTTTCATTTTATTAAATATTTTTAACTAATTTTATTTTCAATATCATGATAATGTACCGTGAAGTTGGGTAACTTGAATCAGTGGAGGGAAACTTGCATAGCCATCAAATGTCTGACCAACCAAGGCAGCAAAATTTTGAAACAAATAAACTACACAGCTCTGCGCGCAGCTCTACTCTACAATTTTTGTTTTGATTTAACTCGTATTTTAATGGCCAGCAGGTCATTCATTTGAGGGATATGCATGTTAGCCTCCAGCACTGATGCAAGTTACCCAATCTCACGGTACGTTAGCGTATTATGTGATTATCGTAGTTGGTCTAATATCGACATCCCTTGTCTAATTCCGACACCCTTCTTTAGAGAAAGGAATAATATAGAAGGTTGAATCACTGATTGAAAAAGGATTATTCCTCTCTGACCACTAAGCAAAGAAAAACTATCTCAACCTTTCTATAAATTTCAGCTGATAAATAAAAAGGGTGTCGAAATTAGACAGGGTGTCTACGGATTTTTTTTTGGAATTTTCGAGGTTTTCAAGGTTTTTTTGGGGTTGTTGTAAAACATGGATTAGCTCCATGGAGTACCTAATGGAGTACCCCCTAAAATACTTGTCGGAGCGATGAATATCACAAATTTGATAATCCAGGGGGGGTCAACATTTATAATACCAACCCATAGCCCAAAAACCTGACTTTTGACCTTTTGAGCTAAGTTAACACCACCACCCCAAAATTGGTATCGATACCAACTTGAAAATCATAATTTTCAGAAAAAGAGGGGACCCACCCCCTTATTTTGGTATCGATACCAACTTGAAAATCATAATTTTCAGAAAAAAGGGGGACCCACCCCCTTAATTTGGTATCGATACCAACATGACTTTTTGAATTTGACAAAATATCATGGGACCCACCCCCTAATTTAGTACCAATACCAATCTGACAAATTTGAGTTTAAAGCTGTTTAAAGGGAACCCACACCCCCACCCACACAAACAGGGTACTAAGAGAAACTTCAAAAAAACTCATTTTTGAAAATACTCTTTCTTCAACACAACAAAAAAAATGTCATTATGCTAAAATAGAAAATGACTGAAAACTGACAATATAATAAAAACAAACCCAATGAAGCTAACAAATTTTGCTTCAGGCTTGATCAAAAATAAAACTTGAAAATATCGAAAAAGTCCAAAATAAACAAACTTCAAAGTCATTTAAACTTATTACTCATTTACAGTCATTATACTCAAAAGCTAAAACAAATCCAATTGAAACCTGTTTAGACTGATATGTACCCCGGGCTATTTTCTAGCTATAAGGACAAAAATTAGGAAAGTTTTGTTGTCATTTTGATATGGATACCAACTTTCTGAATCATATTATTTAAAAAAAGGGGTACCCACCCCCTATTTTGGTATCAATACCAACTGAGGATAACTCTTTTTTCTAAAAAAAGGGGGACCCACCCCCATCAATACCAACTTGACTTTTCAAACTTTTAAAGGAAAAAAAGACACCACTGTAAATTGGTTGTTACTCACCATTCACAATAGTTGGACATCAACCAACAGGATCACTTCTTTATTTAGTTATTCGACTAGAAGAACAATGTTAACAGATTCCGGCCGGACGAATCTTGTATTGATCGACATATTTGTGATCCAGTGTTGTACATCGTGTTGTAACATAACGTAACGAAACATAAGTGTGTGTGTCTTGAATCTGAGACCAAATCAATCTCAGAAGTGTTTCTGCATCAATAACATAATGTCAACAGAAGTTTAATGTTCAATACCAACAATATTTACACTATGTACATTTGGCGGGTCTTCTTATTGACTTGGAAGGCCAGCTTCACCAGCCAAAACCTTCATCAATAAGGAAGCAGATGCTGTAGACTTTGTTAAGCAATCTGCCAGTTGTTTTGAGGCAGAACCCATTCAATCGTAATGAGTTTTGCCTTGAATCATTTCTCGTAAACAGCAAAGGTCATCATAAGACCTTTATCTTCAACAACTGTAGATGTGTGAGCAGTGTCTCTCAATGATTTACTGTCTGTTATACAAACAGTCGGAAATGTTGATTGTTCTGAATCATAAATCTCACAGAGTAGTGCTTTAATTAATGCTGCGTGTTTCTACTGCTTCCTGTAGCGCAAGAGTCTCGGCAGCAAGTGGACTTTTCACAACACGTTTTACTTTCTTTGAAGTCCAGACAATTGGCGCAGAGTTTCCATTTTCACCTTTAATCAGGATAATGAAACCTCCTTGAGACTTAAATCCTGGAAGATTGGCATGTGATGCGTCACTATAAGCATACAACGTTGACTTTTTAACATCACCAATGTTAGGTAAGTGGATCTGAGCAGTTGAATTTTGAAGCTTGCGAAGATACTTGTTCGCTAACCGTATGTCATCTGTTGTACCATCTTTAACACGATTACTTAAATCACACGACGCAAAAGCTAAATCAGGGCGTGTTTGTTTTGACACCCATTGTATCTGTCCAATTAAAGCTTTCAGTTGTAACTTTTCCTCTGGAGTAAGATTACGTTTTGATGTATCTTTCAATTCAATAGGTTGAAGTGTCTTAATGTAGTCATTTTGATGCATTGCTACAAACTCTCCTGTCTGGTTGATGTCCAATCCTAGGTACTGGAAAGTTGAAAACGATTCTTTACTTAAATCAAATGATTTCTGTACATGTGATACAATTTTCTCATGGAACAGACGTGTTCCAGCATAGAAGAAATCGTCGACATGACAACATAAAACACCTTGAAGCTTTCCTTTGTTTCTCCAAAGGAATAACGCTTGGTCATATTTGCTTCTTGTGGCACCAGCTTTAACTAGTTCCTCAGCAGCTTTAAGATACCACGAGCGAGGGGCATCATTTAAACCGTAAACAGTACGTTTCAATTTCCAAAGTTTTGAGGTATTCGCCTCTCTTGGCGTTGAATGAAATACTTCGCGATTAATTGGACACCCTTGCAGAAAAGCAGCTTTAATGTCCATAGAGTGTATTTTTCCACGAATTGCTCACGGCAATTGTTGATACAAGACGAAGGGTTTCCTTACAGATAGTTGGGGAATCATACGAACTTCAGTATTGTTTCCTCAAAACCACGAGCGACTAACCTTGCTTTCACGGTGTTGGTGTCCTTGTCAGATTTCTCGGTAATAACCCATCTGGTCGATACTGTCTCTTGACTTCATTGTCAACCTCTTCATAGACATTGTACTCGGTCCATTTCTCTAGTTCTTTTTGTTTAGCTGCTAATACTTGAGGGTTGTTACTGGAACTGTAAAGGACTTCTTCTTCAACTGGCTGCCATTGAATATTTTCAAAATCAACGCACTTAATAACACCGACACTAAATTTTTAACATTTAACCAATGTTTATTCTTGCCATAGCTTTTCCCAGCACGATTAACAGCGATAAACTTTTCTTCCTTATTGGTATCTGGTCAATGAACAAAAATTTGTTGTCCAATACGAGGAAGCTGAATTTGTTGAGAGTTACTTTTATTTCTACGATCAGTTTTTCTTATCTCCCACCGGATGCGTCGTTTTCAACTGTTTGGATCTCTGGTATGTTTTTGTCAGGTTTAGTAAGCTTAGGTTCTGCGATCGGGTTTTTCAACTGGAATCATAACTGTTTCATTACTAACAATATCGATATCTAATAGCTCTGGAATGGGTACTTGTGGTTGTTCATCTTCATCTGGTACGATAAGTATCTCCTTTGGTAATGATCCCGACTTTTCCTTATTTGCTTTCGTCAAATGGCATGGACTTACTCGTAAAACACTTCCTCCGTGACGCAAAACAACAACTTTTCCGTCAATTCCGATAATGGTACCTGGACCATGCCAGTCCTTGTCTGAATTTCGTTTGTAATAGACTGTATCTCCATTATTAAACTCTTTGCTCGTTGTTGTTCGTGTTTGACGTGATAACGCTGTTTTGATTCTTTTACTGGATTCAGCTTGGATAAATGCCCTTCTAGCAGAGTGAAGAGCATTCAAATGTTCAGCAACAAGTTCACTTGACGTTTTCGTTCGAAGGGCTGGTAACTGAGATGTTAACGTGGACGGAAGATTTGGGTTACGGCCGAAGACTAGTTGATTAGGACTGTATCCCAAGTTGTTGGACAAAGCATTTTTCGCACTTACAGCCCAAACAAGTGCATTCTGTATGGAGCACTGAGTATCAGCAACAATTTTGTGGATCATGTTTCCTAGAGTGGCATTATGTCTCTCGACTACCCCATTTGACCATGGTGATTCAGCAGCTGTTGAAGCTATCGATACATCTAAAAGTTCTGCTACGTCACGAAGCAGTTCATTGTTAAACTCTCCTCCATTGTCAGCAAAGATTGATTGTGGTGAACCGAAAATAGCAACCCAGTGTTTCAAGATTTCGTCAACTATCACCTCCTTGTGTTTAGATTTGATGACGGACGCCGCGAGTAGCGAGTAAACAAATCGATCATATGAAAAATAATGTACTTTTTATCGTTAATTGTGATAAACTTTAAATCCATTGCAAGGCAAAACCATTAAATTCTTTGGAAAGCGATAACGATACGACAGGTCTGGCTCTGGCTTTTCGGGGTAACCGGGTACAAACATCACATTCCTCTGTAACTTGATCGATAAGTCCCAATAACTCGTCATCTTTGATTTCTGCATCTTTTACGATAGTTTTCAGTTTTGTGGAATCAACAGGATGTCCAAACTGTTTATGCAGCTTAACAGCAATAGACTTTTCTCCTCTTTCGACTTTGTGTTTAAATCATTTATTGTAAGATATCTAACTCAATTGGGTGCTTCAGGTGCGCATATTACGATTGACAAGAATCTGCTTTGGCGAAATAGGAACTACAATAATGTCCGCTTGAAGTGTGTTTGAAGTTTTATCGCTGTACCGAAAAGAGTTATCGTGTCTTTAACAAAATCAAGTTGTCCACCGGCTTCCTTTATACTATGCTTGGAAAGTAAGAGAGGTACCTCACAGTCGACTACATCTGTAAGGATATGCCCTGGTTTTCCACCGATGTTAATAGGAATGTTTACTTTCTTCAATGATTGATAAACTTGACTAGGACCGAATTGATACGACTTCTTACTTTTTGTTTCTGTTACGTCTTCGCGATTTGGTAACGAATCGAGATAGCAATTTAAACCAATTCTTTCCGCATACATTTGAAGGGCACCCTGGATCAATAACTGCACAACTTAATGTTTCTGATACCATCTGCTCAAGAAAACATAACTCGACTCCACTTTCTTGCGTAAATAACTGGATTTTCAAATGTTGTAATGATAAGTCCTTTTTATCTGCATCCGGACAGTCACGGTAGTAATGATAGATTGAACCACAAATTTTACAACGGGTAGGGTTACCATTTTCATCTGGACAGTTTCTATAACGAGTTGATGACTGTGCTTGAGGAGCGCGACTGTCCTCTTGACGGGATCCTCGATAGTTAGCTCCTCCACGTCCACGATATCGATTACCTCGAAAATTTCGTCCTCGATTAGCAGAATAATTGTTACGAGAATAATATGCTTGTTCATTTTCAACTAAAATATCTGATGTATATCTTCAGTCGTTTTATCATCAGTCGTACACGAATCGTAAATAGCTTTAATCTGCCGTTTCATATCATCATACTTCAGTTCTGCAATAGTGGCTCTGGCTACTAAATCACGTTTACTTTTTGGTAAATTAGCATTTTTCAACAATTGATAAGCTAGTACTGGCGATGGTAACTCAATCTTATAAGTTTTCAGTTTTATGATTGAGTTGTTCAAACTGATTGATATATTCTGCGATATTCATACTTGTATCTCTTTGAAACGTTTCGAATTGTTCGTATGCAGTAAACATTGCCTGATCTTTTGACACTGCATAGAGTTCTCTCAATTTGGTTATAAGCACATCTAAACCCTCTTCGACATTTAGCTGTTCTTTCGTTAATGTTGCACATGCTTGGCGAACCTTTGGGGATAAACTGAGATACAACACAGGTCCCTGTTTTGTTTTAGCTAAATCAGTTACTAACTGCCACATTTCAATTTCATGTAACCAATGTTCAAAGTCTCCATCTTCAGAGAACGGGGGCAATCCATACTTCTGCCCTATCGAAACAACACCTGCCATTTTCAACAATTTACCACTTTAGTTTATACTTTTATAACAACCAAAGTTCATAAACTTTATCACACTTTAGTAACCAACCAATAATATCTTTACTGCAAAACCACCGAATGCTGCTACCATGTAAATTGGTTGTTACTCACCATTCACAATAGTTGGACATCAACCAACAGGATCACTTCTTTATTTAGTTATTCGACTAGAAGAACAATGTTAACAACCACCACCCGGCTATGGGTCTGGTATTTGGATGTTGACCCCCCCCTGGATAATCAACCTTTTCCACCAGCTGTAAACTTCCAATTTATAGCAATCAAAAGAATTTCTCAAGTATTTGTTTGTGAAAAAATGGCTACCATCATTTCTGGCAGTAAAGCTCATATAGCGCACGCTCTCTACTTAAAAATCTTTGTTGATTCTACAATTAACAGACCAGATTTAGCTTGCAGAATAGCTCTGATATATCAAACACTTTATAATAATACATATAATAGTAATTGTATATAGTATTATGTGTTATATTATTTATGTAACACCAGTAGGGCACTAGAGCTTTCTTAAGCAATATTTTTCTTTTGTCATTTTGTCAACAGATTGACTTTTTTAAAGAAAATATTGTGACAATCATAGAATACATAGCTTATCAACCCATTTCCAAAAGGAATTTTTATCATACTCAATATGATGCAGGTAGTATGACTGGATATGAAATGGCAGTTGGGGACAGTCTGTGAGAGAGGTTACAGAGGGGTTTTAGAGCATTAAATTATTCATTGTCATTTTATTGACAAAATACTTTAGGCATACAAACTTCGCGAGCAGAAACTTTCGCGATTTTCGCGAATTTTGGCCCTTTTTGCGAAAGTAAATGTCTTTAAAAATTCTAGGAAGGGCCATTCGCGAAAGTTTATGCTCGCGAAAAATTCTTGACAAAATAAAAAATCTGTAAAACTTCAAACTTTGAATAAAATGTAACTTTTATGGCACTTTTTAGCCTGCTAAAAGACTAATTAGTCAAAGGAAAAATGTTTCAAGCCAATTTAAGAAGTATTTGTCTCTATAAGCCATTTTTTCATGTGAAAATTCTCAATCTTACGTCTTGATTCGAGAAAGTTTATGCTCGCGAAAAATATTTTTCCGTTAAATTCGCGAAAGTAAATGTCGTGAATTTCGCGATTTTTCGTCCTCGCGAAAGTTTCTGCTCGCGAAAGTTTGTACGCCTAAAGTACACTTCAATTAACAAAATAACAAGACAATCACAATAAATGGAGTCCGCCAACTTATTTCTTTCATATGAGAATTTCATACTCAATGTGATGCAGATCACATGAAAGGATTTATAAAAAGAGACCAACATGAAAGCCACATTCTTGCTACAGAGTGGTTTTAGAGCAAATACAAAATTATACAGGTCTTTATTTTCCTCTCGCGGCGATCTAAAATCTGGTCTGCAATATTTTTAGAGTACTCCAATAGGTACTCCATTGGAGTACTCCATGGAGCTACTCCATGTTTTACAACGACCCGTTTTTTTGGTAATTTTTAAGTGGTTTTTTCAAGGCTTTTTGGCTAAAATTTTAGCATTTTTCAAGGTTTTGTAAGATACTACTAGCGCAGACATCGTGAAAAACAAATATTCAAATAGGAAATAACTTTTACATCTTTTAGACATATGAGCCATACAGAGGGTGGGCAGAAAGAGTCAGTGGTCAGGCAAAAAATTAATGAATAAGAAATTCCATTCATCTTAGTTGTGCTGGAAATCTTGTAATACATTGGGAGAACCCCTACGTGGTAACCCCCTTAGGGAATACATTTGAAAATTCAGATTCTTTCCTTAGGAAATCCTATAGAAATTTCAATCCAACCTCCTTTTATGCAATGGCTTCGACTCATCATCAAAAGGCAATGTTATACAGGGGGTCGGTACTTAAATCTAGGACATCGTGATGTTTAGTCACGTTTAAAATCCTTTTAGTACCATGGGTACTAAGATACCAAAAAGGTGGTATTCGGACTAAAATTTCAGAGCTTTCTTAGTAAATTGGCACTAAAATTATTGATTTTCATGATATTTTGAATTTTTTTTCAGAAATTTTCGTGATTTTTCAGAATTTCTTACAATTTTTCAAAATAAAATTTCAATTTTCTTATTCAAAGAACATTTCCCAAGTTCAATTATTTTTGTATTCAATCAAATGTTTTTAATGTTTGCTCAATTCATAAAGCAGCATTGTTTAAAAGTAGCGATTTTTGCAAAAAATTAATATTCTGTTGCAAAAATCAGCACTGTTGAGAAAAATGGTCCCTAGAAGACAAAGTTTGTCCTAAAAAGACCAACATTTGGTGGTCTCTGTACATCTAAATGTTCCTAAAAATTTTGGAATTTCAATGGCACTAAAAGCTAAGAAGAATGTTTTTGTCTCACCACTTTTTTTACCCACTCTGTATGGCTCCTAATTTTTATGTAATAAAACGGTAACGATAATGAATGAAAAAAGCCTAGCAGTCAAAGATAATTGAGCATTTAAACTCAAAACTAATCTCAACCTATAAGAGTTAACTGGAATAACCTGGTTTCAATCGATAGAAAAAATGTAAAAGCCTACCTTAAATGAAGAAATTTTCGCGGAATTTAATTTCGCGAATTTGGGTGTAATTCACGAAATTAAATTCCGCAAAACACACCAAAATTGTTAAATCGCGAAATTAAATTCCGCGAAATTGGATTTTTTTTCTTCTTCTTTTATTTTGTTGTTTTTGACCAAGTATTACCAAAAAATATGGACACAATTGATTTTTAAGCATTATAACGTGTATTTCTTATTAAATATAAACAAATATAAATAACTCCGTGATGGTTAAAAGTTAATTTAAGTTGATAACTTCTTCTTAATCGCGAAATTAAATTCCGTGAAACTTTTCAAGAAAGCGGCTCATTCGCGAAATTAAATTCCGCGAAATTTGCCATTTTGAAACTCTGATTCGCGAAATTAAATTCCGCGAAAATTTCTTCTCGCGAAAATTTCTTCCCTTAAGGTAGTTCATTGAAAGGCTAGTAGAGAGGGATGGAGATACCTCAATTTGCAATACTAGAAAAAAACCTAGACTCAGCCACTGCCCTGTTGAAAAGATTGTATAAAAAGGATGAATAGGAACAAGTGATTGTCAAGGTTTTTAACGGTTTTTCAAGGTTTTCAAGGTTTTTCCCAGAAAATTAATTGATAGTTTTCAAGGTTGGGTGGTTCATTTTCAAGGTATTCAAGGTTTTCAAGGTCCCGTAGACACCCTGTAGGAGGGTTGTCAACATTAGACCAAGTTACGGTAATTAATAGAACTAGAACTAGAACTGTTCAATTTGGTCCAGACCCCCGCGCTCGATAGGATCGATCATGGGAACAGCTCGATGACGGATCGATATGTGATCGATGGATTACTTATCAATCCGGATAGGAGATCGATGGAAGATTCAGCCATTAAAAAGTCTTGAGTATCGATCCTTCGTTGATCCATTATCGAGCTAGTATTTCAATCGAGTATATCGATTCGTCATCGATCGTTAATCGATTCGTCATCGATCGTTAATCGATTCGTCATTGATCATTAATCTATTCGTCATCGATTCGTCATCGATCATTAATCGATTCGTCATCGATCGTTAATCGATTATGCATCGATTATAAATCGATTATGCATCGATTATAAATCGATTATGCATCGATTATAAATCGATTATGCATCGATTATAAATCGATTATGCATCTATCATGTATCGATCATGTATCGATCATACATCGAGCCCGTAAATCCTAGAATAAGCTTATTTAATTTTTCAGGCTCTAATGTTGAAAGTTTCCCCGACCTTTTCCCAGAGCTTTCTTAGCGTGTCGAAAGAAAATTTCTACATTGGGTGCCAGATAAGTACCGATAAGTAAATCCGGTTTGACGCCATTAGATCGCTATGGATCGATTAATCAATATAAAAAAACGGTCGATATTTTGATTGGATCGATAGGTGTCGATAGGTAATCGATAGCGAGAAAGATCGATTAATATTAGAGCTCGATTTTAAGAAAGAGTCGATAGGGTCGATAAGATCGATAAAAGATCGATGATAGATCGATGATAGATCGATAACTAATCATAAGCTTAAAAAAATCTTGAGTATCGATCCTCTATCGATCTCCTATCCGGATCGATAAGTAATCCATCGATCACATATCGATCCGTCATCGAGCCGTTCCGATGATCGATCCTATCGAGCGCGGGGGTCTGGTTTGGTTCAATAATCGAACAATGAAAAAAATCCGTAGTGGAAGACACGCAAGTGTCTGTGCACTCTAAAAGGAACGAAGAAGTATGATTGATAAACTTGGTGGAGTTAGTATCAAAACAAATTTGTTGTCAAAGAGATTTAAGAGTAAGTGAGAATATAAGCCAGATATCAACCAGTCCCATGTTTCGACCAATCGTCCCAAGTTAGAGCAGTTGACGGTAGCAACTATATTTCTTGTGCTATTCACTTTTTTTTGCCTGTGATGGTTTAAAGCACGACATCTAGCTATTCGGGCTTTATAAATCTGTGGCTCTGCCCCCTCTAGAACCCCATTGATTGAGCATCATCATTAACATTAATTAGCTAGGCCTAGAGATATTTGGAAATCTCAAAAACAATTTTGCAATCGCATCTACTTTGAAACAAAATAAAACAAAATTTAGAAAATAAAACAGTATATAAAATTCAACATTGACCTTACAAACCTAATGCTTAAAAAAAACAAATTGGAAAGATTTTTTGATCAAATAGTCAAAAATGGTAAAAGAATCTAAAATCTGCAAATCTCGTCCGCCATGTTGACTTCCATCTTCGATCAACAATTTTGTGGAGCAGGCATGTTTACAACTAGATTAAATTTAGCATGATTACTCTGGAATTAAATTTAGAAGAATGCAGCCGATTTTGCGAAAGTATGACGTATCTGTGAATTTTGATTGGCTCTTGAATAAATTACCCAGAATCCTTTTCCAGACCTTTCATTTTTAGCGAGGAACAGCATTTTTCTTTCACACACACGGCAGGTCAAACTGGTGAAGACTGACAAGTCAACTTTTACTAACTCTTCAGAGTCTTCATTATAAACGTCACTTTGTTCACTCACAACCGTTTAAAGTCAAAAACACTGTAAAAATGTATGACTCTTTACCATCATCATTTGGTAAAAGATATGACAGAGATGATAGAAGAGGTGGTGGTGGAAGAGGGTAAGAGTTTTGTTCTTTGCGTTTTCTTGTTTCGCTCTTGTAATTTATGCCATTCTGCTTATGTTCACAGAAATCATAGAACCTAAATTTACTTGAACCTCTAGTATTAAGCTATTTCTTTTGTGGTAGTTTTTGGATTTTACTGTAGAAATAAACAATGTCCTAAGTAGCAAAATAATTATATAAGCGAAATGTGTTGAGACAGAAAATTTATATTTCAAATGGAAATGACATCTTTTCATTGCAACTTTTATATGAAATCATCTAATACAATAGCATCGAGTGGGTTAGTACTTTTGGTTGAATTGGGTCCTAAATTGTCCCATATTGGGCCATTCCAGAATTTGTCTGTAACAGGGGGCGGACGACACAGGATTTCCGAGGGCAAAAGCTTTCATCAAAATTCAAAATTTCCAGGGCGAGAGAAGAAAATGTATAAATTTCCAAGACATTTGAATTTAAAAAGGCAAAAATAAGCAGAATTTCCAATGCATTTTGCAAAAGTACATGGATTTTTATTGGAATTTCTGAACACCACTGGAAAAGAAAAATTATTTCTGAGGCTAGAAAAAATCATTGGTTGAAATAAACTTTTTTTGATAAGACCAGTAAAATTTTGCTGAGGCTGGTCTGTTCTTATTCATTTATTTGATTTATTTATAGGGTGTAAATAAGATATTTTAGGCATTATACCCAATTTTTACTTGGATTTTGACAAAACCCAAAAGATCGAGTTTCAAGGGGGAGGGGTCTCCTGCCTAAGGTAGGGGGTCTTCATAAAATTATTATTTCTGTTTTACTTTCTTAAAGCAATCTTTAACAGTCAAGAACAAGTACAAGTAAGGATACCTTCGGCAATTCTCTCCTAACTAGGAGAGTTGTATCCTAATTTGGGGATTTAGGTATCCTAGATAGGAGAGCAGACAAGCAGACTCTTTGACCTGAATTCTTGAGGTTACTGCTTCAATCCGTGTTTGGAAAACTATGCAAACCTTTTCTTCATCAAGATTTTCGCCACTGACCAAAATTTAAAGTATTTTCTCTGGTGGGTTCCTCGAAAATTAACATCCTTAATAATCTGCTGTTAACCCTTTCCGGACGCATGATTTCACGGCTATATGACGCAAACAAAAATTTGATTTTTGACTGGCTTCACTAAAATTGCAATAGAAAGTGATTGATAAAAGATATCACGATAAGTAATACCTCGTTTTTTTCACATGTAATAGGGGTTTTGAAATACCAAAAAAAAAATTTTAAATATGGCTGACACCTGGTCACGTGACCGAAAAATCGGCAGATTTTTTTTCGGAAAGGCAAAATTTTTGACTTTGAATAAAGAAATAGAGTAAAAGGCATTTGCTTTACGCCTTGAACTTTGAATTGATTTAGGAATGAATTACTGGTCGGGTAAAAAAATTTCAAGTCAAAAGCTTTCCAAGAATCTGAGTGAAGTGATTTTTTGTCCAAATTTTTGAGCAATTTTTCCCTTACAGATTTAGCCTGAGTAAATTTACAACAAACATTGAAAATTTATAATTCTAGTTGTAAACAAGATATCGAAAAGCGGTTTTTTGCAGGTTACGGGAAATTTATCTCAAAATCATTATTCAAAGCCATGTTATTGTATTTTGGCGCGAAAACTGTTAAAATCTTTACAACTATGGGCCACCCGGTGGCCATGCGTCGTAGGAAAGGGTTAAGGCGTCATAAGAGCCTAAAATTTTGCTAACACAAGTTAAAGATTTGTTTTTCTTTTTACGGAACGCCCCTCTACGGTCCGAATTTCAAAATGGTAGCCGTAAAGAAGGAAGGGGCCTGGGTGATTTTCGCGCAAAAAAAGCGTTCGCATATGCCAGTTAGCACATTTGAGTGGTTTTGGGCTATCGTTTAGAATTCCGCCACCCAAACTCAATGCTTATTATGCTTGCTTATTATTTATTATTTATCTTGGAAGTGGTAAGATGGCGCGGATGTCTCTGGTTGGTGAAAAATACAGTTTTT
Source organism: Clytia hemisphaerica (assembly GCF_902728285.1). Taxonomy (NCBI): domain Eukaryota; kingdom Metazoa; phylum Cnidaria; class Hydrozoa; order Leptothecata; family Clytiidae; genus Clytia; species Clytia hemisphaerica. The sequence goes on along the minus strand of NW_027103726.1, from coordinate 822,133 downwards.
TTGGTTTTTATTATCCAAATTAGGATGTTGATTGCTATATTGGATACTTTTTTGTATCCAATTTAAGATTCTCTCCTAAGTAGGAGAGAGATTGCCAAAGGTATCCTAACTTGCACTTTTTCTTGACTGTTTTAAGGGGGTAGACTGAAATATCTATAGAATTTCCTAAGGGAAGTTCTAAGTTTTCAAATGCATTTCCTAGGGTCGTGACCCCTATAGAAACAAGAATAAGCTACTTCTGACTGACATTACATGTAAAATATCATAACCTGAGTAAAAGGTGCTCCGATATATTTACACTTAAAAAATGAGTTATTGATAATAAACTATGTAGGAGCAAGTCTAGCCAAGTTTGATAAATGACGTGTCATGTGGAATTGAAGGCTAAAAATTATTAATTTGGAAGATGAATCAACATAGGAAAATTATGATATGGTTTTTTATGTCTATTTTACTAATTCAAAGTAAGTTTTTATTGGTACTGTAATAGCAACTGTCAAAATTTCATACAGGCTCTTTTCTGAAATATTTTAAGAATATGGCTAATGTCACGCTAATGTCACTTTTTCTTTATTTCAGTGGATATGGTGGTGGATACGGTGGTGGCAGAGGAGGCGGTAGAGGTGGCGGTGGTGGAGGAAAATTCAAGGATAATCAAGCAGGGGCCAGTTTGAGAAAACCAAGATGGAATATGGACAGTCTCCCCAGATTTGATAAAAACTTCTATAGAGAGCACCCAAATGTCCAAGCCCGCAGTATGGTGAGTCAGGATTTTGGTTGAGTTTTTAGGTTGAGCAGCCTAGTCTTCTCTGGTGCATAAAAACCAGTAAACCCATTACCAGCCATTATAAACATTACTTTTCTCCAATCAGCTCATTGATCTATTTGAAATTGTATTTTCTTAAGCTCCGGGTCCAAATTATACACATGTTATTTTGTTTCGGTCTTTCGTTAATCCCCTGCCATTAATTGTAAAATAGACTCCTTATCCTTTGATGGTTCTACTTTTAGGAAGCTGTAGAAGAATACCGTAAAGCAAGAGATATTACTGTCGCTGGACGTAATTGCCCTAAACCATGTCAATCATTTGAGGAAACCAATCTACCAGGTAAAATAAGCTAGTGATTGGTCATTATTCAGACCATCAACAATCATTCAAACACCCTAAGACTTCATGTTTGATTTGTTCTCTACTCTCAGGTACCTAATAAGCAGAGATTTTTCAAAAATAGGGTAGGGTGTCTTGTTTCTTTGAAAATTATGCTTGCAGGGAAAATCTGGGAAATCAAAAAGGCTTAAAACATTGAGCACCCAAGGATATTGATTATTTATTTTCAGATTATGTTGCAGAAACAATAAAGCGAATGAATTTCAACGAGCCTACACCAATCCAAGCACAAGGGTTTTCTGTTGCTCTGTCAGGTAGAGATAGTGTTGGTATTGCTCAAACTGGTAGTGGAAAAACCATTTCGGTAAGCGTTTATAAATCTTTTTTCTTTGATATTTGATTTTCATTATTGTTATAAATTTAATGTCATCATACAGTGGTAGCAACTCAATTTGTAGTTTATTTTGCCGAAACAGTGGGGAATGCCAAGTTATTTATTGACACCATCCTCTTAAGCTATCATTTTTGACTGAAAGAAATGTGGAAATATGTAAACTTTTCTTTCATTTTAACTTTGTTTTTTGTTAATAGTTCATGTTGCCTGCATGTGTGCATATTCATCACCAAGAACCACTCAGAAGTGGAGATGGCCCAATTTGTCTTGTCCTTTGTCCAACCAGAGAACTTGCTATTCAATGTCAAACAGTTGCCGGTGAATTTGGTAAATCCAGTCGTATCAGAAGTACATGCATTTATGGTGGTGCATCAAAAGGACCACAAATTCGAGATCTAGAGAGAGGATCTGAGATTGTTGTTGCTACACCAGGACGTCTTATCGATTTACTTGAGATGAGAAAGCTTACCTTGGGTCGTGTCACTTACATGGTTTTAGATGAGGCAGACAGGATGTTAGATATGGGTTTTGAACCACAAATTCGTAAAATCTTTGACCAAATTCGTCCAGACAGACAAGTTCTTATGTGGTCTGCTACATGGCCAAAAGAAGTTCGAAAACTTGCAGAGGACTTTTTGAAAGATTATGTTCAAATTAACATTGGTAATATAAACATCCATGCAAATCACAATATCTTGCAGATTGTGGATGTTTGTCAAGAATATGAAAAAGAAAACAAACTTGTCAAACTGCTTGAGGAAATAATGGGAGAAAAAGAAAACAAGACCATTATTTTTTGTGAAACCAAACGTAAAACAGATGATATTACTCGACGCCTTCGCAGAGATGGGTAAGTCACTGTTTGTCACTTAACATTTGCACATTTTGCTCTTCTGTCAGGATTCTTAATTCTCATTTTAATACTTAACATTCCAGCTTAGATTGCAGTGTTTATAGGGAATTTCCCCTTTTTTTTGATTGGGGCTAAAAATTGAATATCAAACAATTTTCTTTTAGTTGGCCTGCTATGTGTATCCATGGAGACAAATCCCAACCTGAAAGAGAATGGGTCCTAAAAGGTAAGTTGCAAAAAATAAGAACTAAGCCTAAGATAACAAATTTAGTTATTTTAAATCAAAAAATTTGAAAAATCCCTAGGAAAATAAAGAAATGTGTCCAAAATAGGGCAAAACTGCCAAAATTTATCCCCGTGAAATAGAATTTTTTGGAATTTTTTTACGACTACAAAAATTAGTTTAAATAATTAAAATCTGAAATTACTTCCCTAGCATGCATGCATGAACTTTTCCTTTAGAATATCAAAGATTTACGAATTATCAAGCTGACCTCAACAGGATGATAATAATGTCTTCTTACATCTTAGAATTCAGAAGTGGAAAGTCACCAATTCTTCTTGCTACTGATGTTGCTTCTCGTGGATTAGGTAATAAGAGGAATTCATGGCATTTGCAACACTGTTTTGACTTAAGTTGCAATTTAGTTTACATTACCAATCTCTATGTTATAATCTCTTTACTTTTAAACTATGTAGTTGTTTGTGTTGTATGGAATTATATTTTTAATAGTGATTTTTTTGGATTTTATTTATTTTTATTTTTAATAGTGATTTTAAATGCAGGTCTTTTCTTTCTTTATTAGGTGCTGTTGGTGCCACTTAACGACGACACATGACATTGAATTACCCACATACTTAAAATAATTGGAACATAAAAGGAGTTCTCAAGAGTTTTCACGCACAATTAAATTTGTAAAACAGCTGGTTCTCTCAGTCAAGATCTAGGCTCTAGCTTAAAAAAACTCAGGTAGGCACATGTATCAAAGGCAGTTTCCAGTCACTAAAAAAACTGCCAATCGAATCTTGCCTAGATTTCTTGGCATATTTCTAAAAATGTACAGAATCAGCTGGTGCGTGACAACAAAGAGCTCCTGTAATGAAAACAATGTTTCCAAACGTCTGGTTATGGTGAAATTTCAATGTTATGTTGCAATTCGTGTGTGTGGCACCGATTGATAAACTCTCTTGGATATTATGGTTTTCTACCTAAAATTTATTCAAGCTAACTTTAACCTTTCAGTACTAAATTTTTTGTTATATCCTGCTGTTTATATATATTCAGTTACACACTTCACAATTCCACACTCTAAACCTATCAGTTTTCATTTTAGCGATATAAAACTATTATATACAGTAGACTGACAAGAATTATCCTGAATTTTTCAGATATTCCAGACATCAATTTTGTTGTCAATGTGGATTACCCTAACAACGGAGAAGACTATATCCATCGTATTGGACGTACAGCTCGTGCTAATCGAACTGGTACTGCTTACACTTTCTTCACCCAAAACAATGGTAAAAATGCTGCAGAGCTTGTATCAGTCATGCAAGAAGCAAACCAAGTAGTCCCACCCAAGCTTCAGGATCTAGCTAAAGGACATTATGGTGGACGAAAGAGAGGTATGTCCATGGAAGGCCTCATTAAGAATTGAAGTCGATACAATTTCAAACTGGGATTTTGAAGATTTCTTGTTCTATTCAAACGCATGTTATAATCTGCTTTGTATTTCCGATTTGAGAAGCCATCGTATAATTCTCATCTGTCAGTTAAAGCTTTTATTGTCTTAGCATTTCGTCAAAACTTAGTCTTGAAACGATAGAAAACTCTTCTTTTCTTTCAGTGAGATACAGTTCTGAAAGTGACGATCATGGTGGCAAACGTTTCGCTGGAGGATCTCGAAGCGGAGGAGGTTCACGAAGTGGCGGCTACAGCGGTGGTGGTGGTGGCTCCCGCAGTGGAGGATACGGAGGTGGTGGCTCCTCCAGAGGATATGGTGGAAGCAGTGGAGGAAGCTCCAGAGGCGGAAGCAGCCGTGGTGGGAGCTACGGTGGCGGAAGTAGTTATCAAAATGGAGGTGGAAGTAGCGGCGGTGGCCAAAATTGGAATAACGGAGGTAAGTTTCTAAACTTAAAATTTAAAACAACGCCAAATAAACTAAGTGAACACACAAAAGCAAGTGATATTTTTACAGAGAAATAGAGCCTTGTGTTATCTAAGATGATAAGCGCAGATGTTTCCCCAACAAGTAATCAAGTGTCCCAAAATATCAAAAATAACTTTGTTCTTAGGTTTTGCCCAATTTTGAATCTTCATTTTAAAAATGGACCCGATTGAAAGAATTATTCTTTGACGTTCATCAGGTTACAATCAACAACAACCTTCTCAACCGCCACAGCAATTACAAGGTGGTAGTGGCTGCGGCGGCGGTGGTGCTGGTAACGCCGACCAATGGGCACAATATCACAAACAAATGGCAGAGTGGCAACAAAAGAACCAACAATGGCAACAGTGGCAGTCAACACAGGGTGGCTCTGGACACTAAAACTTTATACCGATAAGAGACATTTAATTTATTTAGCGTATATGTCGTTAAGGTGGTCATCACGCACTAGCAAAAAATCAAGGTTTTAAATAGAAAAGCCTTGAATATGGTCGAAGTTTACAGACCTCATTCGATTGTCTATTTTACTACTGAATATCAGCCGATTTTCCTATTGCTATTTATTAATTGAGTAAGCTTGTCTCCTCATCTTTATGCACTTCATAAACTTGTAGTATTAATAAAATCTGAATTATCATTAATTTTGACGATCGTAGCTTAGCATGTTATTATTTTTTAAACAAGAGTAAACGGATTTTATTTTACTGTATCTTCTTGTCGTGTTGCTATTTTGTGTCTTTAGTTGCAACAAGGGTTATTTGTCACGTAAATGTATATAAAAACTGATAACGGTAAAAGATACAAGTGTTTTTATTTGTTTTAAAAGATTATGTATTTATTTTTCTGTTTAGTCCATTTTATCCTTGTCCCTCGAGCTAAAAATCTTCATTGTGATGTCGACTAGCTTGACATAAAATGGCATAAAATTACTACTTCAATCCTCGATGTATGTTCATGATACAAAATGCACTCTTTTGAAATGGAAAATTTAACTTATGTTTTTCTTAACTTACAGGGCTCTGCAATGTCCCTATTACTGGAGTCTACACTCCTTTTTAATTAGTAGTAGAGACCACTATGTCGCGAAAAGGGATTTTATGATTGTTTATTGTTCCTTGAATGTAGAATATCAAAATTTGAGAGGTGAGGCCGGGTGTGATCACCCGTTGCTATGGAAACTGACGCCATTTGTTACCATGTCAACCAAAAAAAAAAAGTCAAAATTGAAAAATTTCTATTCCATTCGAAAGAGCATGAAATCTGAAAATGAAAATGCTAAGAGACTTTTTCATAATAATATTTTAATTTCACTAGATAGTTGGTATTCTTTCCAAAAACCCAAAATGTTTCAATTTTTGATACTTTTTTAAAAGAGTTTGGAATAATTGAAAAAAAGGTCAAAACTCGATACGATGTAGTCTAGCAAGCTAGACGACTAATTCAGACATAAATTAGAAATAAAGCAAAAAAGTAAATTTTAGTCGTCTAGGAACCTTTGTGCACTAACTCCAAACAAAATGAAAGTGTCAATATCGCAATTAGAATTTTTTCCCGCTCAAAAAAAATTCTTGAAAATAAAATGTGTGTGGATTTGTGTGTTAAAAATGTTTCATTTGAGTTGATTTTATTTTGAGAGTTTGTTGTTGCTTAATAAATTGTTTTCTCGCTACGCAAGTTTCTGCGTAGCTAGGCCCGGTATCTATAAGGCTGGAACACCGGATTCTTCCAATCGTTTATACAAACTAAATCCCGTATCATTATTTGTGTTTATTATTAGTATTACATGCATTATAAACGACTCCAGTCTAGATACGATGTGAAAACATATTTTTGTAAATTTGATTTCTCGGGTTGAAAAACTAGAATTTTTGGGTCGGAAATAAATTAAAAATCCATGTGGAAGAAATTATATTTTTGTGAAATTGAAAATCTTTCGATTGGAAAACTACTTTTTGGGTTGAAAATTTTTGTTTCTCCAAACAGTTTGGAAAACGTTAAAAATCCATGCGGCCTCGGTCGATCGCAGTGAGTTCGCACAGTGAAGCACATAAGGTACTTGAGTCATAGTTTCAAATGGTGCCCTGCTGAGCTGTGTGAGTGATCTAAGATCAACCACGTATCTGTGCGAACCATAACGTAACGAGAGATTGACCGAGAGCCATCGAGCCTAGGCTAGTGAGTGACTGTTCATAAAAACAAAATCCTTGTTTAAGATCTCTTTTTCCACATCTCTGCCATCCCTTTTTGGATTTTGGCTTTCTTCATCAACCTAAATTTTATTATAAATTCCAACCTGTTTAAGCCTGGATTTTTGAAAATTCCAAGTTTGTTTACTAATAAAAGTTTACTTTGGATTGTGCCTGTGGGCTTTTTTCAACCTGGATTTTTGAAAATTTCAACCTTGTTAAGTTAAATTTTGATTTTGGCTTTTTTTTAACTGAATTTTAAAAAATTCCAACGTTGTTAAATTTGGCTTTTGGCTTTTTTCAAACTGGATTTTTGAAAATTCCAAGCCACATGGAAAATGCAGAATTTCCAACCTTGGAGAATGTCCCACATTTCCAGGTTTAATTTTATCTTTTTTCCAACTAAGAAAACTTGAAATTTCCAAACTTGGAAATCGAAAATTTTTTCCTGTGTAAGTCTTACTCTCAACCAAAGCTATTCATTTAGACATTGAAAGGTCCTCTATCTAATTTGGTAGAAATAAACTTTTTCAGGTGGTTGGCCCTTGAATTTAGTGGTCTGAAAATTACGATGGCCCCTAAGGCTCACCACGGCACTTCCAGTTCTTATAAAACAAGATTCGCACAAATGCGACTAAATATTTCCCCCTTACACTTGCAGATGGACTCATTGAGTTTAAAGCCCGAAGGGCTAGAGTTCAATCTCTAACCTTTCTCAGGCAAGAAAAAGTGAAGCCTTAAAAATGCGCCGTACTTCAGTAACTTTCGAATTATTTATTATTTAAAGGTCTGATTGTAGCAGTTTAAGATTTTGAAAAAAATGAAAACTCGACCCCAGGCCCAAAAATCAAAGTTTTCAAAAAAGAAATATGGTTTGTCTCTTAGCCAATCAGATTGCTTATATTTTTCAAGTTCAGGAAAGGAAAACAAAATTGGAGTTATGGAGCCAAAAAAGGGGAACATTCGATATATGGAGGTTTTTTTATATGAGTTTATTAGGAGATTTTCATGCTGCCAACGAATTTGTTCGAGTTAAGGAGACGTTCGAGTAATAGAGCTGTTCGAGTTATGGAGACTCTACTGTATTTAAAAAAGTAAGCTCATCTCCAGGATAAGATGATAAAAACTTCGGGCATTACGATACGCTTATAAAAAAGTGTAGGCTAAAAAAATAGAAAAAAGGGCTCGGTACTGAAAGGGTTAACAGCATACACTCTTTTTTTATAAGAACAATCATGCTTAGACTGAAACAATATGTCTATTATTCTAGACAATAGAAAAAATAAGAACAAGCTTAGGCTTAACTCAAATTTCATGGTTCTTATAAAGAAAGAGCGTAACGAGGGTCATAACAAGAAAATGTCAAAGTGAGGAACGTTGCATATTATTGTAGTCATGTGTTTTAAAAATTACACTGAATGTAAACCTCAGATTAAGCACAAAATGTATATTAATATATATATGTATATAATGTATATTAAAAAATGTATAACAAAGCACACGTAAAGCTAAGTTTGTTAAAAATCAAGGAAACCAGCACAAATGGGATAGGCCAAATCAGCAGTTTTTATTGGAATCATAAAGGCAAAGGTCAAACAATTGCATTGTGACCGTTTTGTCATTTTTTTGGCAATGACTTCTTTAAGAAGAGATGCTTTATTCTATCGACCTCTTTGTCAAGAATATATGTCAACCTGAAATATCGGACAATAGTTTTTCTATCGACTTCTTTTATTTGTCGAGAATGTAAATCAATCTGCTCAAGCAGACAAGGTTTATATTTTTGCCGTGTACGAAATATCGGACAATAGTTTTTCTATCGACTTCTTTGTCGAGAGTGTAAATAATCAATCTGCTCAACAAGCAGACAAGGTTTGTTTTATCAACCTCTTTGTCGAGAATGTAAATCAATCTGCTCAAGCAGACAAGGTTTATATTTTTGCTGTGTACCACTTTAAAGATCAAGCACTGTTGTTTACTCACACTGTTGGTGATCAATGCTTCCTTTATCACCAGCACACTGTATGGCACTTTTAGGAGAAAAAAAAAAAAAAAAAATATTGCATCCAAAAATTTCAAAAATCCTTAGGAAAAAGATCCCTGAAAGTCACTTTTAAAGCTGTCTGACTGTCTGAAAAATAACCAGAGAGAAAGTTTCCAATTCCGTCGAGTTGACAACCAAAACAGTCCAGAACATGCACCACATGGTGAGTTAAATTTCCTCAATAAAAATCGCACATTGATTAATCCTGACTAAAGGTTTTACACTATAGACAAGAGTTCCGCCTCACTGCACAAATCGATCGGGAGAGGTGTGGGCGTTATTAAAGGGGCAATCCGCCACCACATAACACGGTTTGTTATTGTTTTTCTAAAACTCGATTACTTTTAGGGTGCATAGGGGAATTTCCAGTTCAGGCGGAGTGATTGAGATAAAAATATCACGTGACTTTTGACTGGAAAAAAATCAAAACAAACTTATGTGGTGGAAGGCACAAAAACTTATCTTCCTTTCTCAGAAAAAAGCTATCATTTTGTTTCAGCTGAAGGTAACCTGATAACAGCTGTTCATAATTTTCTTACGTGCACGGTAAACCTCTGAAGGCACTTGAAAATTATACATCTGAGGAAAATAGTCCTCCCGCGGAAAATTTCACAACAAGAATCTTGTTGTGCGCCAGAAAGTCAAAAACTGATACGGCGCCCTATTCATAAACACAATCACGCAACTTTGTTGTCATCCCCAGTCCTTATAGACGAACGCAGTTCTTACGATTTCGAGATTGCATTTTCGTCAGATCGTATGTTTTCACCCAGTGGGTTTGACAGATAATTCCTGCATTAAAAGCAACCAAAACACGTACCAAAACAATCACACAAGTTTCAAAAGTTTAGAAAATCCACAAAACCTCTGACCTCATGAATGTAAGAACCAAGAATTAAAGACTTTGTTTTGGAGTCACTCGGTAAACAAATCTCATATAACTTGTTCCAGAGACATTGTCCATATAAGAGAGTTTGTATTTCAAAGCAAAAATATTTCTCGTACTGCCCATTTTTCTCATCAATTCTTCAACTTGAACCAGTTTCACATCTCAATAGAATGTTAATACCATTTTGCCAATCATTTAATGTCCAAAGTTATGGGGATGTAGCGTTTTCTTCATGTCAAGCAAATGTCTCTTGAAATCTTTTAAGTTGGTTGGTTTGGTATTCGGAAGAGGTAATCCATGGATATCTTTGTAATCAATGATGAAAAACTCTTGAAATTACTGATGATTACAGTTGAAGTGTTAGCCTCACATTTCATGTAATTATTGGTCGCCAATTAGATGAAAATTGTATGTTTTTTGTTCGTCAGAAAAGAGTTATAACTTTTAAAAAGCCAAGAGTAAATTTTCGTCCATCTTGTATTTTGATCTGAATTATTCGTGTCTTGATTACTCAAAAACATGCGCGTAACATCAAGGTAAATCCGTGCGATTTTGTCTGAATAACTAAGACAAATGAAAACAAAAACAAACTTCGCAATGTGGTGGCGGATTGCCGCCCCCTTTAAGGGCGCAAAAAGGGCGTAAGTAGCCAAGGATCGGAGAAATGCCTTTTTAACTAATATTTCCCCTTATAGCGGGGAAATATTCAATTAGTGAACTAGAACTGTCTAGGGTCATGGCCCAGAAGGCTCACAAGACACTGCGCACTTCCGAGTTTTTTTGTGACGACACCGCACACTTCTAAAAATATTTTACAATAGACTTAGAGACGCAAAAGTCCCCCTCTCTCGAAAGATAGCCGTTCTGGTCAGCAAAATAGACCGAGTTGTAATAAATGAGTAGATTATAATAGCGAAGAGGCTCGGAAATCCCTGAGTTGATTTTTCTCGAGTTTAAAAACCGAGTTACGAAAAAACGATGAAAATAATAATCTATAAAATGTTTTCTGGGGTGAATATTTTTCCCCGTGATCCACGTAAACACCTTACGGTTGAACGTAAAAGCGAAAAGCAAATCAATGTTCTCAATTTATTCGTCACGATTGACTGGGGAACTTTTCGCTTGTCGGCCAACAACTCGGATAGTCGTTGATAGAAACGAATGCATTCCACGCCCATTGCACCGTTAGCCGCGAAAACGATTGGTGTGAATGTTCCATTTTCGGATTGTCGAACGCGTTCTCCGTACATACGCTTCTTCTCGTTTTCGTTCGTCTTCAAGCAGTTCTCAACTTTGGAATTGATGTGTCGCTGAGCAAAAAGGTTAAAAACCCTTACGTCAAAAAATGCTCGTTGACCATTCGTCCAAAAGTTAAGTGCGCTAATATCAAGTCTTGCTTCTCTGCTTTTGTTAGCTTGATTCGGGAGATCTTCATTACCGATGGGAAGCAAAATAGGTTCTTTTCGTACGTCGACGCAAACTTCGTTTAGCAGCTTTGCTGTGATGTCACGAATCTCGTTGTGACGCAAAGTTATGAAGCCCCCCTTCTTACACGAAAGGGCATGAGCAACATCGAATTTCGCTCCACACGGACAATGTGTCGGGATTCTATCTAGGGGCCAATCGTATCGAATACGTATAGCGTCCCAGAACTCTTGTTTTGATAGTTCGTAACCTTCGTCTTTGATCGGAAGCACCGTCAGCCAGTTTGAAACCCCCTTTTGGTTGAGAGTTTCCATCTTTCGTTTGGTCGATTCATCGGATTCGTTCAGAAGTTGTTGAAGTTTGCCTTGATCTCGTAGATCTCGTTCTTTGCGAAGCTGACTTCTGGTCTTTTGATTCTCGTCATTCGAACCCAGAATCTGATTTTGAAGAGTTGTTGTGGCGTTCATCGAGTCTTGAAAGTTGCTTTCACCTTCCTCTTCGAAGATCTTTAGTCCCAAGCCACCGAGACGTGGTGGTAAGGACAACATGATGCGTTCTTTATCATTGATGATGTGACCACCAACCAGAGCAGGAATCAGCCGATGTCTGACCACTTCGTCAACTTGCTTGATTTCTTCAGATATACCCGGGATCGTTCTCAGGAAATACGTCAGCTTGTGTTGATAGCTTGTAACGTAAGCAGCATATGCCGATTGAGGATATGTGGCGGCTATGTCAGCAAGGAGGATGATTTCATCCTTCCACTTGCTGATCTTTTCGTTGATGTAGTTTCGTTTGTTTTCGTCTGTCCCAATGACCGCGCCTAGATGACGTTCACCTTCAGTGGAGATCTGGATCTGTGTACCTGCGAATACTTCGGTTGCTTCGGCGAGCTTGGTTTCTTTTACTATCAGCCAAGATTTCGATGGTTGCGGGAAGTATCCGTATGCAGGGCCAATTTCAAGGAGATGGTCCCACCATTGTTTGAGTGACTGGATGTCTCATGCTGCGGTGATATCGTCTGCAAAACCCACCATCTCGTTGTGTTTGTCGGCAATCGCCATCAGCATGATATTCATCATGGGGGTTATTCCCAAAGCGTAGATGGCCATACCAAGAGGATCGCCTTGAGTTGTGCCTTCTCTGGATTTGAGTTCCAACCCTCCGATGACAAACAATCTTGCAGGATTGGTGTAGCAGTTGGTGGTGTATGTAGCGATCTCAGGGCAGATGTACTTGATGTTATGTAATAGCACATCTCTATTAAGATTGTTGAACGCGTTTGCTGCGTCCACCAGAATTACTGCATCTGTATTTTCGTTGGAATACATCTTCCGCATTGCGTGTATTGCAGCTTCACTTCCTGATTGACGCCCGCACATCTGCGCTTTGTTGGTTGCTTTGACGACGTCTTTGGAGAAAGCTGACATGACAACCTTCCCCATAATTCGCCTCAGGACCTCTCCGACTCCAATTGGTCGTAGGCCCGGATTTTTGTCAAGCGGGACTAGTCTTGATGCCATCAATGGTGACAATGATGTGTCGTCGACTTCTTTGATGCAAATCATCTTGATCAGCTCAGCAATCGCTTTTCTAAGATCGGAGCCAGCATCTCCATAGTCGCGAGACATTAGGATCGGTCTCCACCCATCAGCATCCATTCCAGATGGACCCGAACCACCACGTGTGATCTTCGCTGCTTCATACACCATCTTTTCGTCGATGACGTCAAATATTATGTTTTCGACCGTTGGAAGTGGACCTTGCATTAGAACGTCTTCACGCACTTCTCGTCCGATGGGATGTTTTGTCTTTAAAAGATCGATGGTGTTGGCGTTCAAAAGCAGCACACCCCCACTCATATTGTTTGTTAGAAACTTTATCGCCGAGTTCACGTTCCCCTTGCTCATCCGTTCCAAAGTTCACCTTTCTTCTTACCCAAGTCGTTGTGACTGACAGGTTTTCGTCACGCTTTTCAGACAGAAGTTCACTAAGTCTCTTATAAAAACATTTTGTCTCTCTTCCCATGCCGCCCATGGCGGTGAAAACGATTGGCGTGAATGATCCGTGTTCAATTTGTAGGATACGGGAGCCGTACGTGCGTTTCTTTTCCCTTTCGTTGACATCACATGCTTGGGAGATGCTGGAGTTCCTGAACCGTTTGGCGATTGGGTTGAAAACCCTTACGTCAAAAAATGCCTTTTGGCCAGGAATCCAAAATCCCCTAGCAGCAATATCAAGACGGGCATTGTCTTGAGTGTTGGTAGATTTCATTTCAAAGTTCTCTCCTGACAGTGGAGTCAACGCTGGCTCGACTTTCACGTCTTTGCAGACTTGCGCCAGGAGGGACGCAGTAATGTCACGAATTTGGTTGTGGCGAAGAGTGACAAAGCCACCCTTCTTGCACGTCAGCGCGTGCTCCAAGTTGAACGAAGATCCACATACACAAACGTCTGGTGTTACTTTACGTTACTGATTGGTGTTGGCTGATGCGAGTTCCCCCTCTCAGAGGGGGAACTTCTCAAAACAATACGTCATAAAATATTCTGACGTTACAAAGTTAGACTGCAATGCAACGACTTCAAAAAAGAAGAACGAATGAAATCTGACGTTTTGATGTTGAATTACGTAATCTTTCGCGTTCGAAAACCAGCCAATGCCAGGGTATTATCTAGCGCTATCATCAGTAAGAATCAAAAAGCTGATAATACGCAGGGATCGAGGTTGTTTTGTTTGTATTAATTGTAGCTCGTTTTTTTCCGTGACTTCAAAATTTCGAGTTTATCTGATGGTATCTTAACTCAAGTAATTCCTTCCTTTAAATTTTCGAGTCATTTCTCGTTTTTTAACTCGGTTTCGTTTCTTTTAAATAAATGTTCGGTTTATTTTCCTTTCTGTAGAAGAGATTCTCGGATTCTACTACTACTACTACTATACTAGCGGCGTGGAGGCAAAAAAAAACAAAGTTGATATTTACTCACTTTTTGCTTCCCCGATTTTTGCCACTGGGGAGGGGGGGATTTTGCAGACCAGAGATTTTAACATGTAGCTCTTGATATGAACAACTCTGAAATTTTAACTCATTTTGCGTAACTCGACATTCATATTAATAAAGTCTAAAGACCGAAAAAAAATTCATCGCGCGCGGGCCGCTCGCTTGGAAATTTCCCACCCTGACAAAAAGTCAGAAGTTAGCAGTGTCACTTGAGCCTTCTGGGCTCCCTAAGCAGTTCTAGTTCACAAATTTTATAAGAACTGGAAGTGCGGTAGCCTTATAGGGGACACCATACAGGAGCAGCATAGGCTAGGCGATGGTTCTAGAGAAAGGGCGGGCGGCCCAATTACGCCCGAGAAAAATCGAACGAATCGAACAATTAACACTGCAATGTACTCGCACGCTGTCACTATAGAAACCGCCCCCATTTTGATAAACATCAAAAGAGCAATATTTCCAAACCAGTGACGAGCAGTGATTACACCGTCTTCGCCTGGAAAAGAAAAGAAGACTAAAAGAAGTTTTATGGCAGGAAATTTTGTAATGTATTAAATCCATAATGAATTTCAATGATCCTCGTTTTGAGTACATTTCTGAGTATGTGCTCAAAACCTTTAAATTGAAGCCAGATAAATGGTCTAAACTTGTTGGAAATGAAGAGTACAAACAAACAGTCTCAGACTTTTTTGATAAAGCTGACAATCCACAGCTTGTGATCGTACTTAGTAATGCTGGTCAGCTTGTGCCAGAATATTCATTCCCACCTACGGGCAAAAACAAAACTATATACTTTTTAAAGAGAGAGAAAAAAGACCCGATTACCAAAGATGGATACAAAGGATCTCTCTTATTTGGAGACTTGTCAAACACTCCTCTGGACCAGCTGTCAGCTTTAGTCGAAGAGGTATATAATAACATTTTTCTTTAAATTCTGTTTTTTGAATAGAAATAGATACACAAACGCATTTTCTTACCTGACCTGGCTAGTGCTAGATAGAGCAGAGGGGGGGGGGGGGGTTGCCCAGTGCAAGAACGGCAAACTTATTTTTCACTTTTTTCACAAATACTTTTAGTTTTTAGCTACATAAATCCTTTTTGAGCTTGAAGTTGTTCTTTCAGTGTGTTATCTCCTTTTATTTGAAAGCTTCATTTTATCTGTACATTTTTCTAGTATCTAGAGCATATCTTATCACCGCGGGTAAATATATTTATCTATCTATCTATCTTCTACTTGGAATGATATAAGCCGTTGAAGTGGTGTGAGCGCTATAATTCTTTTGGAGAACGCGGCAACAGGAACCAATCTGCAAACAATTTTCTGAAAGAAAAAATTGGAGCTCCTCCAGTTTGCAGAGTGTGCGACGTTTGCTCGAGATCTTGAGTGCACAACTCGGAAAAAGTCAGTGCAGGTGCAAAATTTGAGGTTTTCAGGTGCAAGTGCAGACGTTTTTTTAATCCCAAGTACCGTAAGTTGGTCTAATGTTGACATCCCTCTTCTAATTTCGACACCCTTCTTAGAGATAGAAATAATAGGAAGGTCGGGATTACTGATAGACAGATTTTTCCTTCCCTGATGGCTAAGCAAAAAAGAATATTCCATCAGTGATTCCGACTTTCATATTATTCCTATCTCTAAAGAAGGGTGTCGGAATTAGAAGAGGGATGTTGACATTAGGCCAACTAACGGTACAGAGTTCTGCGATTTTCTATTTGCAGCTAATTTTAGCAAGTTTTTGCCTTTTTGGGCCAATTTCCGAGGTATAAGTGCACCTACGAAACTGAACTATTTTTTCGTTCCTAAAAAGGATCTTTTCTCGACACATTCTGTAATTTGTGCTGAAATTTCTCTGTAATTAAACCACTGACTTAAAAAAAACGTACTAAGACGGGAAGAAAGTACTCGCAACAAAAAAATGAACGACAAATTACAAAAAGAACGACAAATTTCACCGTCCACAACCATGACAGAGAGTGACTGTACCACCCCTACCGATTCATTCCTTTTAGTTTATTGCAGAGAATAACGACTAATACCTTAAGTGGATAAATTTTGGCGTGGATTTAATTTGGCTATTGGCCAAAATACGATTTTTGGCGGGGATTTAATTTGGCAATAGTTCAATTTCGTAAAATTTGGCGAGGATTTAATTTAGCGAATTGGAGATTTTGTCACACTGAAATGGGTGAAAATTACTCAAAAATATACGAAAAAGTTGTGATTTTTCACATAATTCTCTTTTTGTTAAATTTGGCGGGGATTTAATTTCCAAAATTCGCCAAATTTGCCAAATTTAATCCCCGCCAAAATTTATCCACTTAAGGTAGTTAAAGTTTACGCATGCGTTTTAAGAGTAAAACAATAGATGCGAAAACAGTCCTTTCTCCATGTGCTAAGGACAATTAAAACCAAACCATTCAAGATTTTTTAATGGCTCAAAAGAAGAAATTGAATTTTAAGGCACTTTTTTCGTTTTGTTTAAAAGTTTCTTTTTTCCCCTCTAATTCAATTGAAATAACCAGCCCAGCAGCAAACAAAAAATGCAGCAAACCAGGCAAAAGGTTTCAAAGTTATAAAAAAATTTCTGTCCTTTTGGAACTAATTTGACTAACCTTCCAATTTTTGACCAAATTTCTGTCAAAGTTCTCAACTTAATTTTCTGAAGAACAAAATTAGAAATTTAAATAAGGCAAAGTCAGGCAAAGTCGGAAAATGAGGAGAAAATAACTCTAATGGGTCTTGACTCTAGTCAAGTTGAATTTTTAGGCTATTAAGATGCATTTAGGACATTTAAAGGGTAAAGGTTTTCTTTGTCACCATGGTGGGTGGTGTTAACCACTGCATTGAAACTCAATTTTTCAGACCGAAACGGCGATAAGGAAAAGTGCTTGGAAAAAACCCTGACTATAGGGGGGGGGTTTCATGGTTGGCGGAGGACCGGAATCGGCCCTTTTTTCGGACGGAGTGGCGGAATTTGGCGAAAATTTAGACGGAATTACGGAAATTGGGTTCTCTGACGGAGACGGAAAATTAGACAATTTTAGTGCGGAAAAACGGAATTTAGCAAAAAAATTTGCGGAATTTCGGAATTGGTAAAAGATTTTCAAAATTTGCGGAATTTTCGACAAAAATATTGAATTTCAAAGGAATTTTCGGTGACGGAATTTTGGTTCAATTTAAGACGGTGTGACGGAAATTGGAGAAAAAATTAGCGGAATTACGGAATCGGGTACCCCCTGAAACCCCCCCCACTATATGGCTAACAAATAAAATTTTTGCTTAACAATCAAACGATTGAAGGAAAACAAGTCAAAAACATTTCAATTAAGCACCAAGATTTGCTGATCAATAAATTTGTATTATATTCGTGATGATTGGTATGTATTTGTTAACTGCCATACCATACCGAAGAGACAGTGAGAATTATATAATGACATGTGTTATTTTATACTAACATGTGTTATGTTATGTTCATCATTATAAAATTTGCACAATAGAACAAGATTGCAATTTGCTACCAGGGACACTCTAGTTAGACAGCCCACTTTTCACCCAGCCTATTCTAATTATAAATTAGAGTTGGCAAAAATGGGTTGTCTAAAGTCAATGCATTGCCTTCTTTTGAGGTCAATGCAATCAATGATTTCTTTGTTTTTTTTTTTTTAAGAAACGATTCTAACTGCCCACTTTTTGCCTCTCTCAACTATACACCTATCAAGCCTTAACAACACGATCAGGGACTGGTAACAAACATACAAGAAAAGTTCTTTTCAATGACTTTGGCCCACCTTCAGAGATTTTTTCCCCGATTTTATTCTCGGTCAACCAGGTTATAATCATATGTGTGCGTTGGGATGCGCTATAATTTCATTATGATTTCATCATAAAGCGCGTTGGCGTTATTACATCAGCCGTTTTACAACAAACAATTGGTCAAATCTTCTAAATGCTCTAAGAATTAAACGCTTTTCTTATAAGAATAGTAGTGTACTTTGGATGAGGGTCAAGTATTCTTAAGAAAGTGCCAACATTGAGGGTGAAATACTCTTAAGGTAGGTCTTGTCTGACCAAGCAATAAGATCCTTAAAATTTTTAACTATAGCATCAGAAGTCAGCCTAATGGTAGCACATTGTGCTCTTGCACTAAGTATCCCGAGTTCGAGTCAGGTTTGGATCAACTTTAAAGTTTTTTGCCAGGTTTTGATATTTTATGTTTTTTTGGGTGAAGATTCCGAAAAAAGGGGTCCGAAGTCCTGAAAAGTTGAAGAAACGGCGCTACGGGGGTTGTCGGCACCCATACAGGACTTTACCAGACCCTCTCCCCTTAATCTATTTCAGGTGTATAAAATACAGACTCAAAACTTTTTTTCTTTTTTTTGTTTATTGCAGTCTCGTTGTTTTTCTAAATGCCAGAAAAACCAAAGTCCAACCTCACAATTGGTTTGCAGATTTTCAGAATGATAAAAATCAAATCTTTTTTAGAGAATTGTAAGGTGGGCCATAAGGTAGGCCATATGGCCTGGG
The DNA here is from genome assembly GCF_902728285.1 of Clytia hemisphaerica. Classification (NCBI taxonomy): domain Eukaryota; kingdom Metazoa; phylum Cnidaria; class Hydrozoa; order Leptothecata; family Clytiidae; genus Clytia; species Clytia hemisphaerica. The sequence continues at coordinate 803,549 of NW_027103726.1, read as the reverse complement.
CCAGAGAGGTGTTTTGTTCAAACCCGTTTTGTATAAGTTTTTCAATTCCCCCACTAAGATTCTTGTCACTTTTCCAGAATTTTTTTGCTATTTTTCCCAGGCTAACCGGCATGAGATTGGAAAGGGTTTGTTTCTAAAGGTATGGAAAATCTTGTGCTTACTCATACAAAACTGCCTAACTTTCTAAAGCTTATTTTTCAACTTCACGAAGTCCTGTTTTTTTTTCGCTATTAAAGTGACAAAGGAATCTTAGTGCGGAAATGGGAAACTTATAAAAACGACGGTAGGGGAACCTATGAAAATCAGAGTAAAGAATTTGCAACAAAAACATTGGGAGCTGTTTATTAATCATTTTGGGGCTGAGCTGATGTAACAGGTTTCTTGGGATCAAATTAAAACTTTCTGAAGAAATTTATTCCTCTTAAACAGTAAGGTAAAATAGTAAACAGTAGGGAGAAGTGAGAAGAACTTCTTAAACAGTAAGGTAAAATAGTAAACAGTAGGGAGAAGTTGGAAGAACTTCCGCCTGTATCACCTAATTTTTATATATCCAGAAAGTAAATTTGCTTAGAATTGTTTTCTTATTGTGATTGTTTTTCATTTAATTCTATTTGGAATATTCCAATTCTGGTTGGAAAAGAACCATTCGATTTTTGGTTCAGACAAGTTCTCAAAAGTTGAGGGTGATATAATTTTTTCTACACACAGTAAAGATATATGGTTAACTGTGGTGCACACGTCTCTGACTAGATCCCTTTTTTGTATATCTGTGGCATCTTTTGTGAGACACAATAATATATGTGTAACTGCAGGAGAGCCGGACGTGATACTTTACGGTTTCGGACGGTAATATATTTTGCTAAAATAGATAAAGGTACAGTTCTTAAGTACAAATCAAACCTGAGAGGTGAATAATATGTCAATATAAGGCTCAATAAATCAAGATACAATATAGAGAGCTACAATATAAAAGAACAACATTAAGATAAAGGAAATACTACTTACTAAACACGTTGGTCCCATAAGCTCTAATGCAGTGAGATATATAGTAATATTCTTTATTATTCTTCTGGGCGTCTCTTCAGACTATAAGTTTTACAATTCTGGTTTTCTGTTTCGGAAAGAAGGAGAGCAAGCCTAAGGGAATACGTGTCACATAATTACGTAATAATTGACAAATAAATAGACAATACACTGACGATCAAATTAACATAAAAATATACAAAACAACTGCTATTCGGCAGTTACAATATGGTTTATCAGTTTATTTAAAAGAAGATAGGGTCTGTTTTTTTGAGAGAGGGCCTAGCTAAAAGGCCGATGTTAGTCAAAATTCTGAACCTCACAATGATTAGGTTTTAATTTTTTCAACATCTAATCCATCATGATTAATACCATTAGCAAGAGTATTTAATTTTAACACATAATAATGTTTTCGAGAAATGAAATTCAGAGAAACATGGTTTGAAGTTAGAAATTCTTTTCGGATCTATTAAGGTTAAAAGAGAATATTAAATTTGAAGTTGATTGACCTACCTGACTATTCTATCATATAAAATTGGAGAAAAACTTTACTACATTAGTGTGTTGTTTGATGGGTATTCTACATGATTGAAGTTCACCCTCCTAATCAGGCAATGATTTGTAGAATAAAATTTTCAACAACCAACCAAACACCCACCAATCGAAAAAATAAGTCTTGTGAATTTATCTAGATAAAACTAAAAAGAATTTTAGTTTAGTAACAGTTAGTAGAGTTTAAGAAGTTTAGAAACGTGAATCAATTTATAAAATAACATGAATTCCCTTCAAACGGATTTTTTGCTGTCCATTTATAACATTTATTAGAAGATTTAAAAGTAGCAATTTCCTTAATTCCACTTATTAGAAGAATTATATAAAAAAATTTTTTCCTTCAGGTACTGGTTCCACTTCTATCAAACAAGAAAAACCATCAAGCATGGCCAGCTGTTGTTTCACAGGATGTCATGAAACATGTCTATTCACTGAAAAACAATGTTTTTGTCATTTCTGGTCAAGTTAAAGGCAAAACAGTTCTACCATTACCAGTTGGCGCCGAAAATCTCAGTGAGGAGGACCGGCAAGTTCTTCATAATGTTGAATCTATCATTATTGATTGGACACACCAGATAACAAAAGTTTTAAAACAATGTTCTTCACAATTATTACAAGAAGGAAAGTCACCTGGCCCAATAGTTGAAATAGATTTTTGGAGTCAACGTGTCGAAAATTTGGAAAATATTTTTGATCAGGTAATACTTTTTTTGTTGTTGTTGTAATGTTTTTGAATATTTGAATTAATTTTTTGTAACTGAACGATTTTTAGAAGAAAGCTATTACTAAAGTTACCTAACTAATCTTTGTTTTTAAATTTTTAGTTACGTACCATCAAAGTGAGGAAGATGGCTGAACTTTTGAAAAGACACAACAGCAGTTATTATCCTGCTTTCAAAAAGATTTACAGAGAAGCAATTCATGGTACCATTTGCTTTATATCGTCGCATCAAAATAAAAAAGCTTTAAGTCCATTTTTGTTGTTTTGAGAAAATCGACTTTAAATTACTTTTCCTTTACCATAATCCTGAAAAACCATTAACATTTGAATTATTTTTGTGTTAAAAAAGCGACGATTTCTTTACCCTTTCCAATTCCATCAAAAAAACTTTTGCTGTGCATTGACATTTAGCTTTTTTATTTTTAAGACTGATCAGTCGTTCCACAACTAGTTCATGGATTTTCTTGCTTCTTTTAATAGCTCTTGATGAAGCTAGAGATATCAATGTCTACCTAAAACCAATCAGACGTCATATTGATGAAATTGAACAAGCTGATGTTCCAGAGCTCAATGGACTTTTAGCACCTTTGATGCATGCTATTGGTTTGCTTTGGGGAAATTCAAAACATTATTGTAAACCGGCTAGAATCATTGTTCTTTTACAAGAAATGGGAAATCTATTAATTGAATTAGTAAGTTTATGATATTATACTGACGTTGAATACACGTTTTCATTACAAGGACAAAAAATCTTTTGATTGAGACGCTGTAGTTCTTGTTTTTCCGTGATTTTCACTGTCAAATCTTTTACAACATATTAATTTAATGGATTAAAAGGAGCATTTCCTTAGTCATTTCTGAAATTTTGATAATTTCTTATTTTAAATACTTCAATTGAAACCCTTTTCACTTAAGCTTCGTTTCAAAAATAAATAATTATATATTATATCCTATCCTATAGTTAGCAAGAGTGTTCTCTTACTTTGTTCAGTGATCTATGTAATTCTTTTCCAAGGCTGCTTGACAAAGTTCTATGAATTCAGATTAAAAATGTAGAATCTGCGTTATAATGTAACAATTCATGATAACAGTGCTGTAGGAAGCATTTTCTTATTGGAGGGGGCTGAAGTTTAGTGACACCGCGAGGGCCAACCATGGTTTGGCCCGAGGGGGGAAATTTTGAAAATTTAAGCTCTAGATTGCTTGAAAATGCACTCAAAACAAAATGCTTTCAAGAAAAAACAAGAAAAACTTTGCATTTTGCAAAATAACCATTTTTGAAAAAATTATTGGGGGGGCATAGCCCCCCTTTGCCCCCCCAGTTGCTACGGCACTGTGATAATATGTACCACCGGAGAGTCTCCTGAGAACTTTTAAAATTTTCTACCCAATACGTCACTTAAACAATACAAAAACAGAAAAGTTGCATAATTTTGTTAAGTCATTGCAGTGGTGCATATCATGAATATCTTTTTTCCTTGATTTCTAGGCTAGAAATTATTTGGACCCTGCTGAAATTTTCAAAGGAGAATCAGAAGAATGTGTACAAAAAGTTGATGTTACTTTTAAAGCACTAATGGAGTTCAAGACACAATTCCATGAGACACGAAAACACATTGCAAATTATTTTAAAGATAAATCCAAAGTGAAGGAATGGGCATTCTCCACTGATTTAGTTTTCACTGTTTTTGATTTTTTCATGGAACGACTTGGATTAGTGAAGGTATGTTAGCTCTAGTTTAGACGGTTCACCTTTTGCCCTGCCTATTCTGATAGTAAGAGTAGGCATAAAGCGGGCAGAAAGAGGGCAGTTAAATTCTTTGCTTCAAAAAGGTTGAAAGAAGACATTGATTTGACGTCAAAAGAGGGCAATGCATTGACTTTAAACAGCCCACTTTATGCTCACCTTAATTCACAATTAGAATAGGCAGGGCCAAAAGTGGGCCGTCTAAGCTAGAGCTTAATGTTATTTTACTATAGCGAACATCTGTATAAGTCTTGATTTTTCTGTCTTGCTATGAGTGAGTTTTTCTTGCAATAAGCTTAGGGCTCTTCCAGAAACTAATCATTTATCGGAGGGAGGGGGTGGGGTGAAGGATATCATTTTGGAGCCCAGAATCATCAAATGATTTTATAATTTTCGTCCCAGGACTTATATTCACCTTTGAGCAGGATAGCACCACCAACCCCAAGGGAGGGATATCCATAAATTTTAATAAACTTTCTATCAAAAAGGGACCCTTTAGAAAAATATCCTGTAATGCTTATTATACACAAACTTTTCAACCCAAATTACTATAGGAAGTGTTCGAAACTGCTATCGAATTCAATAAGCTTGAAAAAGTGGAAATTGGTGGCATGAAAGGCAGGATTCTCAGTCATGATGTTGTCCAGATATTCACAGAATTTCAAGAATGTTTTGCTGTCTTTGCAAACAGCACTTATGACAGTCTGCATTATAAGGATACAGTAAGTCTAAATTATGTTGGAAAGTTTTTTTAAATGTTACCCTTAATGCGCTCATGGAGACCTAACTCAACTTTTGCCTGTGCTTGTTCAGGCTTGTTGAGAGTGGAAAGTACTAAGCTATGAGACCCCCAAGCGGTTTTCGTGATGACGTGATAGGGACTTTTTTGCAGCGTGATTACGTGATTTGGAAATTTTTTCTTCGTGATTGCGTGACGAGAGGTCAAAACGTGATCGTGATTTGAAAGATTTTTGAGCTGTGATACGTGGTGATTTGGAGGGATGTCCGAAAGTCCACTTTATTTTGCTGATTTGCGTGATCGTGATTGAAAACAAAAAACTGCGTGATATCGTGATTAGAGTTACCGCAGGGGGGGGGGGGGGGGGGTGCTCATGTATGCTCTTCACTGAAAAAATCTTTGTTGTAAAGTTTCTTATATCATACCTCAGTTTCAAATATTCAAATTTGCTGAAATGTTGGTAAATTCCAACTAAACTATTCACGTTTCTTTTATACTTTTTACTCGGTTTTGTGTATTGATCTAATTAAAACCCATATCTTAATTTTTTAAAGGGCTTTCTCAACGATTTCTATGCTTTCAAGAGACAAATCAGTGATCTTGACAGTCGCCTTGCAGCTATTATCAATCAATCTTTTGAAGACTGTTCAGGTGTAGAAGCTACATTCAAGGTGTGATATTGATTCTTTTAACAAACTTATTACACAACGAATCTTGAATATTGTTTTAATTTTTAACGAATCTTCATTTTCCAAGTCAAACGTCTGGAATTGGCATTTCTAGAGAAGAACATTTAAGCACAAGGCTAGAAGGGAACGCACTAACTTTTGCTCAGAGAATTATGTATTATAGCCCTGCCATTTCGTCGAGTAAACCTAAAAAGAAACTTTGTAGGAATTCGGAGGAGATTTTTTAGACTGATTTCAGTTCGTTCACCTTCACTTTAAGGTATGAAAAGAATCTTTCCAAGAATACTCTTGCAAATTTCGCCATTTTCCAGGGGGTATCGACATATTCTCAATATTTTTTTTTTACTTAAAAAGCTTCGTCCAACCCCCAATGAAACTTTCAATGAGAACATAACCATTTCAAATATCGAAAATGTTTCTCATTAATACTCTTGCAGCTTATTGATATATTTGGTAACCTTCTGGATCGACCGATGATCAATAACGATTTTGAAGGAAAATACATTGTCCTCTTAAAAATGGTCGAAGTTGAATTGGACAAAGCTAAAATTGTATTTGACCAACAAATAGCACTGGAAGCTGAACAAAAACAGCAGATGTCTTCTGGTAAAAATATGCCAGTTGTTGCTGGTAGCTTACGCTGGGCCCAACAATTGAGATTGCGTTACCAAAACCCAATAGCTTCACTCAAAATGTCTGTCAGTCAAAAGTGAGTATCATTTGAAACTATTAATTTCTCAATTAGGGCATATATCTTAAGCTGACCTTTACGTCTCGGCTTAGTTGAAATAGATATAATTTTTCAAAATTGAATGAAATATCAAGAATTTTGTTCTGTGAAGTCTATATATCTCTGAAACGAGACGATAAGCTTTTATTTGACTACTGTAAAAGAAAATGATAGATATCTTTGAAAAATGTAGTCAAGAGCAGGCAATTCTTTTGTAATTCTTTTGGTGAATCCATTTTATCCATCATTCTTGTAAATATGAATTTTAAACTCACCAAATGTAGAGAAACGGTTGCTTACTTTTAAGATTACCAAAGTCACTATCAGGTCATGTTATCTTCCCTTCATCACTCAGAAATGGTAACTGAGTGTTTTTATAGATTCGTATTGTTCATATAGTTCCACGTTCCTCTGTTAATTTTTCAGGGTACTGAATACAGCTAATGGAAAAGTTATTTTCAAGAAATACGATGAGATGAACAAACTTTTGGATAAGTAAGTACTCCCTTTTTTACAAGCAAGATATTTTTCAATAAATTAATTTAGCAATTACAGTACCCTGGGGTTACATCTTTGCTTTTTCAACGAGGGTGGGCTTAGCCTGGATATCCAAGCTCAAAATTTTAGAAAAAACAAAAATTACCTCAACATACAAAGTTCTAAAATTATAGAGCTTGGTCTCCCTAGAGAATGAAAGTGCAAACCCATGTTTCCTAGCCAACCCAGGGCAGCAAAACAGAAATTAACAAAAAGCAGTCTTACAAGATCTAAAACTATTAAAAACATCCAAAGATTACACCAAAGTCCATAAAAAAGTTTGCATGCATAATCATGACCAACCATGTTTTCTTGGAAAATGAACTTGCCTCTGCTTTCTTCTTTTTCATGTTTTCATGTAACAGAAAGCCCTATCTTCACTAGCAGCTGGAGGACTATCCTATTTTTGCTTTAGAATTGCTCAACGCCGTGTAGGTTGGCCCTTACGGTTTTAGCGAAGTGAGCGCAAGCAAGCGGACTGCATTCTCATACGAGAATGCAAATCGCTCTAGGGAGACCAGGCTGTAAACCAGAACATAAAATATCAAAAACTAGACTGTGAAATAGTTTACAGCCTGGATATCCAGGCTAGGGTGGGCTGTTAAAATTTCTTGTCACATTTCTGCGAAAACGGTAACCCTGAAATTGGAATTTGAATGTAAATTTTTTTATTATGTTTTCCACGATGTTTTAATTTTGTGTTTTTGTGACTCTACATGGGACTGGAGGAGGGGAAAAATTTACCATGTTCAGCAGCGCTTATCCACTGAGTTGAAGATTTTAGTTTCAAATAATATGTTCCTTCTTAATGCCTGTTTCATACCAGACACCTATCTTATAACAGTCCGGTGTCTCTTATTGTAATGTTGTGTTTGATTACGTGCTGAACAAACAAAAAAATGTTTTTCCACTTTCTGACCAATCTTGCTCCACATCCGTGTCAATTCAATTTGAAAAAGCTTGTAAATTAAAATTGACGAGTAAACAAACGATATCACTCTCATTTAAAAACAAAATCTTTAATTCTCAATACAATAATGTCAATTTCATGAATAGATACGAAGGCAAGATCTACAGTTCATGGACACAAGATATCTCAGATGTTTCTAGAGAGAATCTCAGCAAACCATTGATTGTTCGTGACCCTGCCAAACAGCTCATCACGGTCAACTTCGATCCTGAGGTGAATGAAATTTACTTTCTTAATGTAGTACAGAAGAGTCTCTATAACTCGAACAAAATTTTGTTCTCCGTGCGTGCTCAAGTTATGTAATGCTTGATTTTTAAAATTAGTTTTGTAGGTGTTTTGTAGGGGTCCTAAAAACTCTAGTTTAGACGGCCTTCGCCCTACCTATTCTAATTGTGGATTAAGTGCATTGCCCTCTTTTGGCGTTTAAGCTATAAACGGTCAAACTGTTCTGGCGAGTAACTGGAATACCGGAAATTCGGCCCTTTATATGGGAATGCTGATTGTTTCTCCGTTAAATACCAGAATACTGATCGATACAGGATTCTCACAAGCCCTTCATTAAGTAACGTATTTTTATTGGACTTTTCATTTTTAGCTTGTTGCCATCCTGAGAGAAGTCAAATACCTTGAAAACGCTGAAAACGAAACACTGGAGAACATCCCTGATGGCGCCACAACTGTTTTCGCCAGAAATGAAGAATTCCATAAATATTGTGCCAATCTCGATTTGGTAGTTGCTTGGTATAATAAAATTCGACAAACGTTACTCGATGTCGAGTTTCCATTAGTAGAGTCTAGGCTTCAAAATATTGATCAACATTTGGAGAGAGCTGAGAAAGAGTTGAATTGGAACAGTGAAGGTAGAGAGCGAATTCTATACTTTTTGACAAATTTATATATTTGATGTCATTTTTACTTTGTTTGTTGTGGTATCCTTTCTAATGATTAGGATAACGCTGGCTGTTATAAAACCTAGACTAAGCTATATTCTACCATCTTTGATCGGAGTTTTTTTTGGTACCCACAATAAAGTTATTGTAATGTTAAAACTTCGCCTAACGACAAACGGCGCTACATCACAAGTGTTCAAGGAAAAAGTAGATTTAGCCCTCTTCTTTTTGCAATCACATCAACATCCAGCAGTGGTACCATTCGGAGTACCACTTTCAAAAAACTCCGATCAAAGATTTTGCCTTGCCAGGGACAACAATATGAAAACTTTTTCGGATTTGGTAATTCAAAAACCCGATAGTTTAAAATGAAAAAAGAAATTGCAAACACTGACTTTTCTGTCCTCTGTCATTGTTTCAAAAGATCATCTAGCATTCACAACGTTGAAAAAGGAATGGTAGAATCTCTGAATAAGTCGATGAGTTTGATCATTTTGATAGTTTTTTGGAACGATGTTTTTATTCTCGTTTTGTTCAAAGGTATCTGGGATTACATCGAATCAACCAGAGATATGGTACACATCTTGGAAAAAGATGTTCAATCCACAAAAACGAACGTCGAATCTGTCAATGATTTTATGAGCAAATGGAGCTTGGCTGCATTGTATGATCGCAAAGACGGAAAGAAAGAGACACTACTAAACATTGAGGTGAAGTGATATTCAAACTTTTGGTTGTTTTTGAAACTGAAAATCCCTAGCCTCTACAAAACAGGTAGTATATAAGGAGCACGAATCCGTTAGAGAATGTCAACAATCTAGAAAGTCCTTGTGTTAAATACAAAGTTACAAATCTCTTGATTCAGTAGATTCAAGATACAGATTTTCTTCTAACCACGATAAAAGATTCCTTAAAAAAAGTTCGACCGACTTTAATTAATTTACCAATCACTTCAAATTGTAATTATTCCTGGCAGTGTCCTACAACTTTTGCGGAAATTGAAACCAAAAGTCGAGGATAAGCTTCAATTGCGGTAATACCGGTTGAGGTATATTATATTCTAAACGATCATCTTTCTTTCAATTTTGTCCCAGGAAAAACAAAGTACCATGAAAAAACGTTACGACATCATCACCGAAGCTGGACAAAAAATCAAATCACTTGTCGAAGAGAATCTTAAATCATTTGGAGCTGATATGTCTTCCAGTACCTGGCAAAACTACATTGAATACGTGGATGAAATGGTGGTTGAAGGTTTCTTCCAATGTATATTATGTTCCCTAAACTTCATGTTAACTAATACAGACTCTAAACTAGTTTCCAGTCCCTTATTCGAAGCTCGATTGGAACTTCAAACACCTGAGATGGTATTTGTACCGTCATTGAGTTTCAATGTCCCCGGTGGGTTGTATGATATGATGGAAGATATTTTGTCTGATTTTTACCAACAAGCAACTCTGGTCAATCGGCTGGCTGGACATTACGATTCAAATGATTACATGGTAAGCCGAACCCAATCCTGTACCTGTCAAATATTGTCAATTTCTAAAGAAGTATCGCGCACTTCTGTTGGCTACTGACGAATAATATACTTAGTTTTGCCTGTAATTGCACGAAACTGTAGCCTCGTTTAAGTTGGTTCGATTTTAATTGTTGCGTTAAATTTTTAGAAGAAAAGTAATGTAAACATTACGTTCAGTTTTTTGAGATCGCTTGAACTTTCTTGTCTCTTTATTAAGGGTCTATTGATGTTCTCTTAGACTTTCAATATCTAAAATCAATTTTCAATTTTCTTCTCCTCTAGCCTGACATGGAGGAAGTTGAAGAACTAACTGAAATGCGACAAGAAATTCTCGACCGAGTCTCCAGCGTAATGAACAAAGCTGCCGAATACAAAAATTCCTTCAATGTATACGAATACTTATGGGTAGATGATAGACAAGAATTTATGCAACAATTTTTATTATATGGTCACGTGTTAACGCCTGAAGAAATTGAACAACATGCTGAAGAGGGCGTACCTGAAAACCCGCCCACTTTAGATCAATTCAAAGAACAGGTCAGTATTTTCACCGTATTGTATTGGTTCTTTTTATCCAACTTTAATACAGTGAGCTCTGGCCAATTTTAATTGATGAAAATTCCATTTCAAAAGTTAAACGGTTAAATTAGATCCTGGGGAACTCCAGGGAAACGAAAAAAAGATTATCTTGTAACTCAATCTCCCAAGATTTTACTATTATAAGAGACTTGCTAAATGCCGTAAATTAAGCTCCCTAGAGGATCTAATCCAACCATTCAACTTTTGAAATTATTTCTCGTTTATCAATTACAGTATTAAATAAATCACCGACTAAACTTTTTCGATTTACGAGTCACGATTCTTACCACCCCAGCTTCGTTTTACTTGTGTTTTCATCTGTTGAAATAAATAAGAATCAAAGGATGTCAGCAGTGTCTGATTATTGATACCTATTTTCCGTCATTAAATATTATCGAATTTCGATAATTATAGCTTTATGTGTAAACGAGATATATCTAGATTCATATGAATAATAACTTTAGTGTAAATCAGGAAACTGTGAACAAACTCTTTTTGCTAATTTGTCGTGTTAGTATATAGGAAGAGTCTATATTTTACGTGGAGAGCTCAGTAATCTAGGACTTTTAGACAGTCTTTCGATTGTCCTTACGGGGCTCGGCTATTTATGAATTCGAACGTTGGAAGGAGCTAGGGCTCGAACTTCAAATCCCTAGTTTTAAGGCGCTGGCCCTTCGGCCACTCGGTCGTCGCTCCTTAAAATTGGAGATTTTACAATAAATGTTTTTCATTTTCTTGTAGATTGACACATACGAGAATATTTACACACAAGTTGAAGAAATTGATGCTGTTTGTGTGTTTGATGGATGGTTCCGCGTTGATGCCAAACCTTTCAAACAAGCTGTGTTGAATATCATTAAACGATGGAGTTTCATGTTCAAACAACATCTTATTGATCACGTCACTAATAGGTTAGTTTACGAAGTAATTGCAATAATCTTTATATGAACAAATGCGAATCAACGTTTTTAAGAGTCCATTTTTCTTGGGTCCACAAAACATTTTTTTTTGGAATGGACCAAAAAGAATCCCCTATTAACCTCAATCTTTTCCTTGTAAATTCATTACAAGTCCCCCAAAAAGCTGACCGCGCCACTGGTGTTGTTGGTTGTATTCTTAAAAATCAGATCTCAGACTCTTTCTAACCCTTGCTATGCAGGGGCAACGAATTGTGTCTTATGATCATACCCAGTGCTTGATATTCGTTTTCTGTTCGATACTCAATTATTTTGAAATAAAAGATAGCGTTGTTTAACTCCAGCGTCGACAGAGTAATTTTCATTTCTTCTCTTTCGCAGCTTAAACGATTTGGCGTCGTTTATCAAGACCGCTGACAGTGGCCTCACCAAGCCAGTCGAAGAAGGAGATTATGATGGCCTTGTTGACTGTATGGGTCACCTGATGGCTGTCAAAGACCGTTCTACTACCACTGATGCTATGTTTGAACCACTCAAACAATCTATTGAACTTTTGAAATCGTACAATCAAGAATTAAGTGAAGAAACACATACTCTGCTACAGGTTGGTGACCAATCAAATTTATTTGTTTCTCTTGTTATTTACTATAAGGAAAGACGGTAGTGAGCATAACTATAAGATGTAACTTAAGCCAGAGAGATTTATTTGGTTGATCATCTCAGAGTGAATTTATTCTTTGCCTTAAGAACTTTTAGCGGAACGAGCGTCTGAACGCGAACGCGACTGGAGCACCCTTTGTCTAGATCCGCATTATGTGGGACGTTAAAAATTGTATTGTATATACTTTAGTCTACACGATAAAAAATTAACCATAGTTGTCATATCACTTTTGCTAACGATAGCCGAAAGTCATGAACCGAAACAATGTAACCATATTCCTGCTTTCAATTTTATCGGGTCCAGGCCTCGGTGCGTTATCCATACTGATGAGTTCTTTTGTACCTAGTAGTTTTGTATTTGTGTTTTTTTTTGCTGAATATTGTTTGAAACTTTTTGAACCAACAAAAAATTTCACTCTTTCTCCACGTTTTTCTATAGGAATTACCAGAGAAATGGAACAACACGAAAAAGATCAGTGTGACAGTCAAGCAACATGTTGCTCCATTACAAGCTAATGAAGTTTCCATCATTCGAAGAAAATGCACCAATTTCGATGTAAGTGATTTGCTTCAGGGTACTAATTTTTTTTGAGATTCAAAATTAGCCACCACCATCCGACTACGATTGTATCCCCCACTGGCCTTTATATATCCCTGGACCAAGTTACTCAATGCCGGCCAAGAAAAATCTTTGATCGGAGTTTTTTTGAAATTGGTACCCGCGGAGAAAGCGCTATATCTTATTTCGCTTGTATACTAGTGATGTAGCACCGTTTGTCGGCAGGTAAAGTTTCAAACACTACAATGGCTTCTTTGCGGGTACCAACTTTCATAAAACTTCGATCAAATATAGTGGATATAGCTTGGTCCAGGGATAAATAAAGGTCAGTGGTATCCCCCTGTTTGCTTTAAATTTTGCTTATAATTCTTTGTAGGGAGAATGTTTCTTTTTTGCATATTCTATCCTCTGCCTGAAGATTTCTTGTAGATAAGTAAGAACTAATCTGCTACAATTCTAGACCTTAAACCGACGTAGTAGTTTCAAGCTCTGACTGAAGGACAGTGGTCTTATTTTGGCTCGGTTAACGGCGAATTTCACCGGTCCAAGATACGAAATAAATTATAATTCGCCGGTCTATATCAATACACTGACCTTACTAAGAATTCGTCGGAGTTAATTTTTATTCGTCAACCGATAAAAAACTTACTTGAAAAGAGATGAATTCTCATTAGGTTAAAAATTTTAATAATGTGGTGCCCGCCCATGATCCTAGGGGGCGAACACCACACTATTAACGAGTGGAGGACTAGGTCGGGAAGGAGATAGAGAAGGGGAGACTGAACGTATTACTATACAAGACTATTCTTACATTATAATCAAATGTAATTACTATAGTCCAGAAACACCACCAACCGATCTCAAGCTCCAAACTAGATTCCCAGATCAGGCGATCTGGGCGAGACAAAAACTCTGCAAGTTCATTCAACCGGAACGAGGGCGTTCTGGTTAAGGATAGCGTTTCTGGGCGTAGTACATAGGCTGTATAATCGCCTCTGTACAAAATCTTTTGGACACTTTTTATTTATCTTTCAATAGCTTAGGTAGGTTAAGTTAACAATGGTTTATAACGGGTAATAAACCCTCAATTCTCTTATTTTCTTTAATACTAATTTTCCGCTACCACTATTTTATTAATCACAGGTACGACAACACGAGTTCCGGGAAGAATTCCGCAAGACAGCGCCACTTCAATTCGATTCTCAAGACGTTTATTCATTGATCGATGCTGTAAGTATTTCAATTCCTTTTTTTAGTTCATAGATGCTGTCGTGTTTGTAGAATATTGAAGAATAAATCTTTGTAGATTTTTAAATCCTTTCACGTCAACGAAAATACTTTTTTCAGTTGAAGTCTGCACTCACACAAAAAGATCTAGTCATTTTTCAAAAGTCCTCTAAAATTTTACAGAAAATATGTGTAATTCAGCGGTACTTCAGTCACTGTTATTGACATAACTGGCTTAAAGAAATTTAATAAGCGTTTTTTTACAATTATAGTGGCACATCAGAATCGCTGATCTAGAACACGAAATGAAACAATTACAAGAATCCGCTGGTCTCTTCGAGGTCAACATGCCAGATTTCAAACAGTTGAAAGCATGTCGAAGAGAAGTGAAAATGTTGAAGAATCTTTGGGACATGATTCATCTCGTTTTGAGTAGCATTACTGATTGGAAAACTACTTTATGGTAAGATTGATAGAACAACAACTTTCGCATCGGGGCCATTTGGGCCATATCATAGCTCGAAGAGGGTCTTTTAAGGGTAAACACATTGTGGCATTTGAAGTTAAGTGACATCTGAAGCCAATAACTTTTAATTTTTCAAGATATATTTCGAAACTCTAAGGGTCCATCATCAGTTTTATTAATCTAAAATTGAAGTAAAAACAAGTTAAAACAGGTTACAATACTGTAAACAAGCATTAGCAAAAATTTGGAAATCTCGAAAAGGGGCTGACTCTCTTTTTAGGCATCCCCAGTTTTGAAAAATGCGGACCACACAAGGTTTCCAATACTGAGTAGTTTTTTAACTACCTATCAAATACAATATTAAAGTTGCCTTTAAAGCTTTGAAATAAATTTTGATTTAGGCAAATCTTTACTCCAGAATTTGAAAGATCCAGAAATTACACTTAAAATTCTTTTTTAAATCATTTCCCTTTTTTCATGAATAATATTTCGTTGATCTGTTTTGGACGGGTAGGTTTATTTAGAGGAGCTTTAAAATGATCTCTTTTCCCCATCATAAAGGACACAAATCGATGTCGAGGGTATGGAAATGGATTGCAAGAAATTCGTCAAAGACATTCGAGGTTTGGATAAAGAGATGCGTGCATGGGATGCTTTTGCCGGGTTGGACGGTACCGTCAAGAATATGATGACGTCACTAAGAGCTGTCGGTGAATTACAGAATCCAGCCATCCGTGAACGCCATTGGGATCAACTTATGCAGGCTACTAAGGTAAACAACTTTTTATGTATCAACCTTGCCCGATAGATTCACTTTAAGTTCTGCTAATTTTGTTTACTTTCCAATCAAAAGGTGTTGAAAACTAGGCTTTCGTATGAGATATTTTGGGTAACATCTCTTACACCCTAATACTTTGACCAGACGTCAACCAGGCATAGGTTGGCATGTACAAAGGAATCAAATCTCTGGGATTAAGGGGTGAGCTATCAGCTTGACTGGTGTATTCAGCTGTCACATTTGAGCACTAAAACTAGAAGTATCAAGAAATGAGCTTAACTGGATCCTAAAAAAAGCATATCCAGCATTTCAACGAAAGCAAGTCCAAGTTATCTTCTAGTATAGAAAATTCGATTTTTTATCTGATATAAAAAACCATTTTACCATCATCGATGTCATATTATCTCACAGGTCACATTTATCATGGACGAAGATACTAAACTGGCTGATCTTCTAGCACTCAATTTACACAACTTCGAAGACGAAGTTCGTGGTATTGTTGACAAAGCTACCAAGGAGTTGAGTATGGAGAAAGTATTGGCAGAATTGAATGGCACGTGGTCAGTAATGGAGGTCGAGTATGAACCACATTACAGAACTGGTATCTCTCTTTTGAAGACCAGTGAAGAATTGATTGAAACATTGGAAGATAATCAAGTAAGAGACCAAGTTTTATCGTCAACTCCCGACTCCACGATTTAAAAGAATTAAAATTGAAACACTGAGTAAAATTCTGCGCCCCCTTATGGTCAGCTATGAAATATCTTGTATTTCTTTAGTTGGATTAATTGGTTTCATTCCAGGATTTCTGAAAGGTTGTGTCTCCTTGGAGGGAAAAACCGACCTTGTCGACATTGGAGAGTAAAAATTTTCTGGAAAAGCCCATTAGTCAAGTAAAAGATTTAATTTTGTTGAAGCATGCATTGGGGTGAAAATATACAATAGATAGCATCCCTATATAAAGGCTTGATGACTTGCTCTGCGAGTCTCATTTTTCGGTTAAATCATCTCATTTTAGGTGCAATTGCAAAACTTGATGACTTCCAAATACATCGCTCATTTCTTGACGGAAGTTTCATCTTGGCAAAAGAAACTTTCAACTTGTGATTCTGTCATTTCTATCTGGATGGAAGTCCAAAGAGCTTGGTCACATTTAGAAAGTATTTTCATTGGTTCGGATGATATTCGAGCACAATTGCCAGAAGATTCCCAGAGATTCGATGGTGTAGATGCCGACTTCAAGGTAAATTGAACTCCTTGGAACTTATCCCAAGGCTCTAAACGTAGTTGTCTGTTTAGGACTAGCGGGCGGGCTAGCGCCGCTCTCCTGTTTATTGTGTCACTTTCAATAGAAAGCTCGAAAAAATCTATTTCCATCCACCATAAAATTATAATCAAGTTTACAAATTTATAATTTTATCAAATTTTTTACAAATTAATCTTTCAACTTTTCTAAAGGAATTGTCAAAAGACGCTGCTACAACCCCAAACGTTATCACGTGTTGTAGTAAACCAAATCTACACGAGAAGCTGGAAGACATCCAAACTAGGTAAGAATAGTTCTAACAAATAATAAGACTTTATTTATTTTATTGATTGATATGATTACAAAAAACGAACTTACCATAACGAAAATTTTTGAAAAAAAAAATTAGTTTGAAAATTTGATTACCTTAAGAGCCGAAGCTAAACTCTATCGAAATAATTATTATGGATTATTAACCGAAAAGCCGGTCGATATTTTGCAAGAGAGACCGGCTTCTGAGGTTAATAATCCATTTATAGCCCTGCAAAAATAAAGTAATAAAAGTAATTGACATTTCAATGATGTCAATTTCATAACTGGTCACTATGGAGAAATATTGACCGGCCACGTGACATTAATCATCCAATCAGTTTTCTTAAAAATGATTGACAGTTGTATTGCAGGGCTATAAATTAAATTATTAGAAACTCAGATCTATATACAGTGTGTCCTGAAAAAAAGCGGAGGAGGTTAAAGAAAATTCCCAAAAGTTTTTTTTTCACTGCAGTTTGAAATAATTGCAATATGATGTAATTTCTTTGTTCAATCAATGGAGTATTTAAATTAATGGGGTTTTGAAAAAAGAAATTTAATTATACGAATTTACTTCTGTTTTGTTTTTTACGGTAACGCTGTACTGTACAATCAATTTCTTTTTCCAGGTTAACAATGTGTGAGAAAGCATTAGCAGAATATTTGGAAACTAAACGTTTGGCATTCCCAAGATTCTATTTTGTTTCACCAGCAGATTTACTGGATATTTTATCCAAAGGAAACCAACCATTGGAGGTGAAATATTTCAATCAAGTCAATTTCAAAATTTAGATCTAGATATGAGCTAAACCATCAACGAGAGAATAGTTTGGACTAGGTAAACACGATAACTTTGATCAAGGTAAATTTGAACCCCTTCCTTTGCAGGCAGCTCGAAGCGCATAACGGCTAATAGAGTCAATAAATAATAAATTGGGGATTTTTTCTTTCATGTCTATATTTTTTTCCAGTAATGTATTTATCAGGTATTATGACATAGTTATATAACGCCATGCATGATATCTTACAGGCACTTAAATATCTTGTTTATTATAATCATTCAAAATGGTTTGTCCGTTCTTTAGTCCTCAATCTTGCCAAAAATTGCGAGATAACAATTTGACGATTTATATCCAAAATATTTTTTGAATATGCATTTTGACCAACTGATTTCTTTCGAAGTCATCTTTTTGTTATCGATCTCTATACAGTTCATAACATCACTTGGATGCATCCCAAGAAATTTTATTTTGCTCCATTGATCTCCGTTCGTGTTTCTTACGTCGAAAAGGTTTATTCTTTGGTATTCAACGTTATATACCTTTACCACGAATTCGTTAATTTTGCTGTCTCCTTCACTTTGTACATTTTTCACCAGCCAATACTCCCAAAAATCAGGCGTGTGTGTAGTTTGGACACAGAGGAAAAAGTACCTTTCTTTAACATAATAGACTTGAGCTACATTCATTAATCTTAAAATATCCGTATACCATTTCTCATAAGATTCATAAAGTCTTAAATCAGGTTCTATTCCTTCAAAAAAAGTTTCGGCACCCCATGCAAGACGTTCAAGAAGGGAAATAAAACGAGGGTACTTTGGTACCTCACTTTTTTCTTGGCAGATGGTTGTTTCTGATTCCTTTTTAACTTTATTTAGTTCGGTTTTATGCTTCAGATCCAAATTCTCCTTTTCTAATTTTGAAATCTTCTTTTGGCTCTGAGCTTCTCTATCGTCGCTCTCTTTCTCGAATTCTAGTTTCATCACCACAAATTTGTTTTTCAATGCAAGGTTTTCTTTTTCCAATTCGAAAACTTTCATTTTCCAATCGCTTTCCCCTTCCAAATTCTGTTTTTCGATTTCCAAAATTCGTTTTTCCTTTCCCAGTAATTTCTTCTCATTTTCGCTGACCCGTTTTTTCAGTGTTTGTATCTCACTTTTCAACTCTAAAATTTCAATATGGTATTCCAGCTTCAATGTTTCGATTTTTAGTTCGTAATAATCTTTCATTTTATCGACATATCGATTTGTCAAGCATTTAAATTAAATTTAGATTAAACACTGTAGGAATACTGTAGGAATACCTCGAAACAAGACAAAATATCTTTAAAATTCTAACTGCAGTCCAAAAGAAGCTTCTCTTTACAATTGCTTAAAGTAGCCAAGAAAGGTCATGTTACTGCTGACGTTCCTTTCATCATGTCTGCAAATAATAACAACGAAAACAAATACGAAAAACTTCAGCCGGGGGGCTGTGATTTGTACCTCTAAAAAGCCTAAAGAAAGTTAATCATAGACTGAAACCAGGGCTATTTAGAGTAATTCAGTTAATAATAAACAGGTGTGGGGGTGTCAGAAATTTTTTCGAAAAGTAATTACTGGGGAGAGACGTTTATTATATGAGTAGCCATTTACTCAGGGCTATTTTGCTACCTTTTGAGTCTACCCCTCGCAAAAGATAAAGAAACTGCTGTAACTGATGTAAACTTACTAAAAATCAAGAATGAAACGAGAATCCATCTTTAAATTTTAGGATTTATCGTTGATCCAAAACATTTAAGGATTGAAACTAAAGAATCGAAAAATTTTGCGTTACTATTTAAGGCTTGATGCACACCTGCAAACATTAACCAAATTATTTTAGTAAACGAATTTCATATCACAACGTATGATTGTAACTCGAGTATTTGTTATTTTTGACTATAACTAAAGTATCATCCTGGAATAAGGAAACTGATGGACTTGTAAAATTTATTCAAACATGCTTAAAAATCAATAAAATGACCGCAAACCCTGGTTTCAAAGATCCCTTACTCAAACCATATTCAACTGGCAATGATAGCTCACTCTTTTAAAACTTTCTTCAGGTTTGCAAGCATTTGGCGAAACTTTTCGACAACATGTCAACACTTGAGTTCACCAAAGATGCAGAAGGCGTTGAAACCAAGCAAGCCATTGGAATGTACAGTAAAGAGAAAGAATACGTTGCTTTCAAAGAACCATTCATGTGTACTGGTCAGGTAAGATTGACAGCACACGTTTTTCATAAGTTATGTTAAGAACAAGTTAAGAACATTTTAAGGCTTTGTAGACTCAAAAAATACCTTACTCACAAAATTGTCAAAATAAGAACACGTTATAAACATTTTTAGGCTTAAAACTCAAAAAGTTAAGAACATGTACTGTTCTTTTGATCCATCCAATAGCTTCAATTTAGTAGTAATTTTTCATTCCGGAGAACAAAAGGTGTGATGTCTAGTGTAAGCTATCTCTTTACTTGTGAATAAAAAAATTAAGGCTTTCACGGCAGTAGATATGAAAAGTGTTACGATTCGATTCTGCTTCAAAGTTTTAAAATCTCAAATTTTAGACTTTGAAAAATCTATACAAAATTACCCCTCACTTTTATTCAGGTTGAAGTGTGGTTGATGACATTATTGAGATGTATGCAAGCCACTATACGTCATGAATTGTGTGAAGCTACGGTTGCTTACGAAGAAAAGCCAAGAGATCAATGGTTGTTCGATTATCCTGCACAGGTACGAATTTTTAAAAACAATCTGAAAATAAGATTTCAAGAAAAGAATGAACAATAATTTGGAGATTCAAGCTTTTGGTCGGAAATATGATTTTGGATATTTTTTAAGAGAATTTAATACGAAACTGTGGCGACATTCCATATCGATATTAAAGAATATGGGTCTTATATACGTCCTTCTTTCACAGCAACACAGAAATTTTGATTCCATAAATAAATGCTAAGTGCTTTAAATGTTTCCTAAGGCCGGTTTCCACTTGCGCGCGCTGTAATCACACTTTTTAGCTTCAATCCTTTTTGCTTGGAAAAAAGATTACGTCATAAAAATGTAGCACGCGTTTGAAAAAAAAGTTGAACACATTTCAACTTTTTTCAACTGCTACGTCAGATCGCGCCAATAGAGTTGCTTCATTTTTCTTTTGACCAATAGCGTGGAAGCTCTGCTCGAAAAAGTGCGATTGAAGCGCGCGCAAGTGGGGAACGGCCTTTATAATGGGCTCTGATCGACATTCATATAACCTTTCAATCTCTTCTTTCCCAGGTTGCATTGTGCGGTACTCAGATGTGGTGGACAACGGAAGTCGGTATCTCATTCAATCGATTGGAAGAAGGCTATGAAAATGCTATGAAAGAATATAACAAAAAACAGGTACAATATGCCTTCTTTTTACTATACATTCTATTTGTAGTAGCCTAAGAAAAATAACACTTCCCTGGGTTTAAATTGATATATGTATCAACTAAAGTAAATGGGTAATAAAATAATAAGACGACCCTTCAGTCATGCTGGGCAATTCAAGGTTTTACCCCCATGTTGCTGGATTGTTAAGACTCAAAAGGATATTTTGGATCTTTAACAAAATCCTATTGACCCTCTGAATTTTCCAGGTTTTTGATGTACTCAACATACGAGTAAAATTTGTTTTTGTAATCTCATGGTTGATTGAAATTCGATTGACGTTTTTGCTTACGTTAATTTGTAACTCGTTGCACTCGGGAAATTTCAAAAAATTTCAAAATTGACCTCGGGAAATTTATCCCGAATTTCCCTTATAACCATGAGATTACTAGTACTAATAAGTCCGTAGTACTTAAAAGAGTATTATTTTAATTATGTGACTTATGTGACAAATTTCGTTCGTTCTTCTTTCCACAGATTCACCAACTAACGACATTGATTACTCACCTTTGTGGGGACTTAACACCTGGTGATCGCCAGAAGATTATGACCATCTGTACCATCGATGTACACGCAAGAGATGTGGTAGCCAAACTCATTTCACAGAAAGTGGATAATTCACAAGCTTTCTTATGGTTGAGTCAACTCCGTCATCGCTGGGATGATAACAAGGTATACAGTGAATTCTTCTCGACCGGAAATATATACAGTTGACTTTCGCTAAAGGGGGGTATTATTTCTTCGAATTACACAGAGATACGAATCATAAAAAGTATATTAAGAAGGATTCTCCTTGACCCGGGACTGGAAACATGATCGAATTATAGAAAATTTCGAATAATAGAAGTTCGAATAGGCAAGAAGTCATTAAAAGAAGTCATTGCGGTTGACATCAAAATAGGGCAATGCATTGACTTTAGACAGCCAACATTTTGCCCACTTTAATCCACAATTAGAATAGGCACGGCGAAAAGTTGGCCGTCTAACAGTTAATTGGTGAACTCTTCTTTTGCTCTCTTCAAGCAAGATCATTTAGTCTATTATTTCATCAAGCTGTCAACTACCTAGCCAAGATGTCACCATAATAGAATGTTTCGATGCGAAATGTGAAACAGTTTTTCAAGTGTTACCTACACTTTTTGGACCTACCCCGGTGGAGGTCCTATAAATTAACCTTTGTCCGTCTGTCCGTCCGTTAGTTACCAGCTTTTCTCATGATTGGCTCATTAGTTTTTTCTGATTTTTTGCACAATGATGCAAAATGGCAATGCCCAAAATGTGACGGAGCCCGATTTTCGAAAAAAAAATTTTGGGGGCAAATTTGGGCCAAAAAACGGCTAAAAAACGGGTTTTTTGGACTTTGTAAAAAATTGGATCATTAATTTTTTCTGATTTTTTGCACGAAAGTAGGGTACCATCATAGGTATAAGATGGCTCAAGCAGATTTTTGCAAAAAATTTGTGGCAAAAAAACGCATGTTTATCTATAAGAATCACTATTAATAAGCATACATCAATGTTCTTAGTCAAATTACTCAATTTTTTTATGAGATAGATTTTTTTCTGCTCATGAGGGCTTACTTTTGAAGAATATGTGTGTTTAGACAGGAATCTGGGTTGCTTGGGCGGGTTTTCATAGAAAAACTGCAAAATTCGATATTTTTTTATAAGACATTATCATTACTTAGGTCTTGGCTTTTCTCGAGATTTGCTCTTCATTCTTAGATTTTTAAACAAAGATGCATAACTATAAACCCTTGAATGTGACAGAACCCGATTTTCGAAAAAAAATGTTTTTGGGCAAATTTGGGCCAAAAAACGGCTAAAAAACGGTTTTTTTGGACTTTGTGAAAACTTGGGTCATTAATTTTTTCTAATTTTTTGCATAAAAGTAGGGTACCATCATAGGTAAAAGATGGCTTAAGCAGATTTTTGCAAAAAAAATTTGTTGGCTCAAAAAACGCATGTTTATCTATAAGAATCACTATTAATAAGCATACATCAATGTTCTCAGTCAAATTACTCAATTTTTTTATGAGATAGATGTTTTTTTTTCTCACGAGTGTTTAGACAGGAAATTTTGGTTGTTTGGTGTGTTTTTATAGAAAAACTGGACCTTTGTTTTTTCTGATTTTTTGTATGAAAGTAGATAAAAGATGGCTCAAGCAGACTTTTGTAAAAAATGAATTTTTCAGCTCAAAAAAAGCATCTTGATCAATAAGAATCACTATTAATAAACATACATCAATGTTCTTAGCCAAATTACTCAATTTTTTGGAGATGTTTTTTTGCTCACGAAGTCTTGAATATGAAAGAACAAGAGCATGAAATTTTGGTTTCTAAACGTTTTTTTTATAAGAAACAAACGACTAATTTTAATAGATCGTCCTTTGTGTTCTGATTGATTGTTTAATGGTCACGTCACGTAGATATCAATTATAAACGTGTTAAATGCATAATCCAGGTAGGTCCATCAAAGTATCACTTGTTTATGTATAATTTAATTTTTTTTTTGGACCTACCCCGGTGGAGGTCCTATAAATTAACCTTTGTCCGTTCGTTCGTTCGTCTGTTCGTTCGTTATTAGCTTTCCTCATGATTGGCTCGTTAGTTTTTTCTGATTTTTTGCACAAAGATGCATAACTATAAACCCTCGAATGTGACGGAGCCCGATTTGCAAAAAAAAAAATTTTTGGTCAAATTTGGGCCAAAAAACGGCGAAAAAACGGGTTTTTTGGACTTTGTGAAAAATTAGGTCGTTAATTTTTTCTGATTTTTTGCATGAAAGTAGGGTACCATCGTAGGTAAAAGATGACTTAAGCGAATTTTTGCAAAAAAATTTTGTTGGCTCAAAAAACGCATGTTTATTTATAAGAATCACTATTAATAAGCATACATCAATGTTCTTAGTCAAATTACTCAATTTTTTTATGAGATAGATGTTTTTTTTGCTCATGACGGCTTACTTTTAAAGAATATATGTGTTTAGACATGAAATTTTGGTTGCTTGGCTTGTTTTTATAGAAAAACTGGCCAAATTCGATATTTTTTTATAAGCACACTTCAATTACTTAGGTATAGCTTTTCTCGAGTGGTCTTTATTCTTTATGATTTTTTGCACAAATATGCATAACTATAAACCCTCGAATGTGACGGAGCTCGATTTTTGGGAAAACAATTTTGGGGTAAATTTCAGCTAAAAAACGGCTAAAAAAAGGGTTTTTTGGACTTGTTATTTTCTGACTTTTTGCATGAAAGTAGGTAAAAGATGGCTCAAGCAGATTTTTGTAAAAAAAGAATTTTTCAGCTCAAAAAACGCATATTTATCTATAAGAATCACTATTAATAAGCATACATCAATGTTCTTAAAATTACTGAATTTTTTGATGAGATGTTTTTTTGCTCTCGAAGTCTTGAATATGAAAGAATATTTCAAGAGCATGAAATTTTGGTTTCTAAACGTGTTTTTTTATAAGAAACAAACGACTAATTTTAATAGACCGTCACTATTTGTGTTCTGAATGATTGTTTAATGGTCACGCTTATGTAGATATCAATTATATATGTGTTAAATGCATAACCAGGTAGGTCCATAAAAGTATCACTTGTTTGGACCTACCCCGGTGGGGTAGAGGTCCTATAAATTAACCGATGTCCGTTCGTCCGTTCGTCTGTTCGTTCGTCTGTTCGTCCGTCCGTCTGCTACCAGTTTTTCTCAGGATTGGCTCATTAGTTTTTTCTGATTTTTGGCACAATGATGCAAAATGGCAATGCCTAAAATGTGACGGAGCCCGATTTTGGAGAAAAAAAATTTTTCCGGCCGAAAATGCCGGAAATATGCCGGAAAAACTGGTTTTTTGGCATTTTCTCGAGATTTTATCATTAGTTTATTCTGATTTTTTTCCCAAAGATGCGTATTAACAATGCCCAAAACATGGCCGAGTCCGATTTTTGAGAAAATTTTTTTTCCGGCCGAAAATACCGGAAATATGCCGGAAAAACTGTTTATTTGGCATTTTCTTGAGATTTTATCATTAGTTTTTTCTGATTTTTTGCTCAAAGATGCCTAATAACAATGCCCAAAACATGGTCAAGCCCGATCTTTGAGAAAAAAATTTTTCCGGCCGGAAACCGCCGTTTTTGCAGATTTTCATTGGACTTTTTCCTGATATTTCTTCGTTTTTTTTCACGCAAAATCATTATTGATATCAATGCCAACCATCAAGTATGGTTCAATTGTCAATAAAACTGATTTTTGATGCCGGGAATTTCTAAAAATCGCCGGAACAGCCGAATATCGCCGGAAAAACGGTTTTTCTTGAATTTCTCGAGCTGTACTTTATATTTTTTCATGAAATTTTGCACACTGAAGCAAAATAGCTTTTCCTCGATTTTTGCACAAAGATGTGTATCAGCAATGCCCTAAGTGTGGCCGATTCGGATTTTTGAGAATCATGTTTTTCCGGCCGAAAATGCCGGAAGTATGCCGGAAATCGCCGTTTTTGCAGATTTGAATCGGGCTTTTTCCATAAATTTCTTTGTTTTTCCACTTAAAAAAATTATTGATAACAATGCCACCATCAAGCATGATTCAATTGTCAATAAAACTTTTGCAATTTTGCAACCGGAACTTTCTATTTCTTTTTTCCCTAACCCCCCCCCCCCATCAACAATCAATGATGAAATTTAATGCATTTTTGCTAAGCGCTATATTTTCTTAATGATTGTTTTTCTCCTTATTGCTATCTAAGTTTCATCATCAGGTAGGTCCATTCAGCATGTTGCTTGTTACCCTTCAATTTTCTCAACAATCATTTTTCTATCATTTGCAGGGACACTGTTACGTCAATATTTGTGATGCTCAATTCACATACTCTTATGAATATCTCGGTAACACACCACGTCTGGTCATCACACCTCTTACTGATCGTT
Organism: Clytia hemisphaerica; assembly: GCF_902728285.1. Lineage (NCBI taxonomy): Eukaryota > Metazoa > Cnidaria > Hydrozoa > Leptothecata > Clytiidae > Clytia > Clytia hemisphaerica. The sequence goes on along the minus strand of NW_027103726.1, from coordinate 777,539 downwards.
GCTACATCACATTGACACAATCTCTTCATTTGAACATGTCCGGGGCACCTGCTGGTCCGGCAGGAACCGGTAAAACGGAAACCACAAAGGATTTAGGTCGTGCCCTTGGTATTATGGTTTACGTCTTCAATTGTTCAGAACAGATGGATTACAAGGTAGGAAAAATTGAATCTGGTACACGTTTTTTTATAAGAACAAACTACATAAGAACATACGGCTTTGATGGCCAAAATATTAAGAATAAGTTAAGAACATTTTAAGGCTTTGCGTGCTCTAAAACAACAAATTTCTTATGAAATCACATTAGAATATGATGATGAAAATAAGCACATTTCAAGAACATTTTTAGGCTAAAAGCTCCAAAAATTAAGAACACTCGAAGGTTTCAAACCAATTGGAGTTTATTTCATCTGGTTTGCATAATGATAAATGCTTGAATTTTTTCATTGTCTTTTTTTCCTTTAGAGTTGTGGTAACATTTACAAAGGTCTTGCACAGACTGGTGCATGGGGTTGTTTTGATGAGTTCAATCGAATCTCAATCGAAGTATTATCTGTCATCGCTGTACAAGTCAAATCCATTCAAGATGCTATTCGAGATAAAAAGAAACGGTTTATTTTCCAAGGAGAAGAAATTTCGATGATTCCGACTGTCGGTATTTGGATCACCATGAATCCAGGTTATGCCGGTCGAACAGAATTACCAGAGAACTTGAAATCTCTTTTCAGGTTAAGAGATATTTTTTTACTGATATTCTTCTTCTCTAGAACATAAGCTACCCAGTCTGGTTTTCTGTAAGCCCACAAAATTACGTTTCAGAGGTTTTACTTTATTATTGATAGTCTGTCGAATGAAATATTATAACTGGCGAATTCTAAATTCTAGGCCAGCGAATTTTTAGCAATCCCAGTGAATTGATAAGCCTGAAAATGTCCTTAAGGTGGCGAGTAATAATACCGAAGTAGACCTGTTATCCTATAACGGCGTGGTCGACTCATGAGGGGTCTGACGTCAAAAAATAACATTAGAATTCATCGTCGATGAAATCTCAATACAACGACATTTTGACGCTATTCCTTGCAACACGAACCCAGACTCCTCACGCTTCATAGGTTGATAGGTTTTTTATTATTTTTATTCTTTTCCCCGCAGACCTTGTGCTATGGTTGTTCCCGAATTTGAATTGATTTGTGAAATTATGTTGGTAGCTGAAGGTTTCGTTGAAGCCAGACTTTTAGCAAGAAAGTTTATCACTCTTTACACACTATGTAAAGAATTGCTGTCGAAACAGGTAAGTTTAAAGGCCGGTCTCCACTTGCGCGCTCAATCGCACCTTTTCGAGCAAAGCTTCCACGCTATCGGTCAAAAGCAAAAATAAAGTAACTCCATCCATTGGCGTGATCTGAAGTAACGGTTGAAAAAAGTTGAAATGTGTTCAACTTTTTTTTCGAGCGCGCGCTACATTTATATGACGTAATCTTTTTTCCAAGCAAAAAGGATTGAAGCCAAAAGGTGCGATCGCAGCGCGCGCAAGTGGAGACCGGCCTTAATTGGTAACCTTATTCGATTTTATTATTACCCCTGCGATCAAAGTCAATTTCATACAATCAGATTTGTAAAGCGACTTAAAGCAACACTACATAGCTAACAATACAATGTTATAATAGACATTAGACATAAAAAACTTTTTTCAATACAGTGGAACGAACCTCTATAACTGGAATGTCTCCTTAACTTGAACAAGTTTGTTTGTCCCTTCCCTGTTAACAATGCATTACAAACCTTACTCCATAACTCGAAATTTCCATAACTCAAACAAATTTGCGTTCCCCAATTTCATACAATCAGATTTGTAAAGCGACTTAAAGCAACACTACATAGCTAACAATACAATGTTATAATAGACATTAGACATAAAAAACTTTTTTCAATACAGTGAAACTAACCTTTATAACTGGAATGTCTCCTTAACTTGAGCAAGTTTTATGGTCCCTTCAGTTAACAATGCTTTATAAACCTTACTCCATAACTCGAAATTTCCTTAACTCAAACAAATCTGTGTTCCCTGTGAGTGTTCGAGTTATGGAGACTCCACTGTAATAGCATCAAATAGTAAGTCTTGCTGATATCATCATATAACTATACCAGTCTCCTTTCCCCATTTGAAGAGAACATACACAGACCAAATTTTGTTTGAAGTGAAACTTGTTGTATTTTTACTGGTTTTATAACCCCATTTGATTCTATCTAGGACCATTACGATTGGGGTTTACGTGCTATCAAATCTGTCCTCGTCGTCGCTGGTGCTTTAAAACGTAGCGACAAAGGACGAGCTGAAGATCAAGTCCTAATGAGAGCTCTTCGTGATTTCAACATTCCCAAAATTGTGACAGATGATTTACCTGTTTTTATGGGTTTGATTGGTGACTTGTTCCCAGCTATGGATGTACCCAGGAAACGTGATTTGGACTTTGAAGGCGATATCAGGAAAGCTGTTTTGGTAAGTTTGACGATTTGATATTTTTAGTATGTATTTTTGAAACTGAAAGGTAGCATATATCTTTAACCTTAATTTTACCAGGGTCGGATAGTGTCTGATATGTATGTATCTGTGCCAGTAAAGAGTTCGTGACTTCAAAAATTTTCATGGATTTATAAAGCCCGAAGGTCAAGATGTCGTGCTTTGGCTGAAAAGTATGCCGAGGGTTAGGTAGGAAATCCTACGTAGGTCACGTGACATTACAATAGAATTTCAGTGCTTGACCAATAAGAAGCTTTGCAGGTTTTCGAAAACAATAACAGCAATATTTTTTGCAATGTTCACTTTTTTTTGTTTGGAAGAACTTAAAGCACGACATCTAGAAATCTGTGATTATTAAATCTATTTCTTAATTATATCTTTCTCAAGGCGTGATGACATTCAGTAAAATATAATGTGCAAACTAAGGGCAGTTTAAAGATCACTCATTGAAATTATTTTCAATTTACCAGGACTTGAAACTACAACCGGAGGACAGTTTTATTTTGAAAGTGGTTCAACTACAAGAACTTTTGGATGTCCGTCATTCTGTCTTTGTTATTGGTGCTGCCGGTACTGGCAAATCTCAGGTACTTTATTTTTTATTCAAGACTTGGAAGAAGTTAAGCTTACTTTCAAGAAGGAAACTGGTCGAGATCAGTTTCACATGGTTTATATATTTATATTTTCTGTAAAAGAAAAATTAAAAAAAACAACAGTCAAAAAACATGACCATGAGTGTTTAATTTCTAGTCATTACCATAAGATTCTTGCATTTAAAAAACAATTTTATTTCTCGTGAATTAGGTTATCAAAGCCTTGAACAAAACGTATGCAAACACCAAGAAGAAACCTTACTTAATGGACATGAACCCTAAAGCTGTCACCGCTGACGAACTGTTTGGTTACATTAACCCTGCAACTCGTGAATGGAAAGACGGTTTGTAATAATTCAATTTACCTTCTACTTGTTACTGGATTTGTATGGGATTCAATTCATTGGGGTCTGGGGAAGAGTTTATCGATAAGTTTGACAGTTGATTGTATCGTATGTATCGTATATCGAGCGAACGAAAGGTATACGTAATTTACTTAATGTTATAGACAGTCGATACGAGTGAGTCTGATGCAATGATTAAGATTTGAAAGTTCTTTTCGACAAGCATTCGTTTTCTTTCTATTTAGGTTTGTTTTCGGTTGCGATGAGAGATTTGGCAAACATTCAAAACAACTCACCGAAATGGATTGTTCTTGATGGTGATATTGATCCCATGTGGATTGAATCTTTGAATACTGTTATGGATGATAACAAGGTAACGTGGTCATGTTATTTTTTCGAAGGGGGGGGGGCTTATGCAACCTTTTATCAATACACCCTATTCCTTTGATTAATAAACGAAACTATACTCTCTGGCCGAGTAGAATATGCACCACTGCAATGTCTTCTAACATTACATCACGGACCCAATAGCTGATTGGTTGTAAGTGATGTAAAATCAGTCAAAACGTCACTTTAACCAATCACGGCCAGCTGTCTCGGCTATCTATGAACTGAACAGAACATTGGAAGGAGCGGGGATTCGAACCGCGAACCTCTGGTTTGAGACGCTGACGCCCTAGACCACTTGGCCATCGCTCCTTTGATTTGATAATATAATTCTGCAGTAGAACAAAATCACATAAGTTTTGATATTTGAATGATAGTTTCTAAAGGGTTTTTCAATCTCTTCTTTCCCAGGTTGCATTGTGCGGTACTCAGATGTGGTGGACAACGGAAGTCGGTATCTCATTCAATCGATTGGAAGAAGGCTATGAAAATGCTATGAAAGAATACAACAAAAAACAGGTACAATATATGCCTTCTTTTTACTATACATTCTATTTGTAGTAGCCTAAGAAAAATAACACTTCCCTTGGTTTCAATTAATATATGTATCAACTAAATGCATAATAAAATAATTAGAGGACTCTTTAGTCACTAGGCAATTCAACGTTTTGCCGCCATGTTGTCGAATCGTTAGATACCTAAGACTCCAAAAGACCTTCAGGATCTTTAACAAAATCTCATTGACCCTCTGGATATTCCAGGTTTTTGACGTACTAAACATGCGGGTGAAATTCGTTTTTGTAATAGTCCGTTGTAGTTTTGACGAAAAATGGATTATGGCATTTGATTTATAAGAATATTATAATAATTTTTATAGACTCTTATGTGACAAATTCTCTCATTCTTTCCACAGATTCATCAACTAACGACATTGATTACTCACCTTTGTGGTGACTTAACACCTGGTGATCGCCAGAAGATTATGACCATTTGTACCATCGATGTACACGCAAGAGATGTGGTAGCCAAACTCATCTCACAGAAAGTGGATAATTCACAAGCTTTCTTATGGTTGAGTCAGCTCCGTCATCGCTGGGATGATAACAAGGTACAGTGGATTCTTCTCGACCTGAAATATTTACAGTTGACTTTCGCTAACGGGGAATATTATTTGTTCGAATTACATAGAGATAGAGATTCGAAATCAAAGAAAGTATAGAAGGGTCTCGAGTGGGATGGAAAAGATCGAGTTTAGAAATTCGAATTCGAATAGTTTTTTTATTAATTTTATAGTTCACTTTTTCAAGATCGTTCTGCGCCGGTTTTCAGAAAAAGATTTTTTCGGGAGGCCTGTATCTAAAGTCGGCTTTTCGGAATTGGATTTGTTTCAAATTGGCAGTTTTTCCCCATTGCTTATAAGAAGTCAAACGTGTTTCCTTTTGGAATTAATTTTAAGGGAAGTTTAAATCGAGAACAGCTCTTTAAAGTATTTCTAGATTTTCCAGTTTCATTAATTTTTTTATGTCTTGTTTAGATCCTAAAATATTATTAGCTCTCCCTTTCAAAACCATTTTTACCCTGAAAATGCAAATTGCGTTTTAAAACAGTTTTTTACATTATCTAATGTTTTTCAATTGAAAAATATTGGCAAAAGAGATATTCGAATTTTGGTTACTTTTTGGGAACTTTTTGGCTAAAATCTTTTAATCGCCGTTTTGCAGATTTTCATTTGGCTTTTTCTTCTAACAAAAACATTTTGATCAATCCCACCATCCAGTTAACAATTTAATGCATCGCAGGGTTGTTTTTCTCCTTATTGCTATCTAAGTTTCATCATCAGGTAGGTCCTTCACATGTTGCTTGTTACCCTTCAATTTTCTCAACAATCATTTTTCTATCATTGCAGGGACACTGTTACGTAATATTTGTGATGCTCAATTCACATACTCTTATGAATATCTCGGTAACACACCACGTCTGGTCATCACACCTCTTACTGATCGTTGTTACATCACATTGACACAATCTCTTCATTTGAACATGTCCGGCGCACCGGCTGGTCCGGCAGGAACCGGTAAAACGGAAACCACAAAGGATTTAGGTCGTGCTCTTGGTATTATGGTTTACGTCTTCAATTGCTCAGAACAGATGGATTACAAGGTAGGAAAAACTGAATCACGTTTTTTTTGTAAGAACAAACTATATAAGAACATACGGCTTTGATGGCCAAAATAAATAAGTTAAGAACATTTAAGGCTTGCGTACTCTAAAACAACCAATTTCTTATGAAATCACATTAGAATATGATGATGAAAATAAGAACATTTCAAGAACATTTTTAGGCTAAAAGCTCCAAAAGTTAAGAACACCCGAAGGCAACTGTAAACCAACTAAAGTTTATTCCATCTGGTTTAAATAATGATAAATGCTTGAATTTTTCAATGTCTTTTTTTTCCTTTAGAGTTGTGGTAACATTTACAAAGGTCTTGCACAAACTGGTGCATGGGGTTGTTTTGATGAGTTCAATCGAATCTCAATCGAAGTATTATCTGTCATTGCTGTACAAGTCAAATCCATTCAAGATGCTATTCGAGATAAAAAGAAACGTTTCATTTTCCAAGGAGAAGAAATTTCGATGATTCCGACTGTCGGTATTTGGATCACCATGAATCCAGGTTATGCTGGTCGAACAGAATTGCCAGAGAACTTGAAATCTCTTTTCAGGTTAAGAGATATTTTACTGATATTCTCTTCTTTAGAACATAAGCTACCCATTTTTTCTGTAAGCCCACAAAATTACGTTTCAGAGGTTTTACTTATTATTGATAGGCTGGTGAATGAAAAATTATAACCGGTGATTCTAGATTCTAGGCCAGCGAATTTTTAGAATCCCAGTGTATTGATAAGCCTGAAAATGTCCTTAAGGTGGCTTGAGTAATAATACCGAAGTAGACCTGTGTCTCCTATTAAGGCGTGGTCGACTCATGAGGGTCTGACCTCAAAAGATAAGATTAGAATTCATCGTCGATGAAATAGCTCAGATAGCAACGACATTTTACGCTATTCCTTAAACCGAAACCAGATTTCACGCTTCATAGGTTGATAATTTTTTAATTATTTTTTTCCTTTTTCACAGACCTTGTGCTATGGTTGTTCCCGAATTTGAATTGATTTGTGAAATTATGTTGGTAGGCTGAAGGTTTCGTTGAAGCCAGACTTTTAGCAAGAAAGTTTATCACTCTTACACACACTATGTAAAGAATTGCTGTTGAAACAGTATGAGTTAATGGTAACTTTTCTACTCGAATTTTATTGCCAGGTACCCCGATCAAAGTCAATTCATACAATCAGATTTGTAAAGTGACTTAAAGCAACACCACATAGCTAACAATACAATGTTATAATAGACATTAGACATAAAAAACTTTTTTCAATACAGTGAAACGAACCTATAACTGGAATGTCTCCTTAACTTGAACAAGTTTTATGGTCCCTTCAGTTAACAATGCTTTATAAACCTTACTCCATTACTCGAAATTTCTTTAACTCGAACAAATTTGCGTTCCCCGTGAGTGTTCGAGTTATGGAGACTCCACTGTAATAACATCAAATAGTAAGTCTTGCTGATATCATCATATAACTATACCAGTCTCCTTTCCCCATTTGAAGAGAACATACACAGACCAAATTTTGTTTGAAGTTAAACTTGTTGTATTTTCTGGTTTTATAATCCCATTTGATTCTATCTAGGACCATTACGATTGGGGCTTACGTGCTATCAAATCTGTCCTCGTTGTCGCTGGTGCTTTAAAACGTAGCGACAAAGGACGAGCTGAAGATCAAGTCCTAATGAGAGCTCTTCGTGATTTCAACATTCCCAAAATTGTGACAGACGATTTGCCTGTTTTTATGGGTTTGATTGGTGACTTGTTCCCAGCTATGGATGTACCCAGGAAACGTGATTTGGACTTTGAAGGCGATATCAGGAAAGCTGTATTGGTAAGTTTGTCGATTTGATATTTTTAGTATGTATTATTGCAACTAAAAGGTAGCATATCTCTTTAACCTTCATTTTACCAGGGTCAGATAGTGTCTGATGTATGTATCTGTGCCTGTAGAGAGTTCGTGAAAATTTTTATAGATTTATAAAGCCCAAAGGTCTAGATGTCGTGCTTTGGCTGAAAAGTGTGCCGAGGTTAGGTAGGAAATCTTAGGTAGGTCACGTGGCGTTACAATAGAATTTCAGTGCTTAAACAATAAGAAGCTTTGCAGGTTTTCGAAAACAATAACAGCAATATTTTTTGCAATGTTCACTTTTTTTTGTTTGGAAGAGCATAAAGCACGACATCTAGAAATCTGTGATATTGTTTACGTCATATCACTCCTTTTAATTAGCTTGAGCTCGATCCCGGTTTATTTGGCTTTAGTATAACGGTTGATAGGTGTATTCAATATTATGAAAGTCTTATAAGATCTATTTCTTAATTATGTCTTTCTCAAGGCATTCAGTAAATTTAATGCACAAACTAAGGGCAGTTTAAATTTCTCATTAAAATAATTTTTAAATTACCAGGATTTGAAACTGCAACCAGAGGACAGTTTTATTTTGAAAGTGGTTCAACTACAAGAACTTCTGGACGTCCGTCATTCCGTTTTTGTTATTGGTGCAGCCGGTACTGGCAAATCTCAGGTACTTTGTTTTTTATTCGAGACTCGGGGAAAAGTTAAGTTTACTTTTAAGAACGAAATGGTCGAGATAAGTTTCACATGGTATATCTATTTATATTTTCTGTTAAAGTGAAATTATTAAAGACAATTATTGTACAGTCAAAAAAACATGTGAATTTTGCTACCGAGGAGTGTTTAAATTCTAGTCATTACCATAAGATTCTAGCGTTTAAAAAATAATATTTTTCATGAATTAGGTTATCAAAGCCTTGAACAAAACGTATGCAAACACCAAGAAGAAACCTTACTTAATGGACATGAACCCTAAAGCTGTCACCGCTGACGAACTGTTTGGTTACATTAACCCTGCCACTCGTGAATGGAAAGATGGTTTGTAATAATTCAATTTACCTTTGTCTATTTGATGTTTAACTTTGACTGGGGAGGGGTCTGGGGAAGATCTACCAAAAAAAGTTTGACAGTTCCATGTAACGTATTGACTTATCAGTCTCGAATTTTGAAAGTTGATTTGGTATACCGGGATATTTCGAAGGGCGAACTTAATTATTAATTTATTGGAAACAAGCGCGTCAAGCGAGTCGACACTGATCAATGATTTGCCTGCAATGGAAAAAAAACGCCATGTTAGAACGGAAAATTTCTTTTGAGGACAAGTTCATTCCGTTTTTTCTTCTACTTTAGGACTGTTTTCGGTTGCGATGAGAGATTTGGCGAACATCCAAAACAACTCACCGAAATGGATTGTTCTTGATGGTGATATTGATCCCATGTGGATTGAATCTTTGAATACTGTCATGGATGATAATAAGGTAACGTGGTCATGTTATTTTTTTCGAAGGGGGGCTTATGCATACCTTTTATCAAACACCCTGATTTCCTTTGATTACAAACAAAAAACTATACTCTCTGCCGAGTAAGAATATGCACCACTGCATGTCTTTCTACATTACAATCACGGATCCAATAGCTGATTGGTTGTAAGTGACGTAAAATCAGTCAAACGTTACTTTCAACCAATCACTGTTGGGTCCATGGAAGACATTGCAATGGTGCATATCATGAATATACTTTTGATTAACATCATCAAGTTTCCATTGATTCAATGCCATCCTCTGGTGGTATCTATCCTGCTCATTTCAGATTTGACCTATAAATGAGCTTTGATTTGATAATGTAATTTTGCATATTTTAAAAGAAAAATCACAGGAAGTTTGATGTTGACTGAAGGTTTTGCCATCACAATTAAAAATTCACTTTCTCTTTTAGGTGTTGACGTTAGCCAGTAACGAACGTATTCCACTATCACCTTCTATGAGATTGATCTTCGAGATTGGTGACTTGAAGACAGCCACACCTGCCACTGTTTCCAGGGCTGGTATCCTCTTCTTGAATTATGCTGATGTTGGATGGAGTCCGTAAGTCCTTTGCTCTCGTAGTTTTTCAGTTGTTTTAGGTTGTAGAACCCTCTTGAATCTGTAGATCTCGCCGATTTCGTCAAAGTTTTTTTTTGATAATACGCTCTTCTCTGCAAATGCATATTATTCTATTGAATGTGTCATTTTACTGTCCAAACTCTTTCTGGCAAAGGGTTATTTCCCCGTTATCTTCGTCAAAATATTTCTATGTCAGCTCTAGCTTGGACGGCCTACTTTCTGACCCTACCTATTCTAATTGTTAGAGCAAGCCAACAATTGGTACTAAGTTGGCAATTGAAATCCTTGCTCGGAAAAGATTGAAATACAAAGGTGGATCATCTAAAACAGAGCTTATTCATTTTACTTCTTCTCGAAATCTTACATTTCATAAAATGTTCTGCCCTCTTACAGATATGTCCAAAGTTGGATCGATCGCCGTGAAATCCAATCAGAAAAAGCTAATCTACAAATCCTCTTCGATAAATATATACCTATCTGCTTGGACACACTCCGCGTTCGATTTAAGAAGATAACGCCCATTGTTGATATCAGCATGATTCAAATGTTGTGTTATTTACTAGAAGTTTTATTAACACCTGAAAACACGCCCGCCGACTCTAATAAAGAGTTATATGAACTCTATTTTGTGTTCGCCGCCATTTGGGCGTTTGGTGGAAGCATGTTCCAGGATCAGGTATACCGTCTTTTATTTTATTTTCATTTTGATAAGAGATTAGTGACAATGAGCCAGATTGTTCAATTTTTACAGTCATTCGACACTAAAACTTTGCATTTTGTGTTTACAGTCACCTTATCCTTTTGTTTTGCTCGTATACAACTTTGGCATGTATAGAATATCCCGGCTCTTCTGTGATTTGTACTGGCTTATTATGGTGGGAGGGAGGTTAAGCCATATCAGAGATGATCTACCTTACCTGACAACCACTTTGTACTTCAAACTACTGAAAACATTTCCGCCGGAATTGAAAATTTCCAAATAAATCAAGAAACGAGCTAAGTTGGCCCCTTAAATGAGATTTTGGATTTAGTCTTTCGCGGATAAAGCTCCAGCTTGGTTTTGTCATTTTATGTAAGCTGTTGCATCGCAGCACCACTATCCAAATATTTGCGATTTTGGCGCATTTGATTTTTGAGCAAATTGTTAACGATGCTTCCGGACTCACTTAATTCAGAACAAGTTCAGAATAAATAAAAGAAAAAGCTATTGAAATCCGCTTTGACAATTACAATTTTGAAATTTAACTTTTTTCTGAAGTATTTCGCTAATAATTTCTTTTTTTACTTACCCAGTTGACAGATTATCGTGTTGAATTTTCAAAATGGTGGACAACCGAATTTAAGACCATCAAATTCCCATCTGCTGGAACTGTTTTTGATTATTGTATCGATGAATCTTCCAAGAAATTTGTATCGTGGTCAGAAAAAGTTCCCAAATTTCAATTTGATCCTGATATGCCATTACAGGTAATTATTGTTGATTTCACCTCCCCCTACTACTGACAAAAACTAGGGTGCTTCCGTTGAAAACATTACGTCATGATAAAAATGAATCAACGCAGACCTCTCACTAGATTGGTGATTGATTGTTGATTGGACTCTAGTTTACCAGCATTGAATGCTGCTTCATATCTGCAAATTGAGACGCGTCACCGCATTGTGTTTAGACACTTTATGTCGCCCTTGTTGACTCAGACCCATTCCCTTATTCCAGGCAGATTTTATGGGGCAAGGTTTTATCGTTTTTTGCTTACATTTTCTACTAATTCTTTTATAGAACAGGATATTCTAAAAATCTTGATTTGTGTCAATGTTTGTGCCAATTTTGACGATAACTTTTTTCCCACCCAACATAAAACGTCCTTATAATTTTAGATTTAGAAAAACTCTTGCTCTTAATCTGTGATAATTTTCTTTTTTCATCTACAGGCTGTTCTGGTGCACACTGCCGAAACCATTCGCATTCGATATTTCATGGATCTTCTCATGGAAACACGGCGTCCTATTATGCTTGTCGGAAACGCTGGATGTGGTAAAACTGTATTAGCCGGCGAGAAATTCTCATCTCTTGACCCCGACCAGAAAATTGTGACAAATGTTCCTTTCAATTATTACACGACGTCCGCTATGTTGCAACAAGTTTTAGAGAAGCCGCTCGAAAAGAAAGCGGGTCGTAACTACGGGCCTCCTGGAGCCAAGAAAATGGTTTATTTCATTGATGATATGAATATGCCAGAGGTAAGCCTGATTCTGTATTCTTTATTAAATTCTTTTACGATTCTCGTTTCTCTCTATTAGTGAGTTTATGTATCGGAGGTTATCGGAGGCGACCGTCAGTCAAGGGATTCCCTCAATTGCGGTATAATTTTCTACCGCAATTGCGGTAGGAACATCGCTTTTACACAATCCATATTGTAAGTATTGTTAATTGCAAGTACAAGAAACATTTCAAGATTCAAGCTTCGAGTAAATTCTACTTTCTAATTGAACTTTGCTATTTGATTATTTTTGAAGTCGTTTAATCCATTGAATTAAACGGTTATCCAGTTTTCAGTTTAGAAAAAAAAATTCCCTTTGAGCTTGTTTCCATTTCATATCATCATTTCTTCTCTGTCTTCCTTATCCACAGGTCGATACATACGGTACAGTACAACCTCACACTTTGATTCGTCAACACATGGATTACAGTCATTGGTACGATCGTGCAAAGATCACCTTAAAAGACATTCATAATTGTCAATATGTTGCTTGTATGAACCCCACAGCTGGTTCCTTCACCATCAATCCACGATTGCAGGTTTGCTTTCAACACAACGTTGTTTCAACGTTTATTCAATGTTCACAACGTCTATATAACGTTAGATGAACTTGAAACAACGTTTTGTTACAGCTGGCATTTAAATCCGGCTGGCATAAATTCGCCAAAACAACATCAGCCTAATCCCCCGAGATGGGGATTGATTGATGCTGCTGATACGTTTGAAAAATTTACTATCCTTAAATGGTTTTAATTCAATTGTCACATTCATAAACTTAACATTAGGTTTTTCTAGAACTTTAATACAGTAGTGTCCATAAATTGAACGGCCTTGGAAAAAAGGAAATCGTTTGACTTATAAGAGATTCAAGTTGAAGAGGAGGTTTTCAAATTATAGCGAAACTCCTCTTTTCGCCTTGATTTACGTAAAATTTAAAATTTACGAAGGTATTGTCAATATTCTTTAGGTAGTGACATATTAGTGACACATTTTTAGAAGTTGTTTTCTGTTAGAAATTAATGTTGAGTTCTTTTTATTCATGCAAGGATCTGATGATCAAGGCAGAACAAACAACAATTCATTTCTTATCACTCTTTTATTTCTCTTCCAGCGTCATTTCTGTGTGTTCGCCATCAGTTTCCCAGGAGCAGATGCATTGAAAACCATCTATTTGAACATTTTGAACGCACATATTACTTACATGGATATGGGTACCGCACTGTTGAAGATTTCTGAGCGTGTTGTCGAAGCTGCAGTCGCTTTTAACTCCAAGGTAAATAAAAGCAAGAAGTCTGTCACTCGATGTCTAAAGTACAACAATATTTCTTAACTAGCAATTGAAATAAGATTTACTCTTTATCCAGCTTCTCTTTTGTTAAGGCCAGGCAAACCGATCCAACATTTCAACCAACATGCCTTTTTTCTGATGTTGGATAAAATGTTGGATTGGTTCGCGTCAATTCAAATTTTTGGAAAAAAACGAAAATTAAAAAAAAAGAAAAAATCACCATCAAACATTTCATCCAACATTTGCGGCGAGATCAAAGAAGCTCTCTCATTGAATTGTGTAATTTTTCGTGCTGGATTGGTTTGGTGGTACTTTTTTCTCTATTTTTTTTAATTTTCATTTTTTTCCAAGTCATGTCGGGTGAAATGCTGGATCGGTTTGCCCCGGCCTTGATTTTCGCTTCATTCAACGCAAGTTTTTCCATCAAACATTTCATCCACCATTGGAAAATCGTGTTGGATGAAATGTTGGACTGGTTTGCCCTGGCCCTTACTGACATGTTTATAAATTAGTACTGACGTGACCAAAGAAGACTTATTTTTAGGTTCTTTCAAAAATATACTCTTACAATAATAGTGGCCAATCTTGTAGGACTCTTGACCTTTTAATAAGGTATGAGTTTTTTCCGGTCAAAATATTTAGGTCTTAGCCAAAGAGAATGATCCTTCTTATTGATGTCAATAAAATGGCTTTGCAAATGACAATAATGGGTTTTGTCAAGGTGCTTTTAACCGACTGGTTTTTTGATTCGTTTCTTTCTTGCTTTTTCTTTTAGATCACAAGTTCATTCTTGCCAACAGCCATCAAATTCCATTACATCTTCAACTTGAGAGATTTGTCCAACATTTTCCAGGTAAATGCTGCCTGAGAGAACCCCTTAATTTCGACTTTTGGTAGGGTGATTTCTCTAATTAAATTATTAATTATAATTGGAACCTATATTATTCAAATGCCTCCTTAACTCATTAGCCCGTCAGGTAACAAACCTCTTAAAATTTTATTAACTCAAATTTTCATAACTGGAACAAAGTTCTCGTGCATGTTTCAGTTACAGAAACTCCACTGCATTGTTTTTGTTGATAACAATCAAACTTAACTTGAAGGATGGGGCCTCCGAGAATACGGTATTAGACGAAAAAAATGCCCGGTATTGAAGGCCGAATTTCTGGTATTCCGGTATTTTGTACCATCGGAAGACCCCTCTCCCCCCCCACTTGAAGGTATTGATTAAATCGTATCCTTTTCTACAGGGTATTCTTTTCTCGAGTAAAGAATGTTCGAAAGCTCCAGTTGATTTGGTGCGTCTTTGGAATCACGAGTGCAACCGTGTTTACCGTGACAAGTTGGTTGATTCTAATGATATGGAACTGTACGATAAACTACAAACAGACTTCAACAAGAAACTTTTTGACGTGAGTATTCAGAATTTTCACACCTTTTAAAAGATTCAGAAACCAAGCCACTGCCTATCAAATTAATTCTTTAATACCTTCGACAAAATATGCTACAAAAAGTAAAAAGCTTTTTTACATCATTCAGTCTTAAACCTATCCCAAAACTACTTTTTAAAGGTGTTTGAGGAAATTTTATGACACAAGGTAAATCTTTTCCTTAATCAGTTTCTCAGAATTTTTTGCGGGATCTATTTTCCCGAACATACCTAAAGTTTGCGTCAGTTTTTTAGAATTTTTCGCGGAATTAACTTACCGAATATACCTAAATTTTTATTCCGAAAGTTTTATTTCGTGAATTTTTTCTCTTTCTCATATTTCTATTTGTCCAAAGCTCATTGGATTTGCTCACTTTCATATTTTCATATTTCACAGGATTTAGATGAAGACGCCTTAAGTCAGAAACCACTCATCTTTTCACATTTTGCTGCTGGAATTGGTGAACCTAAATACAATCCAGTACCTGGCTGGGATGAATTGTCTAAATTATTGACCGAAGCATTGGATAATTACAACGAAGTCAATGCTGTTATGAATCTGGTCCTTTTCGAAGATGCCATGTCACACATGTATGTATATTTGTATCTCTGATAGACAAATCTGTATTTTTTAGTACAGATTCGATGTAAAATCCTTATGGCTTAGAAAATAATGACTTTACTTTAATCATATAGAAGTTATTCGGTGATTTTGGCAAAAAAGCTCCGAATGATGTAACTTTAAAATTATTTCCCATTTTTGAGTGTTTTAGGATTTAGAATTTAGAAAATGGCTTCTTTATTGTCAGTGGGCTACTTTGGACTACTGCTTTTTCACAAATTGGGCTTGACTATTATTACCAAATTCAACCAGTTTAAGGTTGAAACAATCTTACCTTTCAAAAAAATTTAATAAAGTTCTTGTTCCTTTTATTGAATTTTTTTACAAATTCTTTGATAGTTGTCGAATCAATCGTATCTTGGAAGCACCTCGTGGCAACGCCCTCTTGGTTGGTGTGGGAGGCTCTGGTAAACAATCATTAGCAAGACTGGCTGCTTTCATCAGTGCTCTTGAAGTCTTCCAAATCACGCTGAGAAAAGGATACAGTATTGCTGATCTCAAGGTAAGATAAAAGAAAACAGTTATCACAGGAGAAACTGAGCCGATCAACCGGGTGTGAGAAATGTATTTCACACCTTGAAACGTGCAAGAAACTCCGCTGGTTGGGAAAATCATTCATGTTCCAAAGTGTGAAATGTACTTTTCCCATCCAGGTGATTTACGCAAATTTTCCTGTGTATTGCGTGTGATCTTACCTCGCCATCCCTCCCTGTACCCTTCTCCTCGCTTTAGTTCCAATATCAAACGTGTGTCAAAAGGCACAAAATCTTCAGAGACACTGATATTGGGCTGACGAGGATTCCCAAAGAAATAACCACAACTGCTGTCATTGATTATAGATTGCAATAGATTATTCATTGTATTCTAGACTGTAAGTCTTCCTTACTTCGTCAATAGGTCGATCTGGGAACGTTGTGTCAGAAAGCGGGTGTCAAAAACATCGGAACTGTATTCCTGTTGACAGACGCTCAAGTTCCAGAAGAACATTTCTTAGTTTTGATTAATGATTTGTTGGCTTCTGGTGAAGTGCCCGGACTTTTCCCTGATGATGAAATTGAAAATATTATTGGAGCCGTACGGAACGAATGCAAAGGTGATAGATTTACTTAACTATTTTACGGGTTGAACCCTTTGTTTGGTTATTTGTAAAACTTCGAAAGAACCTTATTTAAAGATTCCTAGATGTGATTTTTAGAATTACGTTTCCCTTGTTCCCGTTTCTCCCTTTCGTGCTGAAACAATTTTGTAAGTTTCACTTTGCCTAAAAATTAAAAGGGTTACGCGCACACGCCTTATCAAACACTCTACAACTGTATTTTGGTTAAATTTTTGTCGAACTTTACTATTTCTTTTCATTCAAAATGTTCTTCTATCTTGCCTTCAGCATCTGGTATACAAGATACACGAGAAAACTGTTGGAAGTTTTTCATCGATCGAGTACGTCGCCAACTGAAAGTCGTCCTTTGTTTCTCACCCGTTGGTAACACTCTCCGTATTAGGAGTAGGAAGTTCCCAGCCATCACAAATTGTACAGCTATCGATTGGTTTCATGAATGGCCTGAAGAAGCCTTGTTTTCTGTCTCTCGGCGTTTCTTGGAGGAGACTGAACAAGTCCTTGTAAGTGATCTTTATTTTTGTAACCAAACGTCACAGAAATGGGGCCTGAGGTTGCCTTTATTAGAAAGAAAATTTATTTCTAATGATTGCTATAGTGTAAGTCCATTCACTTTAGGTTTGTACTCTTCTTTGCCATCATGTGAAAACCATGTAAGCATATTAAAATTAACTCCTTGGAGAGTGGTTTTTACATGGCATCAAAAACAAGTGAAAATGAAAAATAGCTGGTGACACTTGAACAAAACAACCTCTTTCGTGATCATTTGGAAATTGAAATTAAAATATTTTGTCATTACTTGAGTGATTTGCATTTGTCTCTAGAAGTTTCACCATCTTAATACATTTAAATCAAGTACATTGGAGACCTTCCTTTCTCTTTTTTCAGCCGGAGCAGAAAGATTCAGTTGCCGAATTCTTAGCCCATTGTCACACTTGTGTCAATGAAATGAGTGAAAAATACTTAATGAACGAAAGAAGGTACAATTGCACCACGCCCAAGTCTTTCTTGGAACAAATCAAACTCTACCAGAATTTAGTCAAAAAGAAGAGCAAAGAGCTACATCAAAATATGGAGCGTCTTGAAAATGGTTTAACTAAATTACAAAGTACGGCTTCGCAAGTCGACGATCTGAAATCAAAATTGGCATCCCAGGAAGTTGAGTTAGCACAGAAGAACGAGGATGCTGATGCATTGATTGAGAGGGTAGGTGTCGAAACGGAAAAGGTCAGTAAAGAGAAGGAGATAGCTGACAATGAGGAACAGAAAGTCGCTGTTATTGCTAAAGAAGTCGGTAAAAAGCAAGTTGAATGTGAAACTGACTTAGCCAAAGCTGAACCAGCTTTAAAAGCTGCTGAAGAAGCTTTGAATACGTTGAACAAGAACAATTTAACAGAATTGAAATCCTTTGGTCAACCACCGGCTGCTTGTGTGAATGTCGCCGCTGCTGTCATGTGTCTGTTGGCGCCTGGTGGTAAAGTACCGAAAGACCGTAGCTGGAAAGCTGCTAAAGTGATGATGGCTAAAGTCGATCAGTTCTTAGATCAGCTTATCCATTATGATAAAGAAAACATTCCTGAACCTTGTTTGAAAGCTGTAAACCCATATCTCGCAGATCCTGATTTTAATCCTGAAATGATCCGTTCGAAATCAGGTGCCGCTGCCGGGTTATGTGCATGGGTCATCAATATTGTGACTTTCTATAACGTGTTTTGTGATGTTGAGCCTAAACGTAAAGCCCTCGCTCAAGCCAATGCCGAGTTGGCTGCCGCTGAGGAGAAATTATCAAAGATCAAAGCTAAGATTAAGGTATTTAACGTTTTTGTTTTACTTTTTTTAGCGTGTCCTGTAACCTTACTGACTTTGCTCGAATTTAGTCCGTAGCTTTCACTGAAGCAAGAACTTGGAAGATTGATTAATTGGAAAGTGACATATATATCTGCATACTAGTTTGTTTAATGCACTTATTCCTTAAAATCTTTTTAAGAACTTGAATTTAAGAGATCCTTGCTCCCGCTCTTCTTAGTACGAACTCGATACAACAATTTGAATAATTTAAATATGTATTCCGTGTCAGTGATTTAGTTAATATGCTATTGTCTGTTATATGCTAGTCCCGTAACCGTTTTCGGTCAAAAAAAGAGCACGACATCAATTTATCAATTCACAATTTTGCTTTATAGGAACTTGATGATAACTTGGCTGAACTCACTGCCTCATTCGAAGAAGCTACAAACGCCAAGCTTAGGTGCCAACAAGAAGCTGATCGAACTGCGAAAACAATCGAGTTGGCTAACCGTCTAGTTGGTGGTTTAGCGTCCGAAAATGTCCGTTGGGCTGAATCTGTAGCCTTGTTTAAAGAACAAGCTAAAACACTCCCTGGTGATGTCCTTTTGATTGCATCCTTTATTTCATACGTTGGAAGTTTCTCCAAAGCTTATCGTGAAGAATTGATGATTGAAAAATGGTTAGGATTCTTGAAACAGCAAAAGGTTGGCATTCTTAAAATTTCTGTTTGATTATTGTGCAAAACAATAGTTAATCAATAAGGGTGGGTTTTCCATGTTTTGTTTTAAGTACACGCTTCTTTTTTTATAAGAATGTTGTAAATCCATTTAATCATGAATATTCTTTTGAACTTTTTTGGGAAAATCATCCTAAAATATTCTTACAGCATTCTTAGGTTAGGATCCTAATTCAGACTAGATTTAACATTTAGTACATACGTCTCAAGCATAAAATGGCATTTTTGTGAAAGGAGTGAGCCTTACTTGGGGGTAATTGGCGATTTATAATTGAAAATGCTCTAAAAATGGCATTCTTAGCATGAGTAACAAAATTCCATGATGGTGGTATTCTTAGCATTATTCTTAATTTTTTGGCCATTTTCATCATGGACATTCATATATATTCATAGTGTATTCTTATAAAAAAGCGTGTGATTTCCGTTCGAATCCCCAGGTCTCTACGGATCTATTACACAAATATATTGTTTGCTTCCATTACGGCGGAAGTTTTCATAACTTAACATAGAATGAAAAATATCATAGATATATGATTTCTGAATCTTTCTCTAGTTTATTCCGATTTTTTTCTCTCTTTACCTTGCCTTGCGTCCTGTACGAGTAGCATCTTTTTTAATAGACTGCTCTATCAAATTATTATGAATTTCTCTTTAATTCTGAAAAAGTACTACCGATAAGTAAAAGTTATCACACGGTACCGAGTACAATATGGGATATATTTTTCGAGTTCAGAATTTTCGTCATATTTTCCGAGCCTTTACGAGAGGAAAATATAGAAAACTCTGAACGATATTGTACGAGTGAAAGTGTGATGACTGGTTTATCATCAACTTGGAAAAATATCTTCATAGTGAGTCTAAACACCTCAAATCATTGTTTACTTTGCCAGGTTCCCATCCCAATCACTGAAGGACTAGATCCCTTAACCTTACTTACCGACAATGCAATGATTGCTCAATGGAATAACGAAGATCTACCTAGTGATCGTATGTCAACAGAAAATGCTACCATTTTGTTGAATGCTGAACGATGGCCATTGATGATCGATCCGCAATTGCAGGGTATCAAATGGATCAAGACCAGAGAAGGAGCTGAACTCAAAGTTGTCAGACTCGGACAGAAAGGGTAAGAAGGGACGTTTTACAATCAGGGTTGCAACCCCACCCTACCCTACCTAGTTAAAATTGTACGCTAGTTCTATCATAACAAGACTTGAAAGAATGAATTTTTTGAAGTTTAAGTGCAATTTTAAACATTCTATCCTG
This sequence comes from Clytia hemisphaerica, assembly GCF_902728285.1. NCBI lineage: Eukaryota > Metazoa > Cnidaria > Hydrozoa > Leptothecata > Clytiidae > Clytia > Clytia hemisphaerica. Next base: position 757,071 of record NW_027103726.1, on the reverse strand, counting down.
ACTTATCAATTCCGGTCGCACTCCTGATACTTTATATTCACCACAGTGACCTAAGCTAGTAGATGCCATATTCGTAAAACATCGTAATCATTGACGTGTCCCAACTGATTCTTATTGAGACGGCATATGTCGACGAATTTCTATCAAATGTCAGTTAAAATTTCTCAAACTGGATTTCTTAACACATGTTTTAAATTCTCTTTCAGGTATTTGGATCTGATCGAATCTGCTGTTAGTAATGGTGAATGCGTTTTAATCGAGAGTATTGGTGAAAATTTGGATCCTGTATTAGATCCTATCTTGGGAAGAAATACAATCAAAAAAGGAAGGTTGGTTCAAAATCTTATAATAGCCAAGGCATTACAAATTCTTTACCTTTAAATCCAAGAGCGAAAAGTGAGAAAGTTGTTTTGGGATTTTTTTAAAGATTCAATAAAAAATGTAAAAAGTTCTCCACTAGTTTTTAGTTTTTTTTTCACGTTAAAACTGTATTTTGCACCTAGTATCATTTTTAATTTTATTTCATGGGGGGCTTTTGCAGCTCAGTCCCATTCTCTCAATCTTTATTTTCATTTCACTTGATTGGCTAATTTCTCATTCACACATTTTCCAATTTTTATCCATAGATACATCAAACTTGGTGACAAAGAGATCGAGTACCATCCTAACTTCCGTCTTATTCTGCAAACCAAGCTTGCCAACCCTCATTACAAACCAGAGATGCAGGCTCAAACAACATTGATCAATTTCACTGTAACCAGAGAAGGTCTTGAAGATCAATTGTTGGCGAATGTTGTTGCCAAGGAACGTCCAGATTTGGAAGAAACCAAGGTAAGGGCATATTCATGATATGTGCTACTGCAATGTCTTCTGACATTACATAACGTACCCAACAGCTGATTGGTTGTAAGTGACATAATGACTGATCGTATGCCAGTTACAACCAATCAGCCGTTGCATCCGTGATGTAATGTCAAAAGACATTGCAATGGTGCATATCGTGAATTGTTTGTTGTTGGTCCACTCAAGGAATTGTATATCTATAAAATAATGTATTTGTAAAATGTAGAGTTTTATGTGCTAACAACAATTTTTCCCTTCCCTTCACGCTACAAGTTAGATTCTCGCGTGGGTTTATTCTCTCAAGAGTGCTCATTTATGTCGATATCAAAGACTGCAGACTGGCGAAATCAGGCCACTACATCAAATTATAACATTTGTACGGATTATTAATGATCCACTAAATTTACTTTTTTTATTATCTGCTTTATTTCAGGCCGCATTAACACAACAACAAAATCAATTCACCATCACTCTTAAACAATTGGAAGATTCTTTATTGGCACGTCTTTCAGCCGCTGGTGGAAATTTCCTCGGTGACTATGAACTGGTTGAGAATCTAGAAACGACCAAAAGAACTGCAGCTGAAATTGAAGTGAAATCTAAAGAAGCTAAAGTAACTGAAGTTGCGATTAACGAAGCTCGTGAGATGTATCGACCAGCTGCCGCCAGAGCCTCTCTGCTTTATTTCATTTTGAATGATTTGAATAAGATCAACTTGATCTATCAATTCTCTTTAAAGGTATGTACGTTGCTTTGCTAAATTTGTTTCAAGTCAACTTTTCGTATCCAAAAGTGACTAGTAAAGTCTCGATAATTTCTTTATTTCTTTTGATTATATATTTTTATTCCGACCAAAGTGTCTGATTGCTTGTAAGATATATTATCTTTCTATTCGTGAAAAGGAAAAGCCAATAGCTAGCCAAATGTTTTTTAAACAATAATATATTCACCGTTGGTAATCATTGTTCAAACAAATGTGGCAGGGTAGATCAGTCGGTAAAGAGCATTCGTCCTGTAATCCAAAGGTTTTTGGTTCGATCCCCGGTCAGCGCCATGCCAACGCAACAATAAGTAGCTTAGATCGGGCTATCTGATCTAGGTCGTAAGTAACTGGAAGCTGAGAGTAGGTGTGGCGCTCCACTTAAGCATTCCTTTACCCAGGTCTAGCAGGATCAGAAAAGGGGATGGACTCCCACCCTCTCTAATTCCCGGCTCCACTGACAGCCACCAGATGAATATTCTTGACATGCGTAAGTCAAGGTGACGTCATTTTTTACTGGAAGCACCCGAAAAAAGCTAGATTTAAAGATTTTGACCACCGTGCTTCTTTTTTTAGTATCAGAGAAGGGTGTCAAATCCAAGCTTTTTTCGGGTGTTTCCGTTAGGAAAGTAACATACGAATATCAAGAACACATATCTTCTTAACAAATCCCTTCACTTCTTTACACAGGCGTTCAGTGTTGTCTTCGAGAAAGCTATCGAGAAAGCAGACGCATCTGATGAAGTAAAGCAACGTGTCTTGAACTTGATTGATTGCATCACTTTCAGTGTTTTCATCTATACAACACGTGGTCTCTTTGAGAAAGACAAAATCATCTTCATGGCTCAAACCACATTCCAAATCCTTTTAATGAAGAAAGAAATTGATCCTAAAGAATTAGATTTCTTGCTTCGTTTCCCGGCTGTCATGAATGTTTCAAGTCCCGTTGATTTCTTGTCAAACCTCTCTTGGGGTGGTGTCAAGGTAAGTCGAAAAGGGACTTTTAAGTAAAGTTTCACAAAGTAACTTTTGAACTTGTACAAGCCTTTATTATTCCCCTGATTACACCTACTAACCGTTGCACCAAAATATTGTAATAAAGGACTGGGTTCAAATTAACCAGGCTTGTATAACGTCAAATTTATCCATAATGGTATTTGGTGAAAAAATGAGTTGTTTTACTTCGTATATATTTCTTACCATGTTCTTACAAAGCCATCGCATTAGCGGGAATCCAGAACAGTGTCTTTTCCTTATTTTCTTTATTTTTATAAACTTTTACAGCGTAGTGGTTAAACCTTTGTGACCCAATATCCATTTTTAAATATCAACTATCCCCATCTTTAGGCACTGAGTAACATGGAGGAGTTCCGTAACTTAGATCGTGACATTGAAGGATCTGCCAAACGATGGAAGAAATTTATCGAAAGCGAATGTCCAGAGAAAGAAAAATTCCCTCAAGAATGGAAGAATAAAACATCGCTTCAAAAGTTATGCATGTTGCGTGCTTTCAGACCAGATCGTATGATCTACGCTATCAAGTGAGTATATTTTTCTTTTGAACGGTTCAAGCTACAATAGAAAGGGGGTCAAGATAAGACTGTTAAAAGGTAGGTGGTTTATCTTTTTCTTGGTTCTCAGTCTGGGACGTCATTCTTGTAAGTTGCCAACAAAGTACATCATATTATAGAATAAGTAGACCCTAGCAAAGGCTTCTCAGGACACAGTCATAATTTCGCAAGTAACTTTTTGTACATACCTTCCTTACATCTTTGATGGACGTTCCTAAAAAGTTCTAAAGAATCTTTTATCTAATCGGTGAAGAAAGCATTTTCTGGTTTCAATACCCTACTTTTCAATGATATTATTAGTTGTCTGATATTTCCATAGCCTTAACTATCCACCCAACAACGCCATTTCTCTATAGCGATGCCGAAAAAAAACCTGAGTGAGTTTATTTATTTGCATGTTTGTGGACAGCGGAATTGGCTGAAGAGATTTGGGGAAAAAACCCACAGTTCTGACCCGCAAAATCGATGACGCTAAAAGTGCTTGTTTACCTTAAAAAATCATATGCAAATTGTCTCCATTGCAGAAAACACACAAAAACATACATAAACTCGCTATTCTAATATTTCTGCCGCTACCTTAGGGTTGATTTATCCGTCCCATTTTCTCTCATAGGAATTACGTCGAAGAACAACTTGGCACAAAATACGTTGAAGGTCGATCCATTGAGTTTGCTGTATCATTCGAAGAAAGTGGCCCTGCAACGCCCATCTTCTTTATCCTATCCCCTGGTGTTGACCCCTTGAAAGACGTTGAAGCTCTCGGCAAGAAATTAGGTTTCGCCACAGATAACAAGAACTTGCACAGTGTTTCTCTTGGTCAAGGTCAAGAAATCGTTGCTGAACGCGCATTAGATTTGGCCTCTAAAGAAGGACATTGGGTTGTGTTACAGGTATATAAGCTTGGGGCCTCAAATTAGCCGATTTTTTTCACCATCTCGTAAAGATAAAGCTTCTTAGATAATCTAAACATGGTAAACAATAGCCCTTGACTGCATAAGCATAATTATGGTATACTATCAGGGGTGGTCAAAGTAAGTTTTTGCCAGAATTCTAAGCGCCCCAGGCCTGGCCCGGAAATTGGAGTTGTTTATACAAAATGTGTAAGTATCCGGCTGATGAAAGTGGTGTTGTACATTGTACCTCTTTGGTTCTTAGAAATTAGAAATCAAAGGAAAGTCCATATTGTCCTTGACAAATCAAAAGGACTGATCACTAAATTAGTGTTTGAGAAAGCTAAGAGTTTTTCTGTTCAGCTTACCTTTAATTTGAGAATGGTCCTTTTTACATAGTGAAAAGGGTGCTATCTACATGAACCACGGTCAATCTCCAAATTTATGCTCAGATAAACATAAAAATTCTTAGCTTTCTCAGGCATTAATCTTGAGATTGACCCTTTTGATTTGTCAATAGTGATATGATTTCAAACAATGTTGAAAATTTTCAAACCGAACTTACATAGCCAACCCGTGGGCGAAATTTAACGTTTATCTAGTGTCAATAAAACCAGCACCGAACGACCAGGATAGTCCTTTTCATAAACTATTTAGAGTGCAACTCCTGCCTCGTTCGAAACCATTACCAAAGTGATCAAACCCCTTGAGTCTTCAAGTGTTACTTTTATAAATAGAGTAAACTTTTTATAAAATCCTCTGGTAACCAATTACCATAGCAATATTTTGAAAACGAGGTAAGCGTTGTTCGTACTGTAATTTATGAAAAGGTCTATTGCCGATATCTTTGTATAGATTCCTAAAATTTTAGTAAATGCAGCTCATTTCTCACTCACTTTCTAGAACATTCATTTGGTAAAGAAATGGTTACCAACACTTGAGAAGAAGATGGAAGCTTACAGTACTGGTAGTCATGAAGATTACCGATTATTCATGTCTGCTGAACCTTCACCTACTCGTGAAGGTCACATCATTCCTCAAGGTAAGAGTGTCTCCGTAAATGATTCTCCATTAACTTTGTTCGTATTTTAATTGTAAATTCGCTATGGTTATTCGAATCGCAGTTTTTAACTTTAGGTGTTCCATGACTTTCAGAGATCGGTACATCCTTAGAATGACAGCTTTTGTTAAGAATTAAGTATGCTTTTTTGGTAGTTTTATTAGATAAGTTATCTACCGAGAAAAGAATTTGAGGAAACATAGATCAGACTATTTCACAGATCGTCACTTCCAAAGAGGCCTGATCATAACAAACTTAAGGTAGTTGACACTAACTTGTGGTTCTTGATTCTAGGTATTTTGGAGGTGTCCATCAAAATCACCAATGAACCTCCCACTGGAATGATGGCAAATGTTCATAAAGCTTTGGATAACTTCAATCAAGTGAGTATCTTCTTTAGGTTTTTTCATCATAAGGTAATCGCAGTATTGATTTTTTTTACCGTGAGTGGATTAATTTTTACGTGGCGTTTTTTTCACGTTTTTTTAAATTCGCTTAAAATTCAGCCTCTTTTTCATTATTTTCTTTCATCATTTCTCCCCTATATCGACATAAGGAATAGCGCTATCCTCTTATTACCTGGGCTGCTAATCAATATCTACACGTTTTTTTTTTTTATAAGAACAAACTATATAAGAACATAAGGCTTCGAGGCCCAAAAATTTAAGAACATTCTAAGAACATTCTAAGGCTTTGGAGACTTAAAAACATGCATTTTCTTAAGAAATTACATCAAAATGCTCAAAAATGCTGAAAATAAGAACATTTTAAGAACATTTTTAGGCTTCAAATCCAAAAAAACTAAGAACATCCGAAGGCTTCGAAAATTTTTGACGTTCTTATAAAAAAAAAAACGTGTAGTTATTTTCAGAGCTTCGTGCAACTATTAAATTAAATTGAATTGGAACTCAGCCAAAATTTACTGGTTCTTATACAAAAGCTCAGTAGCTTGGTTGCTGCACATGCGACTATGGTTCGATTCCCACTCGCAGTAGTTCACTTGACAAGTGAAGGCTCCTTCAACCTGACTCAGCTCATAATAAGAGGGGAATTAGATCAGCCAAAATTTACTGGTTCTTATACAAAGCTTCTCTATTTCTAGGAAACACTTGAGATGTGTGCCAGAGAGAATGAGTTCAAGAGCATCTTGTTTTCGTTGTGTTATTTCCATGCTGTGGTTGCTGAACGAAGAAAGTTCGGACCTCAAGGTTGGAATCGATCATATCCATTCAACACTGGTGATTTAACCATCAGTGTTTATGTTTTGTACAATTATTTGGAAGCCAACTCAAAGGTATGATATTTTCCGATTTTAAACTGAAATCCAGTCAAAACTTATTCTTTTTCGACCGCCAATTGTCCGTTTTACAACCCTAAAACTGTCCAATATCTTTTTTTCGCACCTAAAGACAATAGAAAAAAGTGTAAAAGGATTGGATCGAGTTTAGGGTGGTAAATTAAATAATAAAGTGGCACGCGCCTGACCGTGCGACTACGGTCGAAAAGGTGTATAAAAAATCACAATCATATTTTCCTCTAGGTACCATGGGAAGATTTGCGTTACTTGTTCGGTGAAATTATGTACGGAGGTCATATTACAGATGATTGGGATAGAAGACTCTGCCGAACGTATCTTCAAGAATACATGAAGCCAGAGATGGTAAGATAAGATAACTTTAATGCAGATTATACCCCATGTGGTGCCAACACGGCTAATGCAGTCAAATCTTAGCTAATAACTTCTAAATTGAATACTGAAAGTAGATCTTTTAATGCCCCCTAGTGTTTAACGGCGGTATATAATAATTTACATTTAATGAGTCATTAACACAAATTATTTTATCTAGGGTGAATTCTTTGTACTCATTTTGTTGACAAGTCGATTTCTTTCTCAGAGTTATATTATCAAGCTCAATTACCTTTATTGTTGGTCTGAGTCCTAACGTTGCAGCTATGAGAACAACAACAAATATTTAGTAAAATTAACTATGGAAATTTCTAAGTGTTTTAGTTACGAGGCTCCATTATTTACCTACTATTGTATGTACTATTTCCCTTGTAAAATCTTAGTTTTTTCATAATTTTCCTTTATAGCTTGATGGTGAGCTCTATCTAGCCCCTGGATTCTTATTACCTCCAAACAATGATTACGCAGGCTATCATATGTACCTGGACGAAAATTTACCACCCGAAAGTCCGAATCTTTACGGCTTGCATCCGAATGCTGAAATCGGTTTCCTAACTGCAACATCTGACAACTTGTTCAGAACATTGTTGGAATTGCAACCACGCGACTCGGGCGGCAGTGGAGGCGGTGGCCAAACACGTGAAGAAAAAGTGAAACAGGTACTTAAACTATATGCTCACAATAGTAGGCAGGGTGGTGAAATGTCTTAGTCGGTTAAGATGTTAAAGAGATGCCGTCATTTTTGCATAAGATTCCACTGCCACTTTTCTAGCAGAAGAAGACCTGGACTCTGGAGTTAAAAATGTCCAATTTCATGCCGTTTATCCCGGGGAAAATAGCGGAAAATCAGGGAAAAGTCAGTAGAGTTTTAATGCGAAACGACGGTATATCAGCTGAAATACTCACTTTATTTTTTCCTTGAAATCTTTTATTTACCCTTCATTTTGCTTCTCGTATCCTGGTCCTTTTAAAGTTAGTAGCTTTGGGCCTAACCAAGCCTAACCAACATAATATCAATTTTTATAAATCAAGTTGCTTTAGCAAGTATCGATGTCATTTTCGGTACCCATTATCCATAAAACAACAGGAGAACTTTAGGTTAAAAAATCATGTGGAAAATGTTCGTGTCTTTGAACCCTGCATATGATCCTGGCGCAAGTATTTCTTTATCTAAAGTGTATATCCTGTGTTTATGCAACTTTATCATAAATTTTAAAGGTTCTGGATGAAATCTTAGAGAAGTTACCAGAAGAATTTAACATGGTGGAATTGATGACTAAAGCTGAAGATCGAACACCGTACACCGTGGTTGCACTACAAGAAGCAGATCGTATGAATGGCCTCACTAACGAAATGAAAGTCTCACTGAAAGAACTAGATCTCGGTCTAAAGGTAGGTTTTAAAAAGATTCTTCTCCAGGGTTTTGATATCATATTACAGATGAATCTCTTTGACTGGAACCTCTATATGTCTCCTTAAATCGAACAAGTTTGTTGGTCCCTTCCCTGTTAACAATGCATTACAAACCTTACTCCATAACTCGAAATTTCCTCTGCTTCAACAAGTTTGTTCCCCGTGTGACTTCGAGTTATGGAGACTCAACTGTATATCCTTAGTGCACAACCAAGAAAAACAGTGCTTAATACTTTGTATTTCTCCAGGGTTTTGTGCATATGCATTTTTGAGTTGTTTAATACAAATTCAAACCATGATGGCTCTCAAAATTTAAGTTAGTCTTTTTTGTTTAGTGACGAGTTTTGATTTAGTTTTCCAATCATCAGTTCAAACCTGTCATATTGTTTTTGAAACACTCTTTGCATACACGTTTTTTATATAAGAACAAACTATAAGAATGCTTTGATGGCCAAAATATTAAGAACAAGTTTAGAACATTTTAAGGGGTCTGCGAACTTGCGGACTTTTTAAGAAATGCACAAAAATACTTTTAAAATGGTGAAACTAAAAAAAAAGGCTTTGAGCTCAAAAAGCTGTTAAGAACATCAAAAAATTTCAAAAATTATGGATGCTCTCATTAAAAAACATTTCTGTAATCAACATTTATTTTATTTTAGGGTGAGCTGACCATTACCAACGCTATGGAAGAATTATCCAATGCATTGTTCATGGATGAGGTCCCTGAATCTTGGAATAAGAAAGCGTACCCATCACTACAAGGTCTTGCTGCATGGTTTGTTGATCTCCTGTTACGTATCAAGGAGTTGGAGCAATGGACAACAGATTTCCATCTTCCGAACGTTGTTTGGTTAGCCGGCTTATTTAATCCGCAATCATTCATCACCGCCGTTATGCAGTCGATGGCACGTAAAAACGAATGGCCGCTTGATCGTATGACGTTAAACGTTGACGTTACGAAAAAGAACAAAGATGATTTCAACGCACCGCCCCGTGAAGGTGCTTACGTGCACGGTTGTTTCATGGAAGGTGCACGTTGGGATACGCAAACTGGTATGATCGCGGAATCACGTCTTAAAGAATTGACGCCGTCTATGCCTGTTATATTCATTCGTGCCATTCCCGTTGATAAACAAGATTTACGTAACTCGTACGAGTGTCCCGTATACAAGACAAGGCAACGTGGACCAACATACGTTTGGAATTTCAACCTCAAAACTAAGGAGAACCCGGCGCGTTGGGTTTTAGCCGGTGTAGCTTTGCTGCTCAGCTCTTAAAAGAGAACTTTTTAAAACACTGCTCCCTTGCTATTTTTCCTTACAGAATGACATCACTAATTTTTGTTTTGTTGTAAAATGATTATCGCTATAAGACGTAACATGTTTGGACAGATTTTTTGTCATCTTAGTAAATACTCAGCCACTCTTATCTTTGAAAGCGTATAACATTACGTATTTTGAACTTATGAGGAGTCTCTTAGTATGTCTAGAAAATAGGGACACATTTTGAAAAAAAACTTTAAAAACTATTTTTTTCAGAATTAGGTTGTCAAGCTTCTTGACAGATCTTTAGAAAAATCTTCCGTTTTTTAAACTTAGTAGATAAATTATATTTGTAAATAAAATATTCCAATATAAATAGATTTCATTTTTTGAGAAGAACTTTTCCTAATCACTAAAATTTTCAAAAATTTACTAATTTAAATTGAACAAATTATTGATGTAAATATTTCTTGTTTATATACAGCGTTTGGTAATGACATTCTAATAATATATTCAATTTTCATAAAAAAAACTCTTGTATACACGTGTCACTGCGCTCCATATCCCTATTTCACTTACGATATATATTTCAATTTGTTTAAAAGTACTGCCAGTTTCACGTTTCACGCCTAATCGTTTACTCTTACTCTTTTTCACTTACTGTATTTTTATGCCCCCCCCCCCAGCGGTTTGCATGAATGGGTGAATGGGCATTTTCGGTTGCGTGAATGCATGAAAATTGAAAAACCCTTTTTTCCACTGATTGTGTGCAGTGTTCCCGATTTTCCAATGTTTCCCCGATTTTCCCCGAAAATTTTCCGATTTTCTGAAAAATTGGGTTATTGCGTGAGACTCGAGGAAAATTTGCGTCAATGTGTGAATTTCGAAAAAAAATTGAGGGTCCGCTGGGGGCCTCTTTTATTTATCTTGTCATTTTGAGGGACAGAAATCATGGTTTGTTATTGCATAGTTTGCACCCCCTCCCCTTGAAAAAAAGGGGGGGGGGTTAAGAATTTTAGTGGATTTAAAAGAAGGGGACTTGTGAAAATCTTAAATAAAAGGAGTGACGCAAAAGTCCCCCCATTCTAAAATTTCTCAAATATATGAAGATTTTGAATGAAAATGAATTAAAACGATTTTTTAATGTCTGTTTTTTGTTGTCTTTATTGTCAGCACTATCAATGATCAAAGCGAAATAAGGGAATGCGAACGAGTTTGCAATTGTGTCTGAAATTATATTATAATTTATTTGTTGCAATCTATTGACATCAATCATGATTTCAAAGCGTATGTTTCACTAAGTTCAATGCTGTTCGGGGCATTCAAACCGTCAGCTAAATGCTCGTCTTAATTAGAGAAAAAGAATACCACCACACCATGGTGTTATCTGAAGCTGGATATATCTCGCAACATTACCAGAAAGGAGAGGTGACGCCTTAGTTCAGCCCACTTTACTTGCTTTTTAGTCCAATAAGGTACACCTTTCATGGCTTTCATGCTCCAATGTCTACTGTAAGTGCACCCCTTCATATCCCTTTCATCCAGGAAAGGACTCAAAATTTGGTAGGTCGGCAAAAGCAAATAAGCGAGGGGTAAATCACTTGAAAAAAGGTGTACGATACTTTTTGACTTTTCATTTGACTTTTCATTTGACTTTATTTTGACGTTTTTTGACTTTTTGCAAAGGTGTACGATAATTTTTCGAGTGATTTACCCCTCGCAAAAAAGCGACATCACCTTGGTTCCTTTAATGACGTCACATCAGATCCGACTTTACTCTAGTTTTCCCGGTATTTCCACTCTTAACATCACGCCCACTATCCCGCCATAATGCGCCCTATTTGACAATGGAGCATCTGAGTCTTGCTGTCTCAGTTGAAATTTATCCTTATATTTTTGATATGCCGTTTGATAGGCGAGTCAATGCTGTCTATTTTACAGACGTCTTTTTTTCTGGAACGTTGACTGTTCATTTGAATTTCGTATTGGTCTGTGTTTTACAACGCTCTTTTGTGAGGCGGAGTCTTCCTTCATTCCGCTTCCACCAATTTCGCTTGCCAAGCGCTGGGGATGGTTGGGTTGTCTGCCTCTAGAAAATGTCTTTAGCAACCTCCTCAAAAATGTTATGTATTTTATGTATCTTTCTTCCCTGGTACGTAATGGGTATGTAGTTCTCCTATTTTTCTTTTATCTACACATGTAGTTTTGTCAAAAAATCTGTTTACAGATTCTTTGTAGAAGTTCTGCCTGATAGCTGTCAAATTAATTGATCACATTTTTAATTGTATTGAAGTGAGAGTTGACTTTTCCAAGAGGAATATATTTTTCAACACCTTTCCTTCTCAAGTTTGAGTTTTTTCCACAATTTTCACTTTCAATTTTCACGCCGTTCATTAACTCAAATCAAATGACTTTGGAGGCAGGCTCGGTTGAAATGGTGGCCGAATTGCCGTCCCATGTTTTTTGCCAGATAGTCCCAAGTTAGAGCAGTTGACGATATGTGGAATTTCCAAGGGTTCAAATAAAAAATTGAGCGGAATTTCCAAAGCACTTTGAAAAATAAACTGGATTTCGAAGTGCTTTTTTTATCTGAAAATTCCTGTCGTCCACCCCCGGCCCTATATCAATTTTTTTCTGGAAGAGCCCATTCTTCAAAACTATGAAATGCACTCACAGACATAGATTTTTCGGATGAACAATAGACCTTTTCGCCTTTCCATCATCCGCCATCTTGAATTGTATGCAAAAATACATGAACGAAAAAGCTGTGGTTGGACTTTTGGAAAATATGCAAAACATATGCAAGTTTACACCAGCCAGGGCCTCCTTGGTCTTTTATAACATTAGTTCTGATAGAATAATAACATACCTGATCAACACAACCAAACCTTCTGTCTTGCGTTTACTCCTTCCTTCCCAACAACTTTCGTTTTTGGTAGGGTGGACAGGCCAAAATTTTCCCCTCAATTTTTAGAAACCAAACTAATTTTATTTGAAAGTCCTTACCTTTGTGAGAAAAATGAGGGGTCATTTATTAGAATTGGTTAAGTATTCCCGAAGTTATTCCATTTTCAAAACACAAAAAAATCACCTTTTCAAAGAATCGCCTCCTTACACCACGCCAGCAAGAAATAATTTTCAGAAGCACCAAAATCGCGCAAAAATGGCGGATGAAATCTAGTCTTCCGTGTGGCGGGGTGTGGGGAGTTTTGCTGGTGCGGTCTGAAAATCAGCCAGATGACTGTTAAACTTTAGCTAATCGCTAATGAGCTGGAAAGGATAACTAAAAACAAATTTCACCACTAGAATGCTGAAATCCTCAGCTTTCAGATGGTGTATGCTGCTTAAATGAAAAAATCCGCAATCTTGTTAAAAAATTGCAATTTCTTCTTATTTTTCGAAATTCCAGACGGCCTGTAGATTTTCAAGTAAAGCACTTTGTGATAGATTGTAGCCTAATCTTACCCTGGGTTTACTAAAAAAACTACGATTGAAAAGATAAACCAGCTCAATAGCAACAGCCATTTGTTTCAATGTGGGTCGAGAATTTTCCGGTGCCGTGGTCAGCGCTAAATCGCGTTTTCACCTTGACGTCGAAAAACGTGAATATCTTTGGAAAGAAAATAGATACCTGGATACCAGTTTTTATTACTTGTTTCCCTGATAATTCCTGATTGATTTAAAAAAAGAATCAACAGATTTGGATGATTTAAAGGTAAGTACTAATGGTAATGCATTGAAGTTCATTTTTGTAAATTCTTCCTCGTTCCGCGCAAAAAATCCCGACGAGTGCGCACCCTATTTTTGGTTATGTAGGTTAAGATCCACAAGTAATGAACCTCTTATAGCTTTATTTGAATAAATCTGTTTAAAAACCTTCTGTCAGGTTTCATTCCGTAAGTTTTTTATCCACGTGGTGAACCGATAATTAAAAATTGGAACCTTCCGGTGGGCGCGTATCGCCATCGCGAAATATTTTTCGTGAAAATTTACCGGATTCTAACGCTAATATAATCTAGAAAGAAATCAAAAATTAAATTTGAGTCTTTTTTGCTCGTATTTCTAAATTTTACGATAAAAAGATTTATATCCAAATTATTTTCTTTAACGGGCGTTGAATCGATATTTTGTCAACATCCATTTCATTGGATAAATACCACTAAAATATACAAGATAATTGAACATAAATTTATCGCCCGCGAGCACGACTTAGCTAAGTGCACCTCTCGTATTCATTATCTAGGAATTGAAGCGGGCAAAGATTACCGCACGGACTGATGGCGGACAAAGGTTATTTGAAGATATTTTCAGTTATAATCCAAGGTAGAACTAACTAAACATAGAAAGGGGGTATTTTTTAGTGTTTTATACGATGGTCGGTACTTTTTTTGAATTCTATGTTTAGATTTTTTTACCCAGCCCCGTTGCTATGTAAGCGTCCTGTTGCTAAGACCTTTGCTTGAAATAGAAAGTGAAACCAAAGTAATTTAGCACACACTGCCGTTCACGTTATATTGATAAAGTGAAAGGAGGTCCTGACTGGTTAACACAAAGATTAAAAAGACAACTAAGCATCTTATAAAGAAATATTATCATAGTTTGCAGAGGGGTATGAACCCCCCTAGGTTTATTTTCAACACCCCCCCCCTAATACCCACCCCCCCTTTGTAATGAAATTTATCCCCCCCTTTTTTTTTACAGAAATCCGTTCGAAGGAACTCGCTTTCACTACCAGCAAATATCAACAAGAAGAGTAGAATTGTATAGTCCGCCATTTAAAAACAACTGGGACAATTTGTATTTGATAGAAAATGACCAAATTTCCAAACCCCCTTTTTTTTTGTCCCCCCCATACTTCCCATCCCCCCGATTGGTTTTGGCAATCTCGGGTCCCCCCTACAAAGGCCCGCCAAAAAGTTGGCATCCCCCCCTATTAAAAAGGGGGGTGCAAACTATGATTATACAAGTCTATTTTCTTCTTATCTGCCGAGAGTGCTTGATAAATATTATAATCATTAGAACAATAAAAGATGGTATTTCTTAATCCAAAAAGAAATATTTACAGAACAAAAGTGTATTCGTAACAAAGAAGGGGATATTGTATATGATGATGCTTCAAAGTTAGAGGCCTGGAAACAACATTATGATGGTCTCCTGAACTCTGAATTTGCCTGGGATGAATCTGCTCTTCCAAACGCAGATCCCATCATGGGTCGCTCAATTGAGATAACTGAGGCAATGGTACTCAAAGCCATTAATCGGATGAAATCTGGCAAATCCGCTGGGCCAAGTGGCATAGTTTCTGAGATGCTTAAGGTCTCGCGCGATAGTGTTGTCCCGAAACTCACAACCCTTATAAATTTGATTATTCGCGAAGGTAAGGTACCTGATGAATGGAACGAATCGTACATCATTAGTTTGTATAAGGGAAAAGGTGACTCCCTTGATTGTGGTAATTATCGCGGTCTCAAGTTGTTAGAAGTACTGCAGAAGGTACTGGAGCGCATCTTGGAAAGTCAGGTCAGAGAGCAAATCTTAATTGACTCCATGCAGTTTGGTTTTATGCCTGGTCGTGGAACAACAGATGCCATATTCATCTTACGACAACTTCAAGAAAAATATCTTGGAAAAAAGAAGGACATATTTTTTGCCTTTGTTGACCTTGAAAAAGCCTTCGACCGTATAACACGGAAAGTGCTGTGGTGGGCCATGCGAACTCTTGGTGTTTCTGAATGGATTGTAAAAACGGTTCAGGCTATGTACAATTCTCCAAGATCTCGTGTTCGCATCAATGGTAAATACAGCGACGAGTTTGACGTAAACGTTGGTGTGCATCAAGGCTCAGTCCTGAGTCCTTTGCTTTTTATAATTGTCATGGAAGCTCTCTCTCGGTCATTTCGTACCGGTTGTCCTTGGGAATTACTATACGCAGATGATTTGGTTATTATTGCAGAATCTAAAGAGGAGCTTTTGTTCAAGCTAACCCAGTGGAAACAGGCCATTGAGTCAAAGGGTTTACGTGTGAACACTCGGAAGACCAAAGTAATGCATTGCAAACATGGTCTGAGGGTAAGGCAAAAGACAAGTAAAATGGCCTTGTGGTGTCTGCTACAAAGAAGTAGGGAGCAACTCTATTTTATGCCGCCAATGTAAAAACTACATTCATAAACGATGCTCGGGCATAAAAATTTTAACTATGTTTGTCCTGCTTGTCTAAATCCTTCTGTTGTACCTCCCTCCCCTGTGTTTTCTATAGACGGTTCAGATCTTGAGGTAGTACCCACATTCTGTTACCTAGGTGATATGATTGGGGACAATGGAGGCTGTTTTGATGCAATTACCTCAAGGGTGAAGTCTGCGTGGAATAAATTTAGACAGTTGTTGCCAATTTTGACTAATAAGAGCATCCCATTGCAATGTCGTGGTCGTGTCTTTACTTCGGCTGTAAGGGGTGTTTTGCTTCATGGAAGCCCGACCTGGGCAGTCACGGTTGATGACTGTAGCAGGCTTGTTCGAAATGACAACGCGATGGTTCGTTGGATCTGTTCAACTCGTCTGGCTGATAGGATTTCGATGACCCAGCTTAGAGAAAGACTTGGTATTCCATGTATTGAAGACTTAGTTTCCCAAGGTAGACTTCGTTGGTTCGGTCATGTGCAGCGTATGCACGACGACTGTTGGCAAAAAAAGATGCTCACTCATGTAGTGCAAGGGAAATATGTTGGCAGACCAAAAAAGAGATGGTCGGACAATATCAATGCGGACATGAAGTCCCTCAATGTCAACATCGACCTGACAAACGATCGCATTGCATGGCGTACGGCCATCAAGAGACGAAGGCGTCCAACCCCAGCTGCTGGGAACAACGGACGTTAAACAGTGCAGTAAGTAAGTAAGTAAATATATTATTTACAGACTTTTAGAAATTTGTTCTTAAAGACATAGCATGTTCTGTTTTCATGCCATTAGAAAATAAATTCCACGAAGACGGAGTACACACATCAAACTTTCAAAACACTCAAACTGAAAACAGTAATTATGGCATCACACATTCTTTCCTGTGCAAGAAAATATTTAAACCCCCGTTTTGATACAAGGTCAAGCCCAACACGTCAGTAAAAGCTGCTGTAAATCAGGGTGTTCAGCTCAATGTCCTAATTTGAACATTTGGCGGGTCTATTCCCAGGAGAATAATTTACTATCAGCCAAATAAGAATTATTTTTGTACCTTCGCTGGTGATTTTTCAGCTTGTGTTTATGTCTAATGTTATGGTTTTTTGAAGTGCTTGTTCTAAGAGATGAGCTAATATAATTATTTTTAGTTTTCAAGAGAAACAAATTTAGTCCTTTAGTACACTTGTTGTTCTGTAAATATTTCTTTTTGGATTAAGAATTTCCATCTTTTATTGCTCTTATGATTATAATATTTATTTATAAGATGCTTTGTTTCTTTTTTATCTTTGTGTAAACTTGCATATGTTTTGCATACTTTCATTCGTTTCATGTTTTTTATCCACATGGTGAATCGGTTTCCCCGATTTCCCCGATAATTGAAAATTGGAACTTTCCTGTGGGCGCAATTGGGTGTACCGCCATCTCAAAATGTTTTTCGTGAAAATTACTGTATTATAACGCTAATATAATCTAGATAGGAAACAAATATTAAATTTGACTCTCTTATGCTCATATTTTTAAATTTCACAACAAAAAGAACTATTTGCAAATCATTTTCTTTAACACGCATTGAATCAATATTGACATATTCAATGGTGTTATAATCAATGCCGTGCATATTTTGTCAACATCCTTTTCATTGCATAAATACCACTAAAATATACAAGATAAGTAATCATAAATTTATTGCCCGCAAGCACGACCGAGATAAGCACACCTTTCTTATTCATTATCTATGAATTGAAGTGGACAAAGATTATCGCACGGACTGACAGTGAATGAAGGTTTTATTTTTACCCTATAATTTTTGCCTGAGACCGTCATATTTGTACAAAAAACACACCAAAGTGTCTGAAGAACAATTCTCATCCATGTTATTTTGATTCCCCTACCCCTTAACTTTACAAAAATGTATAAACCAGCCGAGGCTGGAAGGTCAGCCAATAGAGCTTACTGTAGCTAGATAGCTTTAATAAGTGGGTTAACAGATGTAAGAGATGCACTGAAACAGAGTAGAATAAATATGTTGAATAATGCACAAAAAGTGAAACATTTGATAACTTGATTTAAAATTATGTAAAACAAACCTGAGAGCTCCTCCAACCTCCCCCCCACGAGAAGCTCAAAGTATACTTCTCTTTAGCATTGTCCATATAGTAGGTACGCAAAGATTTTCCAAATATTTGACACCCCCTCCCCCCTTGTACGCAGAGAACAATAGAAATGACTTTGTTTAAACAATAGATGTACGCTTTTGCTGAACCCCCTCTCCCCCCTTCACTGTGTACATACTATATGGATGGCCCCTCCAGTCTGGGTAAATAAATTTTGTAGTTTAGTAACCGTCAAGTTACACAACATGCACACAACCATCTTGAAGACTTTGCTGATCGCAAATGATAATCGAAAGCAAAACTTAAAATTCATACTAGCGAGGAGCCCATTTTCCCCCGTTTTGTTTGAACTCGCTTTTGATTGGTCTATGAATTTGGGCGATTGATTTACCGCCTTGGCGGAATAAACACACAACCATAATAAATAAATTCAACAGGGAAGCGGTGTAGCAATTAATTACAACTGGGAGTCCGCTCTTCTGTGCCAAGCACTGGCAGTGTTTTTTAAACTTTAAAACAATGTTAAATGAAGACCAGATTGATCTGTTTGTAATGGCTGTGCAAGTTGTGACGAGAGTGTGCATGTTGTGTAACTTGACGGCAGCCCGCTTTCCGCAAGTCTGATAAGAGATATCTATAACTGTTATCGCCATTCATTCCATTCCATCATTCAGTCGAAATGTGCGCCAAGGTTAGAAAAGGTTAGAAAAACACAATCTACGTCCGGAACTGTGTGAAAAATAGTTTTGATCAATTTCAACAAGAACTGTATATATTAATATTAATATAAATGATCCAATTCCAAGACCATTTGTCAGATTTTGCAAGTCCAATAATAGGAGATGTGATGTCATCATTTGGTTCCCGTCATCTGATTACGGTCAGCAGGTAGAGCTGGAGAGTCGAAAGCTTTTCCGCTGCTTTGGCTGGATTTCCACCGTCGACCTCTGCACGCTCTGTGTTTGAAAGTTTTCAAATCGAAGTAGAGAGCCGCATTCTAATGGAGTAAAACCGAAAACAACAGTTTATCCACGTTTCTCAATTTTAAAGTAGAAATACGGGAACCAACGTTTTTTTGCGATCGCCTTATCACAAAACACGTCCTTGAAGTCCAAAAAGCACAATTGCATCCAGTCTTATATCAAATTTATACAGTAGCTGACTTTTGTAGACTTTATCAAATCCCAATAACATTATAACACAATCAATTCCCCTAGAGGCAAACAAGAAAAATATGTTTTTATTGCAAAAACTATTAAAAAGCAGCAATAAAAAGTATATATCAGAAAATTCAACATAAACAAAAACTTGAGCAAACGGCTTTTAACCTTCAAAGGATGTAGAAAAAGAATCCCTTAGATGAAAATCATGTGTTTGATTTGCCGAGTTAAAAAAATAAATAACAGAAATTGAAGCTTGCAACAGATTTACACTGGAAATACTTTGGTACAACACTGACTTATCACATCTGGCTATCGCTTGAGCCGCCATCTTGAAACTACATTATGATCTGTAAAAACAACGCACGCTAAAAGTACCCAAAAAGTTAACCCGATCGGAAGAAAGTTTAGAAATCAAAGTGAGATCGGAAAATCGGATTTTTTTTTTGCCGTCTTATGATGGAAGAACCGAATTTTACCTATTTGAATGCTCAGCTTAGGCTGACCAATAACAAGTGCTTTGACTAAAAAAGTCGTATGATTTTATAAATTCCCCCCTACTATCAGTTCTTGTTTGGTATTCATGAGACTACTATGGAATTTAATTGTTGATAAATTTTGCTTTACACGCCTCCTTTCCATATCATAAAGAAAAGTAAAGATATTTTTAGGTTCTTTAGAGTCTAAATCTGAAGGTGTAAGAATATTTGATATTTGTTGTAGATTCTTGGGAGTTGTGTCTATCAATAGGTTTCTTTTATCTAAATTTTCCATCCAATTTTCAAACAAGAAACAAAAATATATACACAAAAATGGCTGAACAGGATCCTGTCCCTATTGCTAACGAAGAGCCAGAAGAAACTCCCGGATACAAAGCACCAGCACAGAAATCACTCAATGAAATCCAAAACTTAGATGCTGATGATGAATCACTTGTCAAATATAAACAAACTCTTTTGGCTGGTGTAGACCCTAATGCAGGTAATGAATGAATTTTCAGGGTTGTAAATACATTTTATGCTAATGTTTTTTCAAAAATTCTCTATGCATATTGAAGCCTCTCTCTATACTCTCTTATAATTATATACTGATTAGGTATATAGATGATATGACAAAGTAAAATGATGATTTTTGGAATGGTCGAATCTTCCAATATAGAAAAACTGTATAATTATGAAAATATTAGTCTTTTTTTAAATTTCGTTTTTTTATTTTGTTTGGTACTTTTAACACTTCCTAAGTTCCTCGAGGTCAGTATTCTGATCATCACCATTTATATATTATTGCATATGATGTAATATGATTGACAGAAAACAGAGTGTCGTGAAAAATGGAAGAAGATAGCAATATTTTTGTGTGTTATTGGGTACATGTCATCAAAAGGAAGGGAGAAACACAAAAATTCTACTTTTGTATTTGTTTTGATTTTTTTTCTTTCTTTTCCTGGACGTCTTGTACGGATAACAGAACATTCTTTATCAAGGAATTTTACCTTACCTTAGCACCTAAGGATGACCCTCGACGTGTTGTTGTGCAAAGTATGAGTTTCATCTCAGGAGATGTCAAAAAGACTTTGGATTTGACCGGTATGTTACTATCTATTAGAATCTTGATTGTATCATATTGATATGCTCAATTATCTTATCGATAATTTCATTCCAACTCATCTTACAAAACAACAGCTTTTTCATGGTTTCTGCCTACTTTTTCAGTCTCCACCTTAACGAAAACTCCCTCCTTAAATCGAACAAAAATTACCAGTACAGGGGTAGAGGTTAGAGTGCCCCTCCGCCTTAAAGAAAAAAACAGTCTCCTTTGATTTTTTTTAATCCCCTTCAGCAAACAATTTTTTACAATAGAGAGAGAGGATGCAGATTGTGAGCACGAAAGCAGGAAAAAAGATAATATTAGATAAAGAAAATTATTATCAATAAGATCAGAGCCAGAACATTTGCAATTCAATCAATAATTTTCAAATTTTCCCCCTTTTTTCTTGTTTTGATAGATTCTTGCAGCCCTTGATAACCCCCCTTATTTTGAAAAAATACAGTATTGTCAAATATTGTTCGTCAATATATTGTGTAGTCTAAGTAACCCTTTAATCAAATGATCAAATGTAACGGGTTAATAATATGGATTATTAACCGAAAACCAGCCTTGTTCGCTTGTATTGGACCCCTTTTGCTCGTTCCAATACGTCGCGAACTTGGTCGATATTTTGCAAGAGAGACAGGCTTCCGAGGTTAATAATCCATTTATAGCCCTGCAAAAATAAAGTAATAAAAGTAATTAACAAGTGTATTCTATTGTTTTACATCGTAAAAATTGACATTTTAATGATGTCAATTTCATAACTGGTCACTATGGGGAAATATTGACCGGCCACGTGACATTAATCATCCAATCAGATCCAATCAGTTTTCTTAAAAATGATTGACAGTTGTATTGCAGGGCTATAAAAGAAATTTACGATTTTGAATTTACCACCGTTGAGCTAAAATTATGTATATTTGCGAATAAAGTTTTTATTTTAGTGTTCCTGTTTCATATCAGGCACATATTTCATATTAGGACAGTGTCTGCCTATTGTTATATTGTGCTGGTATAAGCAAAAAAATGTTTACACTCTACCTGGCAGTGCTTGGGATTAGAACACAGTCTATTGCGGTGCACCAGGCAGGGTGTTAGGAAAATATGGTGATAGACTCTCTACCTTCACTCGTATATCACTCTCTCAATCCGGCTGATAATTGAAGTATCAATTGACGTCAAATGAGCTTAGTAAAGTTCAAATTGCAGATGTAGAACAATAAACTTGGTACACAAAAAAATGTTTTTCTTTTCCTTTTTCTGACCAATCTTGCACTGCATACGTGTCAATCCAATGTGAAATAGCTTGTAAATTAAAATTGATGAGTACAGTAAGCAAACGATATCACTCTTATTTGAAACTAAACCTTCAAAGAAAAGGTTTGGATTTGTAGAGACAATAGACCTTGTCGGAGTTGTGGATTTTTCTAAAAAAACGATGCATTGTGGGATTGTTTCGAGTGTATTACAATAGAATTCCCTCGAGGAATTCCTAAGAGATTTCTATTGTAATACACTTGAAACAATCCCACAATGCATCACTTTTTTAGAAAAATCAAAAACTCTGATAAGGTCTATTGCTTACAAAAATAGAACGTCTTTTTCCATGATGCGGGAAGCTATGTAACTTTAGTCAACTGGAAAATCTCCATAAAGATTCCTCTATTGTGTTTAAAAATTGTTGCTGTCTATGCTTTTTTAATCAATTATAGGTGATATTAGCAAACTAGCAGAATCAAGCATGGTTGTTAAAGAAGGAGTAGAATTCAAAATTGAAATCATTTTCAAGGTACAGCATATAAAATTTTGTAGATGTTTCTATGCCTTATTACTAAAATTCGTAATATATGTTGTAGCTGGTTATAGTAATAATATGGTTATTTGGGTGAATTGATAGCCCCAAGGTTAAAAAGATGAGAGCGATAATTTTTAACATACAGTGGAACCTCCAATTAGCAGACACCATCGGGGGATCGGATTAGGTGTCCGCCTTTTGGAGGGTTTTGATTTTCAGTACTAGGGGGACGCAAACATGAAATTATGGTTTTAGGCATTTCCCTAAAGACATATGAACATGAAAAGACTGGAGAAAGGTTATTTAAAAACACAACAAACTACTTTATTTCAATCGTTCAAGAAAAGTCTAAAAATACTAAAAATAAGAAAGTCAACTTCAGGGTTGGGAAAGAGCTTGCACAGGAAAGCAAGTCAACTGTGTAAAGGAAAAACTTGTATTTGTAAACAAGATTTGGAGAAAAAAAACAAAAATGTCTATGTTTTCCTTGGTGTCCGCTAATTGGAGGGAAAAAAACAGGTTTTTGAGCATTCCGTGCAAAAATGTTTGTCCGCTAAATGAAGGTGTCCGCTAATTGAGTGTCTGCCTTTTGGAGACTTTTTTTTTAAGGATTTGACTAGGAAACGGCCAGGGAAAATATTTTGTCCGCTAATCAGAGGTGTCCGCCTTTTAGAGTGTCCGCTAATTGGAGGTTCTACTGTATATGTATAAATTAGAGATTTTATTTACTTGTGTGTGTAGTGTACATTTTTCATATCTCAGGAGTTTATTTAACCTATATCAAAGAATGGTACCACTAAGGCGAATGCATTTCCCATTTCAACGTCTCTGATTGAAACCTAAATTCTGTAATTTTTAGGTTCAACACGAGATTATCTCTGGACTGAGATATCATCATGCTGTCCAACGTAAGGGAATATCTGTCGACAAACAATCCTTCATGGTGGGAAGTTACGGACCAAAAGCCGAATCCTATCAATATTTAACGCCCAGTGACGAAGCACCTAAGGGGATGTTAGCACGTGGTAAATACAAGGTCAAAAGTAAATTTATTGATGATGATAAAAATGTACATTTATCTTGGGAATGGGGAATGGACATTAAAAAGGATTGGGAATAGACATTGAAATGAAAGAGTATTTTTTAGAACTTTAAAGAAAAAATTGAAAACCAAATTCACCACTATGTAATGTTTTGGAGAAGGTTTTCACATAGACATAGACATTGAAATTGAAATCCTTCAACCACCGTTATTGGTCAAAATGTCATTATTGTTTAAGATTCAAATCACACACGAAAACTTGGTAGCTTATTAATTTATTACAATACATTTTTATAGTATAATTGAAATTTTCATTTCTTAAACCTCATCATTTTGTAGCTTATTTTGCATTGTGGATTTTTTGTATACCACACAGCTTTATTCTGTTTTGTTTTTTATAGATTTTATCATCTCCATTTTAAAATGCTATCTGAATTTTGCTGCGATTTTTTTTCAAACTTTTGTTTTGTTATTAATTTTCATTAATTTCTAAAACTTGTAGAAACCAAACCTTTTTCTCCATTTTAAAATAGAAATTTAAAACACTTTCTTAAATCAATTTGTTGTTTTTATCGTGTTTGATGACAATTTAAAGAGACTCTTCAGTGATAAGAATACTTTATGCGCACAAAATTTGGAAATCTATAAAACCTCGACAGCGTAATAAATATCAAATTTTCGGTATATAACGCCTTTTTAAAGTCGAAGAGCAACCGTCTTTAGCGGATTTGAGGAATATTTTTCACTTTTAGGGCAACTTTTATTCGACAATTCTCATTTTTACCCAACGATTCGCGAAAGTTTATGCTCTATTCTAATATGTTTTGAAAATATTGGAAATCTTCTCGGTACAGAAAAAATGTTTTGTAATAATAAAAATCGCTATGAAATCGAAAATTAAAGGAAATTGATGATTGATTTAAGGAAAGAAAGTACATATTGAAGACGATGAAATGAAAATAAATTTAAGCAATCAATTTTTCATTAGCTCGTTTTAACCTCTCAGTTTGGAAGCAAATTCTCGAGAAAAGAAATTCAATATTGATAGATAAACTTGTTTATAAACATTTTCAAAAATGCTGTCTTAAAGCGTTACTTTTCGTCGATAACGGATTAATAAAAATTATCACTCAACACCTACTGTGCCATGGATTAGAGAGCTTTTAGCAAAAATAAAACCAAATGAAATACTGTAAACACACTGCGTAAAGCTTGTTTTGAAATCTCTATTCTTGCTTTTTCACTATTTTTTTTGTATCATTCGATCGAATTTAGTAGTACCTAATGTCTGGAAAAATAGAACAGGCTTTCTTCAAAAAAAATTTAAATCATTTTATCTTAGTGGGTTGAAGAGAAGAATCAACTTATGGAATTCATTCAGGGCATATGGAATTCATTCAGGGCATTTAAGTAGGTATATAGAAAGTGAAGTAAGAGAATTTTTCTTTGGGTGTCTTCGACTCGAGGGGGGGGTTTCATGGTTGGCGGAGGAGCGGAATCGGCCCTTTTTTCGGACGGAGTGGCGGAATTTGGTGAAAATTAAGACGGAATTACGGAAATTGGGTTCTCTGACGGAGACGGAAAATTAGACAATTTTAGTGCGGAAAAACGGAATTTAGCAAAAAAAATTGCGGAAAAACGGAATTTAGCAAAAAAATTTGCGGAATTTCGGAATTTTCGACAAAAATATTGAATTTCAAAGGAAATGACGGTGACGGAAATTTGGTTCAATTTAAGACGGTTTGACGGAAATTGGGGAAATAATTGACGGAATTGCGGAATCGGGTACCCCCTGAAACCCCCCCCACTCGACTTCGAAGAAACTGAGAAACGGACAACTCCAGGTGTCAGGGAGGGATAAAATGCTCTCGGAAAGGCGGAGAGGGGGGAGGCGGTTTTTCCCAGTTTTTTCTTTACGTGAAAGGGGCGCCGTAATGATTATTTCGTCTATGGCACCTCGTCTAATAATCACTGTGGGTGCCATTTCATGTTTTCGAATTTTCAATGTGGGTCAAGATCATCTCTTCAAAATGGAGGGCATGGAGTCAGAAATTTCTAGATAAATTCTTCTTTTACATAAATTTGCTGTGGATCAAAAATGTGATTTGGCTCAATATGTAAGATATATCAATTACAAATTTTGTTAGTTTTTTTCAGCTTTACTCTTGCTTCTTTTTTCTATACCTGGTGGCTGTATTTTTTTTAAAATCATGACATACTGCCAGTTAGTCACACTAGGAAATCTAGCTTTCAGAAAAAACAACATCAGTCATCTACAGGATGTATTTGCACAACAAGGATGAGAGTTAACTTAATCAAGTAAGTTCGCAAGACAATTAATTAAAACTTGAAAGTTTGAAACAAAATAAAACGTGCATCAGCCAAAATCAACCAACCATCAAAATTTGTCATTCAATTCCCGAGACAGCGCTTCGATTTTTAAGGCCTGGTTTATACGCTAAAGTAAAAATAATTCCGCATATGTAAATGGGTCATTATTTGAGGTCCGGCAAAATTTCCGGGAAACCGCCTATCCGGTGGTGCGCGGATCTAGGTGGGTTCCGCCTCCCCCGTAGATCTTTTTCTTGGTTGGGAAGTTGATCTTCAAATTAGTTTTCAAGGTTGGCTTGGCTCAAATTTTTTCATGTATGGCTCAAATTTTAGGCAATTTCTCAAAGTTTTTGAAAATGTTAATTTCATTAAAAAGCGCCGGGTTATTTTTTCATGAATCCCTTTAGAAGTTTTGCGTCGCATTTTTTTGCTTGAGAGTCAAGTAAACAATATAGCGCTTTCGCAGCATTAATCTTTGATACGCATTTTGGCGGGACGCTAGTGTGACTAACTGACTGCTGGCACTGAACTTTCTTTTTTCCTGTTTGTATCCATCATACTTTTTGATTTTGATGTGGTCTGGGGTCCAAAGAACTCAATGAATCTTCACTTCAGACTTCAAGAGTACTTAAAGTTCTATTATCAGTGAGGCTGGAACTTCGATTTTGAGGATTACGATTTTACCAGCTTTTTAGCAATTTTTGCCTCGCTAACCCAAATCTTGCAAAGTTTTTCAGCGTTCCGAAAAAAAACGCATAGCAGAATTTTTTTCATCTTCACAGGATTGATTCTCAACAACAAAATACATCTTTTGGTCTTTGGGTTTGTTTCTGACGTTTTTTCTTCAAAGAATATCGATCACTTTCCTTTTCCCCTTGAGCGCGCGAGAAAAAAAAACAAAGATGAATAAATTTTATTAATAGTCTTACTAAGTGAGTTTATGTAGAGCAATTTTAGGTTCATGATAAGGCGGCAATCACAAATATCTTCATTTCGCGTCCTCATTGGGTCTAAAAAGTGAGTCTGTCGGTCGGACGACCCTGGACACCGCCGTACATTGTACGGTGTTGTACGGTGGGTGTACGGTGGGTACGGTGGGGTGTACGGTGGATTTCGAGTTAACCTATTTCACCACCGTACCAAAAACATTTTAACTTGATTTCGGTTTCAGAAAGCATGCAAATTTTTAGATATTCAACCGTGGTCGGACTTACTGAAAAACTTCTAAGTCGGAAAAACTTTCTTTGGTACATTAAGTTTGACCACGAAACTTGTTTTTCGCGATCGCATTCCCACCGTACTATTGTACGGTGGGAAATTTAATGTACGGTGGGGAAATGTACGGTGTTTTCAAAGTTAACCTTTAATTCCCACCGGACATTTAAATCAAACCCCACCGTACAACACCGTACAATGTACGGCGGTGTCCAGGGTCGTTCAGTCGGTCGGACGTAAAATTTTTTCGGGTTTTCTTTTTCTCGTCTGACCTCCATCATCTATTCTTGAAGGAAACTGTCATCAGCCAGCCAGCAGCCAAAACAACCGCGTGTTATGGGTGGTTTCAAATTATGACCTTTGAACACTGTGACATCTGACCCAAAATGGCGCATGTAATGATAACGCAAATGCTCTAGAAATCGCTCGCAAAAAATCGGCATTAATAAAATCTTTGAACGAAGGAAACGTCATTGACAGAAAAAGTCCGACAAATTTACCGACTCACTGACTCAAGTCTACTCAATTTTCAAGGGTCGGTCGGGCGACGCGAAACGAAGATATTTGTGATTGCCGCCTAAGTGGCTGTTTTTCTATTTTCGTTATCTTTATTTATATACTAGGAATTGTAAAATGTTATATTTTCTTATTGTTTTACCAAAATAATGGGTTTGAAATGTCATTTGCTTAGCTTTAATTAAAAAAATATTTACATTCCCCAAATTGTACAAAGTCCACAATATGTGCTAGTGATTAAGTGTTTGTAAAGGTTTGGGTGTAACTGTCTAGACTAACCAATGTGAACTTTTTAGTTACTGTAGAAAATCATGTAAAGAAATTAAACAAAGAAATTAATAAAGAAATTTGGAATGAAGCTCAAAAGAAAAACGAATGAGTAGCTTAGAAGAAATCAAACAATCAACTTTTATTGATGAAATTGAATTACGATTCTTGAATAATAATGATATTGCAGACCTGAAAAGGTTATGCAAGGAATGGTTCCCACTCAGGTAAAAATTATTCCTTAAAAATTTCTGAAATAACTATATTTCTTATTTTCTTTCTGCTAAATGCCATCCTGGGTATAAAGAATGAAGTAGATCAATAAAAAAGCTTGGGTATCCAGCCATCTGTATTTCAGTACTAAATGGTCCTATATAAAGTAAGTAAGTCTCCGACCGCAGTCGGAGGTGACCCGAAGGCTCATCTTTCGTCCTATATAATAGGTAAATCTATCTAGACATATCTACATTTCACAGCAATGTAAAAGTTGTAAATGTGCATCTTTACATCATCAGTTTATATTGGGTTGTCATTTATTTGTTGTATTAGAATAACATTTTTATTGTTATTGATAAAGGTACCCTGATGTTTGGTATCAACAAGTGACAAATAACCCACGTTTTTTCTCACTGGCGGCAACTTATAATGGGGAAACTGTTGGTGTGCTCATTGCTGAAATCAGAGACCGAAACCAATGCAACAAGGAGGTTCACTTTGTCACAATATATTTGTCTTAGCAATTCTTTCAAATAGATTTCTATGTTATCTTTTTGTCTTTTAAAAGGACAATAATACGGACTGACAGGTCTGAAAATAATGGTCTTATACTAATTATTCCTTTGTTGAAAAAAAAACAAAAGCTAAATGTCCATTGACTTTTAGTCAATTTATAAACCTATTGGAATTGATCTATTAAGTTTAGCAAACAGTTTGTTTGAAGACTAAAATGATTGCATTTTAATTAACCCTTCTACATTACCATTTGATGCTATAGGTTAGTGATGTGCTTGTCTTTTTGTACCCCTGGTATCCTTCAGATACAACAAGAAAAAGTATAAAATGATCGCATTTTTATTTAAACCTTCTACATTACTATTTCATGCTTTAGGATAGCGATATGCTTAGCTATTGGTACCCCTGGTATCCTTCAGATACAAAAGTAGCGTACATCCTGATTGTTGGTGCTGCAAAAGAATACAGGAGAAAGGGTGTTGGTATGAATACATTCTTATTGCAATTCGCAGCTCCTGAAAAACTAAGGAATTTTTTAAAAAGATACACCCATTGAAGATACTCTTTATTTTGTGCTTTTCGCTTTGTCCTCCCTTTTCTTTGTTTTTCTAACGAAATAATGGACGTATTTGGTTTTGGTTTCATTGTATATGTTGATATTAGTAATATGGTCTTTCTGGTTTAAGGCGGGTACAATGACATCCAACATTATTGTCAAATATTTGGCTGAAGAAAGGCTTGAAAAAAAGTGTGCAAAATTCATACAGTTGTGTCATTTTTGAAAAAAGTCAAATATTTTAATGTAAAATGATAAACGCAATTTCACCCAAAAAACATGAAAGTGACATCAATATCATTAAGATTTTGGATGAAAGCTTTAACCACCTACTCTCAGCTCCCACTAACTTATCGCCTAGATCAGATTACCCAATCTTTAGCTAATTATTCACTGAGTTGGTTGTGGCCAGGATCGAACCCACAACCCTTGGATTGTAAGATGAATGCCCTACCAACTGAGCTACCAGGCCACTTGATTTCATCCCCATTGACTTAAGAAAAAAACCCAAAATTACAAATTTTTGAATTCATCCATCTATGAAAATTTCTATTAAATTCTATTGAAAAATTGCTATATAACGTGTTGATTGAATCCTATTCATCCTCAATATTCTGTTTTAGCATCGCATCTGCTGGAGGCTTTCTTACTGAAGGTTCAATCACCAGAAAACTACAATTGTAAATGTGTTTATCTCCACGTGCTTGCATCTAACCTGGATGCCTTACTCTTTTACGAGAGACAGCATTTTAAGAGACATAAACACTTACCACTATACTATACCATCAATAATGTAAAGATGGATGGATACTGTTACGTGTTGTATGTGAATGATGGTCAGCCACCTTTCTCTTTAGTGTATCCTTTTCACTTCACTTTCTCAAAAAGAGCCCAATTTGGAATTAACGATTGACCTTTTCTTAGGATTGGAATTAGGAAAGCCTCATTACAAAACATCATTTCAAAACATCTTTCATTAAACTTCCCTTACTGTTCCAATTCAAATGTTTTCATTAGTTAAAAGATTCAAAAAAACTTTATTGAGCATTTTCATCTTAAAACTTTGCAAAGTGTGTGAATATACAAAATTATACAAGTTTAATTGTCTGGAATGAAAAATTTACTCTCTACGTTGTGAATAGTATAGCATTTCTTTAATGTTCTTGTTCATCTAGGCTTGTCATTTTTTACCTGCTCTGGTAAGGTGTCCATTTATAATGCATCGGGGTATGTCCTCATCGTTTACACCTCAATACCATATTCCTACAAGCTTTCAGACAAACTTGTACCTAATCTTTTGATACTTGAGAAGTAGAGTGCCTTTTGAATACTCTGTATAAGATGAATGGCGAATTTCAGCAATTATTTTCCTTTACGAAAAATTATTTAAACAGTGAATTTGTGGAAGAAACAGTAGATTATTTAGCTGTACTCTCAGTATGTCGATTCTCAAGGTACATGTTCCGACAACTGTGGTCATTACCAAGAAAATTCATTGTTCATCGTGCAGCAAATACTACCAAAATGGTGTCTACATTATAAAGGGTATTTGAATAATGAAGCTCTTGCAATTCAAATTTTGCTCATGAAAGACAGCAAGGCGGTTCACATTATAGTTATGATTTTTTTACTTGAAAAGTTTTGCCTAACCATTGGTAAAATATGAAAAATAGCACTATGGAAAGTTTTTATAATGATATGGTGTGCGATATTTTGAACAACGAAATATGGTACTGATAAATGAGAACAGAATAATGATTGTTGGTATCCATTTCAAGCGTAAAGTGAAAAAAATAAAATCGCATTATCTTCCCTTCACATATTATACTTAAATCCAATACTTCAATGACAAATCATACACAGCCAGAGGTATTAATATAAAGCAGTCTAACCATTATTATGTCATTAAGATGATTGAAAAATGTGTACACAAATGCTAGCTTAACAAATATAACATAAATGGTTACAGAAAATTCACAACATTGTGTTGTGGAGGATCAAGATTAAAGAATCACTCACTGTTTTGAAAAAAGTGATGTAAAAGTTCGTTGATTAATGATATTCTAAGATTTAGCTGATATATTAAAATGTCCTAGACAAAAATTTTAATTTTTACTCAAGTTAGTTTTATATCAATTAATGGAGATGCTTGAATATACGGTACGATTTCGATATCTGCCTTTAGGAATTGTGCTGTTCTCCTTGCAATTTCCAATATTTTATTTTTAGCCCTTTAAACATTTTCAACTCTACTGAAATTTATCCCTTAATCTCATGGTATTGATTGAAATTGGGCGGATACTCAATTTCCAGAACACATCTAGATCCATTCTTGCTTTACACTTACTACGAAGAAAATTTCTTACCCCCTCCCCTTTTGGAGGTATCATCGTCCAATTTAAGAAGTTTGAGATCGAGCTGTGTATGTAGGGGGGGGGTTTGTAGGGGCTCGAAATACCGTTTTCCCTTCAAAATTTTTGTTGAATCCCAGAATCCCGAAAATTAAAAAAAAAAATAACACTGTCAACTAGGTTTGTAGAGGTTAAAATACCGGCATATTGACAAAAAATAAGGCTAAATACCGTCACCGTCTGATTTTAAAATAGCGTTTTCCCGTCTCTCTTTTCGTCAAACCGTACTAGGGCCAATCCCGTCTCACCATAAAAGTACAAACCCCCCATGAAATTTCTCTAGTAGTTTCTTCTAGACCACCGTTTATATAATAGTATGTATATAATAATATCCTTTGTAAGTTTTTATAAATATTATATTAGAATTAGATATTTGTTTAATTTTTTTACCTTTCTAGAGATCTAAAAAGAATACCATTTTGTTTTTTAACAAACATTTTTATGAAACGTTTGATTTTTAGAAAATTTATTGTTAATTTCAGGGTATCTCTTCCAATTAAATGATGATTATGTATTCTTGATTTATTAAAATGAACCTTGATTCATGTCATACTTGTATCTTCATAAAAGTTCTTTCGTACAAGTTCTGTTAGCTCACTGTCTATACAGTACAATGTAAGAAAACTTATCCTAGAACTTCAAAATACGTAACCAATGCTGAGGACATTTTCAAGAATATAAAGAGGTTAAAATATCCAGGAGTCATCCATCCAACAATTTAGTCTCTGAATAATTGGTTCTATACAATATTTTTTTCCCGGGGGGAGGGCAAAAGGTGGAAAATTTTGGAAAATTTGACTATATTTTGCCTGAAAATGGTCAAAATCTTCAAGAAAATGCACTGCAAGGGTCGATTTTTCATCCAAATTTTCCAAAATTTTCAATGCACTGAAAGGGTCCAATTTCAAAGGCCTATTTTTGGGCCGCACGTATGGTCGTTCTGAATCGAGTGCCCCCCCCCGGGTTTTTCCCAACTGATTGCAATTGATCGAAATATTAATCTCAAAAGTGATTCATTTTATTTTAGAAACAAAACAAAGATGGTTACCTAAACATAAGCAAAAAATATTCAAATAAGAAAATACTAAGAACTTTATTCAATATGATTTTATCCCTGGCTGTTCGTTCAATTTGGAGAGCTAATACTTTTGTACCGTTGAGATGCTGTTGCCATGGTAGCCAGCGTGTTGCTAAGTACAGTAGTGTCCAGTCTTCACCACGTGTTGGCATTGTTGGGAGTGGCCCGGCTGGCTTTTATACTGCACAATATATCTTGAAGGTATTTTTTTTTTCTTTGCCCAGACTTTATTTCTCTTCACGCATTTTCGTAGCTCTAATAAATATTTTAACTATATTAGTTAAGAACTTAAAAAATGACACGAGGTTTTATTTACTTATGGATTCTATGAGAGTGCAGAATGCAGGGGGAGGTCAGTGTACTAGATGGCGGCATGTATGTGTACTACAAGGTATTTTTCAAAACTTGACACCCACCCACCCCTGAAGTACACCATACTACATGGAAAAATCCCAAAACCACCCCATACCCCCTATTTACTACCGGGCACAACCTAGAAAAATCCGGAAAATAAAGAAACTTTTTTCCGAAAATCGGAAAATCGGGTAAACATTTTTCCAAAAATCGGGAAATCGGGAAAAAAAATTTTCGGAAAATCGGGAAATGGGAAAACTTTTTTCCAAAAATCGGAAAAACAGGAAAATTTTTCTCAAAAATCCAAAATGCGTGAGAAATCAAACTTTTCAAAAATTACGCGAGACCATGTGGAAATGCATGAGTCTCACACCCAATGCGTGAGAGTTGGCACCAACGTTGAATGTTTGAATTCAAATGTTCGAATGTTTACATTGACTCGATTAAACCTTCATTTCAGTGGGATCTGGTAGGATTTCAATTCATTTCAAGAATTTTGGAAGAATGATCTTGGACAAACTTGGCTTGATCAATTTATAATAGAACAACTTTACATTTCTATTTTAGCAGATAATTTCTGAACCTTTTTGTTTTCACACTTTTAACATCGATTTTGGACCCAACACCCCTATTTTGGTACACAGGTAGTAAAAATCAAATTCGATTTTGGACCTAACACCCCAATTATAGTACACAGGTAGTACATGACAATTTTTTTTCTCAAACACCCACCTACCCCAGGATACATGCCACCCTCTGGTACACTGACCCCCCCCTTGCAGAATGTGCAATTTCATGATTCTCAACAGTCAGGGAATGCATGAAAAGCTTTTTCATATGAACAATGAAAGAGTTTTCAATCAACTTACAAAAATTTGGAAGTTATTGAAACTGGGTAATACTGTATAGAAAGATACACGTTTTTTTATAAGAGCAAACTATATAAGAACATAAGGCTTTGTGGACTCAAAAACAACTGTTTTCTTAGGAAAATGGGTAGAAATGGTCATAAAATGGTGGAAAAAAGAACATTTTAAGAACATATTTAGGTTTGAAACCCAAAAAGTTAAGAACATCCCAAGGCTGCAAAAATTTTGGATGTTCTTATAAAGAAAAACGCGTAGAGTCAGTATTTTAAGTGGATTGACCAGTGATCTATGACTTTTAGACAGTATTTTGAATTTTTTTACGGAGTTCACGGCTTGGCCTGAACATGTGGAAGGAGAGGGAATTTGAATGGGAGGCCACTGGGACCGGGACGGTTTTCAGTTCAAAAATTTTGTTATTCTTTTCTTTAGCACCACCCGACAGCTCAAGTTGATATTTTCGAGAAATTACCAGTCCCTTTTGGGTTGGTGAGATATGGTGTGGCCCCTGACCATCCAGAAGTCAAGGTACTGTTGTTCTCTTGTTTATTATATTCATGACGTAATGTTTTCTACTAAAACATCTCGGTTTTTGTCAGTAGTGGTATAAGTCTAAAATAAAGAAAAATGTTTGAGATTTGCCACTACTAGCAAACCACTGAAGTGTTTCAGTAGAAAAACAATACGTCATGAATATCATAAATTGCCGTTGACAAATCAAAAGGTCTAATGTCAAAATTATTGCTTGAGAAAACTAAGAATTTTTATGTTTGTCTGAGCATAAATTTTTAGATTGACCTTGTTTCATGTAGATGGGACCCTCCTCACTATGCAAAAAGGGCCAATCTCAAATTTAAGGCTAGCTAGACAGAAAAACTCTTAGTTTTCTCAGACACTAATTTTGTGATTCGCCCTTTTGATTTATCAACGTCGAAATCCGTTCTTGTGCACTTGTATGTTCTTAGAATTTCAAATTTCTTTTCAAATTAGCAAATACTGTTGCAGGTTTAGAACGTATTAAATGACTTTGATAACTTCATTCTAATGGGTATAGCTGGAAATGCGGACTCGTTTTCAAGTCCATCAAATTGTTTTATTACAGAATATAAGGAGCAGAGTTAAAAGAGGATATCTTTGCCACAAAAAGCCGGGCACAATACAATTTTAAAAGCACTTGAAAACTTTAGCCTAAAAATTTTAGCCAAAAGAAAAAAGAAAACCCGAGGCAAAGCTTAGACTAGAGGATTTCGCAATCTTGAAATTTTTCACGTTCGTTTTCAAAAATTATATGAAAACACCAAATCAATAATGTATATTCTAAATGATGAATATTGCCCTTATGTATTACAATGAAGTGAATACAGTCGCTCTCATATTGTTTTCTGACCAGCCACTAGAACCGTTGGGTATTCACTTCATTTCTAAATTCCAATCAAAGTTTATAAAACGATAATAAATACACAAAAAACCCTTAAACTTTGAAAACCATCGATCACTTTGTCATAGTTTTTTGTTTGTTTTTCGCCAAAAAGGCACTGGATCTAGTGGTATGGATTTGCTACCATCTCAATCAAAGCTCAAAAATGGAGTCAACCAAACTACACCCGGTCAATTATCAGCGCCATCCAGTCTATCAAAAAACTATAAGTGGCCCCTGGACTAGGCAAAGCCGAGCTTAATCGATTTGCCTCTTTTTTCACACAGAACGCTACCAACACGTTTGAAGAAGTGGCGCAAAACGAAAGGTTTCGATTCTTCGGGAATGTCAACATTGGTCAAGATTTGAAAGCTGTTGATCTTCAAAGCGCTTATAATGCTGTCGTTTTTGTGAGTATTTTATATTGAATAGTTCTTTTTTGTTACTAAATTTGTTTGAAATGTTTGCTCTTTCAGCAAATTAAATATATTTTGTCATATGTATATAAAATACATCGAACATAGTAGGCGTGTTGTGATGTTGTAGACAATAGAATGAGACCGCAAATGCAAGTGCCTCTTTAACGTCCGATACATACGGATTCGTTAAGATGTATGGGCGATTGCCCTACATAAACTGATCCCAAAGGGGATTGAGAATCTTACGACAAAAAATATGTTAATCAGAATATCTTAGGGAAAAGGGTTTAACAGAAGATTCCATTGAAAATATTTTTTTGAAATATTTCGACAATGTATCTTTATTATATTTGACGGAAAATTCGATTTAAAATATTTGATGTAAATTCACTTGAAATTAATTTGACAGTAAAACGAGGTAACATTTGACTAAACAAATGAAGGAAGAATTTAATGTAAATTTCTATGGAAAATATTTGATGTCAAATTTCTATGGAAAAAATATTTGATGTCAAATTTAGAGAAAAAAATGAAAAATGTTTTTGAAAATTTGATCGAAAAATATTTGATGTAAAATCCCATTGAAAAACGTTACTGTAAAATTCGATGGGAAATTAATTAAGTAAATTTTAATATGAAAAAGTTTCGTGTAAAATTTTGAGTGAAAAATAGCTTGATGTAAGATTCGATGAAAAAATATTTGATGTCACCATTTGAATTGAATGAAAACTGTTTGATGTCAAATTTTGAGTGAAAAATGTTTTAAATTTCGATGGAAAATATTTAAAAGATTGATGGAAAAATCTTTGAAAAATCTTTGATGTTTAAAATTCGATGAAAAACTGTCAAATTTTGAGTGAAAAATGTTGATGTAAAATTTTAAGTGAAAATCTTTGATGTAAAATTTTGATTGAAAACTAGGAATATGTATGATGTAATATGACGTTACCTCTTGCTTTATCCAATATTAAATAATTCTTTTGAATAAAAATATAAAAACAAAAATCGATGTGATTTTCAATAGCCATATCGGTTAGACGCAACCAATATGGACACTAGCATATCCTCATACCAAGATTAACTTCAATGACTGCAATTTAACTGAAACATCCTTTCATTAGGTGTTTATTTTGAATAAAATCAAGTAAACAAAGAACAAGATAAATTACAGTGAAATGGCCATATCGGTTAGACGCAACCAATATGGACACTAGCATATCCTCAAGCCCAGATTGACTTCAATGACTGCAATTTAACTGCAACATCCTTCCAATAGGTTTTTCTTTTGCATAAAATCAAGTAAACAAAGAACAAGATAAATTACAGTGAAATGGCCATATCGGTTAGACGCAACCAATATGGACACTAGCATATCCTCAAGCCCAGATTGACTTCAATGACTGCAATTTAACCGAAACATCCTTCCAATAGGTGTTTCTTTTGCCTGAAATCAAGTAAACAAAGAACTAGATAAATTACATTGAAATGCCCATACAAGCTGCTCCAAAAATTTGCTTTTTATAGGGTGTTGGTCTCTTTGACTTGTGTTCTGGGTCAACAACCTTCCCAAAATAGGTTTAAGGGTATATACAGGTAACTTTGGAAGAGCAGAACCAGACCAGACTTAGTGTAAGGCAAATTAATTCCTTGCCGTATCAGTCACAAGAAACATCGGAACTTTCCGTTAGCAAGAAACACTTATTCGATTAGAATCTTACTCCACTTGAAATATGAAAATCAATTTAGAGAGCTTCAACTAATTCAGCTGTCATTTCATTTTCAGGCATATGGTGCAGACGATGACAAAAGATTGCACATCGAAGGAGAGGTATTTTAAAAGCATTCATTATTTTTTTGATAAATGTTTTTCCCTATTTCTGCCAAATTGTCGAGAGTCAATCTCCAAATCAACAAAAACCTATGATATTATGTAGGCACAAATTTCTTGATATGACTTTTTAGCTTAGGCATCGATGCCTATCGATCTTAAGTAGACAGAGATTGTAACTAAAATATATGACGTTTAACTTCAAAGATATCAAAAACCATGCATACAGATGCATTTTCCGTACTTTGTATGATGTCATCTTAATATCTTCATACTTCAGGATGGAAAAGGAGTGATTGCAGCTAGGTCGTTTGTTGGTTGGTATAATGGTTTACCGGCACATGCTGAGGTAAGTTATTTTCTTGCATTTTGAAATGCATTTTATTAAGAAATGGGGTGTTTTAGAGTCCGCAAAGCCTTAAGATGTTCTTAACTTGTTCTCAATATTTTGGCCATCGAAGCCTTATATTCTTATACATTTTGTTCTATAAAAAACGTGTAATTGTTTTTTTTTTTCATTTACAAGTTTTCATGCCATGAATAATTTAAATTTATTCATCGATTGTGCTTACAGAATATAATCTGAAATTCTTACGTGACATGGGTGTATAATACAGAACAACAAAAGTCAATTAAGTTTGCTTTGCCTTGATGATTAGTTCATAAGAATCTTGCATTTTTGAAATACATTCTTTACTTTGATATAATATAAGTAAAGGCCGGTCTCCACTTTCGCGCGACATGAGCGAAAACTTTTTGACGTTTTTGTAAGGTCATTGGTCGGTTGAAAAATGAAGCTATTCCATTGGTCGAAATTGACGTAAGGGATGAAAAAAGTAGAACTTTCTTCAACTTTGTTTTTGTTCGCGCGAAACTTTTTTATGACGTAATCTTTTCTTCAGGCAAGAAAGTTTAAGAAAAAAACTGTCGCCCATTTCGCGCGAAAGCGGAGACCGGCCTTAAGTATTCAAGTAAGTTGTCGAAGGCGACCAGAAGGCTCCCTTTAATTTATTATTAAACTATCTACCCGATGGTAGGGGAGGGCGATCCTCCGTCCCCTGGATTTTCTACACTTACCCTTGATCCATGTCTTTAGTTGTTTAGCATCAAGCAGAGGCAACAAGTACCATTTTAGGAATCTTTGGTATGACCCGGCGGGGGGGGGTCGAACCCTCAACCTTGCCCAACGTAGCTGAATGCTCTCCCTTCATGCTACGACCGCTTGTGATATATTACCGCTTAATACAATATATTTTAGTTCGGTATCCATCCATTTATTATAAATCAAACTTGTCTCTTAATGTAGCTATCACCAAATTTGGATTGCGAGACAGCGGTAGTCGTTGGACATGGTAACGTTGCTCTTGACGTTGCACGAATTTTGTTGGCTCCTTTGGCCCTTCTCGAGGTATGTTTTTTTACTGTTTTGAACAGTGTTAAAAGATCGTCCGTATCACACGGGTTTCCGTCTCAACGAAGTATAGAAAGAGGCTTCTCCCTCTCAAAATTCTACATAATACACGGGTTGCAAAATTATATCAGTGCAGTCAAAGCATGTGATTGCTTAAAAAAGGTTCACGTGATTTTATTCCCATGTTGCTTGCTTTACAACTTACAGTTAAATACTTTATTAGTGTCAATAAATTCGAACCAATCAGAAACAAATGTTATGTAACAAGCACATTTCGCATAAAAGCGTGATTTGTCTTCAGACTTTAAATTTACAACCTGTGTATTGACCAAAATTTTAAGGCCATGTGCTATTTTCTGTGAAAAATACATTTTCCGTCACAGACGAAAAACCTGTAATTTTTTGACAGAAATAATACCCTAATTTGAAACAATGCTACTACCATCAAACACAAGGTCATTGGACCTATAAGCGTCATCCTATCTCGAGAAGTAATCTCACGAGGTCCATTCAATAATTTTTCGAGGGTAAATTCCTCCTCTAAACATTTAATTATGCTGTATTAAAGGTTTTATTTTTACATAAGTTGCCCCGTTTCATATCAGGCACGTGTTTCATATCAGGATAGTGTCTGCCTATTGTTATATTGTGCTGATATAAGCAAAAAAAAATTTCTTTTCTTTTTCTGATCAATTTTGCTCCACATCCGTGTCAATTCAATATCAAAAGGCTTCTAAATTAAAAATTGAAGAGTAAGCAAACGATATCACTCATAGTGTCCTCCCCCCTGGATTCGGGGGGGGGGAATGGGTTTTGAGGTCAAAAGGACGTATAGGGGGGAAAGAATTTTTTTTGAAGCCAGGGTGGGGAAAAACGAGGGGGGGGATGGAAAATTTTCATTCTAGGCATGGGGGGGGGAACTCACCAAAATCAATTCAAAATTGAAAAACATCTGGTTTTATGAGATGATATAGCATAATGCTTAGTTTTATTAATATTATGGTTTAAAAACAACCATCCTTTCCATTTATTCTTGAATTAGAACTACCTTAGGGAAAACAATAAGCGTTAAGTTCATCAAATTACAGCTTTTTAATTTTATGCTTGAGGGGGGGGACAGAAAAATTTTTGGAGGCAGGGTGGCGAAAAATGAGGGGGGGGGAAGGGAAAATTTTCATTCTAGGCATGGGGGGGGGAAGAGACCCTGAAGGACACTATGGACTCTTATACTCCTTTTGGACCATAGCCGCCAATTGCCGCGCGGGCATTTTTCTGCCCGCTTTATCCCACTAAAACTGTCCCAGTCCTTTTTTCCACCTATAGACATTAGAAAAAGGTGTCAAAAAAGGATTGGATCGAGTTTAGGGGGATAATTAAATAATTAAGTGGCTTGCGCCTGACCGCGCGACTAAGGTCGAAAAGGTGTATTTAAAAACAAAACCTTTAAACAATATATAGCTTGAGAAGCAAGTGCCCTACCGATAAAGTGGTGGCAAAGTTCATAAAGTTTACGCACATTGGGCCATTCCATTTTATATCCATAAAACAAACAAAAAATCCCAAAGAACAGTTTTAGGGGGTAATCGGAGAACGATTTCCAGGGGTATATAGGACTATTTTTTTCATTTTTCCAGGGGGTAAAAGGCTATTCTAAAATTTCCAGGGGATAAAAGACTGATTTTAGTTCGTCCAGCTTCACTTTTAAAGTTTGGGAAGAATTTTTTCAAGGGTTCTTTTGTGTATCTTGCCAGTTTCCAAGGGGTATCGACACATTTCTAAAAGAATCTTTTTTTGGCTTGAAAAGATTCGTCTCTCCCCCTGTATGGAAATTTAATGGAACA
The DNA here is from genome assembly GCF_902728285.1 of Clytia hemisphaerica. NCBI lineage: Eukaryota > Metazoa > Cnidaria > Hydrozoa > Leptothecata > Clytiidae > Clytia > Clytia hemisphaerica. The sequence continues at coordinate 716,468 of NW_027103726.1, read as the reverse complement.
GCCCATTATGTACCCTTTATGTTGATTTTCTCATACCAGCACACTGATATCTGTCATCACGCAATCGAAGCATTACAAAACAGTCGTGTCAAACGTGTCATATTACTAGGACGTCGTGGTCCACTGGAAGTCTCGTTCACTATCAAAGAATTGAGAGAAATGATTAGGTTGGACGGTACGAAGCCTGTTCTGAGAGCAGAAGATTTTGTTGATATTCGACCGAAAGTACCAGGTATTAACCCATCTGGCACACAACATTGTTTCAACGTCTATTTAACGTTTATATGGACGTTGTGAACGTTAGATAAACGTTGAAACAACGTTATGTGCCAGCTGGGAAGCTGTTATTTTGTATGCCTTGCACATTTTTTGTTCTTTTTATTAGAAGACAAATAGGTGTAAGACTTAAGTCGCTAATAATGCGAATAAATCAGTAGTATTGGTGTTATATGATATACCATAATTGTTACGAGATAACATCAGTTTGTAGAAACTATATTTTTTTTCCTCTAATAATTTTTTGGAACTTTCTATAATTTTTCATTCGTTGTTTGTTAGTTGGATTTATTAACCACCTTCATAAAGTTTTTCTCAAAAAATAAATACGGAGGTATACTCTCTCTGATTCAATTTCAAAGAGACCTAAAATTATAATTCAGCTCTAGTTTAGACGGCCCACTTTTTGCCCTGCCTATTTTAATTGTGAATTAAAGAGGGCATAAAGTGGGCTGTCTAAAGTGATGCATAGCCCTCTTTTGACGTCAATGCAATGTCTTCAATCAAACCTTGTCAAGCAAAGATTTTAGTTGCCAACTTTGTGCCCTCTTTCTGCCTACTCAAACAATTAGAATATGCAGGGCAGAAAGTCGGCTGTCTAAACTAGAGCTGAATTTACAAAGACGGAGGGATCGAATATTTTATTTCGAATTACAGAAAGATTCGAATAGAAGAATAGAAGTGTTGACTGCAGGAACAAAATTCACTATCATCATCATATCTTTTTTCATTAGAAATCGTGAGACAAAGGAGGAGGCTGATTGATTTAATGTGCAAGACTGCATTGTAAGTTGAACTGAGCCTGATTTTCATTCTATAACAAAATTCTCACTAAAGTCTGTCAAGATATAATTGGCAGTGGAAACAAGAATGCCTGTAACTTTTGATAGTTAAATATAATTATGGAAATTATTTTTGCTTGTTTTAGAGAATCAAAAGCGCTATATTTGAATGTATTTTTGTTTGAAAAATTCGCGATTTTTAGTGGTTAAATTTGCGATTGTAAAAATTGAGCTTTTTTCTACTTATGCTATAACGTTCGTTTTTACATCAGTGGTACTTCAACCTTAGGTTAAGAAGTTTGTAAATTTTCAAGGCAAACAAAAAAGTCCTTCGGAAGATATGGGACCCGAAATACCCCTTGGTAGCACTTTTCTGTGAAATATCAAATCTCCAACTTATTACTAAAAACGGGGGTTATGTTATCTTTTTTGAACAGTGCAATTAAAAGTTGGAAAATGTTAAGGATTGGTGCATTGGTATTATTGGTATCATTGATTATTTCGAAACGAAGTGAAATCACAGTATAATTGTTTTTATTGAAAAGATAAGCATGAATTTATATTGCCTTTGTTATTTTTAAGTCATTAAAGAACTTTGCTAATTCCCAAAACACTAAACATAGCTATGAGGTCATTAAAAGTATCGTAAAATGTGTTATGATCGAAAAACTGTTTTATCAATCATGTCACTACCCCCGTTTTTAGTAATAACTTGGAGATTTGATATTTCACAGAAAGGTGCTACCAAGGGGTATTTCGGGTCCCATATCTTCCGAAGGACTTTTCTGTTTGCCTTGAAATCTGACAAACTTCTTAACCTAAGGTTGAAGTACCACTGATGTAAAAATGAACGTTCTAGCATAAGTAGAAAAAAAGCTCAATTTTTACAATCGCAAATTTAACGACTAAAAATCGCGAATTTTTCAAACAAAAATACATTCAAATATAGCGCTTTTGATTCACTAAAACAAGCAAAAAAAATTTCCATAATTATATTTAACTATCAAAAGTTACAGGCATTCTTGTTTCCACTGCCAATTATATCTGGACAGACTTTAATTTATTTCGTTGTTAATTTTTACAGTACAGTACAGTACAGTAAAAAAAGCAGAAATTCCTAATTGTTAAGTTTTACGGCTATACATTTTAGGACGACCTAAAAGCTCCTTTTTGATTAACTCTTTGCACAAAAGGAGGCAACTCATTTTTTTCCACCTACTTTCGATCGTCCGTATCTAATTCTACTGGTTATTTTGTAAAGGATAGATGTAAAGGATCGTTTTGGATGTTATAGATAAAGCCATGAAACATATCGAGATTCTAGAGGGTTGTTCCAAAAAATTTCCATACAGGGGGGTGACGAACCTTTCCAAGTCAAGACAAATTTCTTGGAAATGTGAGAATACCCCCTGGAAAATTGCAAAATTTGCAAAAAACCCTGGAGAAAATTCATGTCTTTAAAAGTGAGGGTGGACGAACTAATATCAGTCGTTTATCCCCTTGGAAGTTTAAGAATAGCTTTTTACCCCCTGGAAAAATGAAAAAAACTTCCTTAGATCTCCTGGGAATTCTTCTCGGATTACCCCCTGGAAAAGTTCGTCTACCCCCCTGCCCGCCCAGTATGGTTATAAAGTTGCAAATGCGTGAGATATAACATAATGTAGCATGTCAAATTGTCTGCAATTACTCTGCAATTCTGGTATTACCTCGACGGCCGACGGGGACGTGCCGCTGGAGTTTGAAAAGTGGACCCTGTCAAATAACAGGAATTTTTCCTTGCATAGCAACTGCTTGGGAAAAACATTAGAGTAGCCTTAAGTTAAGGGATTATTTACACGTAAATTTCTGAGCATTTTCATTTTTTCTAGAGATGAACCTTCGCCCAAAGATAGCGCTCGCTTCGATGCAGCATTAAAGGAATGGCACTTAGAGTTTCTGAGCAGTCCGCAAGAAATTTTACTAGATGATTCAAACAATGTCAAAGGAATTCGTATACAAAAGAATGAATTAATCGAGGTATATCAAATTTTCTGCAATCATCACTGGGTAGATATCTGTGTTCTATCGTAAAGTCAACTCTCTGTATCTCGAACCTCTATTATTCGAATCTTTCTGTAATTCGAGCTAAAACATTGATCCCCTCAGCTGAAAGGTAGTGTAAAATGCTCTCTGTAATTCGAATCTTTCTATAATTCGAAGAAATTTCTTGGGTCCTTGAAGAACGAGTTAGAAAAAGTCAACTGTATTTAAATCTGGTTACGGAAAAAACTTTTGAGAATTTCGGCTGGTTTTTTAGCTTATTTCTATCCCAAACATAAACATAAACGATTATCAATTTGTCGAGGAAAAAGCTGTGGTCGTCTGGTACAGCCAAGCTGGTCTTAAGCCTGAAAGCATTTTTCAGCTTTAATATACACTTGATGTCGCATTTTAGCGTGGAAGATACATGGCAGTGAAATTGTTCTCCTGGACTGTGTTATCTGGCGTCACTCAAAGCTGTCAGAATGCAAAGTTCAGTCAATATTACATTACGGTCAACTCTCTCTAATTCAAACCGCTCTATTATTCGAATCCTCCTATAATTGGAACTAAAATATTGTTCCCCCTTAGCTGAAAAGTAGTATAACATATTCTCTGTAGTTCGAATGTTTCGGTCCCTTGAGAATCAAATTGAGAGAGTTAAGTGTACATACATTAATGGTGTCGTCGTCATATTCTTCTTTTTTGACCACAGGACGAAGATGGTAGCACAGTTGCCAAGGCGACAGACCAAACAGTTGATATTGAATGTGGAATGGTGAGAAAGGCTTTTTGTTCTAGAAGATCAAGTACTCTGATAAGAAATTTCTGATATCTATGACATCTGATGCGTCCCTGCGGAAACCTTGAGACCATAGAGTACCAACAACTCCGAATGCATACTTAAATGTGGTTAATTGGGTCTTTCAAATTACTGTTATAAAAACGCTAAGCGTTGAAGTTTTTCTACAGTATTAAGCTTTTCCACATTTTTTCTAGGTCTTGAGAAGTATTGGTTATAAGAGTATCCCTCTTCAAGAAGGGGTTCCGTTCGACAACAAAATGGGTGTGATCCCTAATATCAATGGTCGTGTGGTCCAACAAGCTGGATCAAAAGAACTCGTCAAAGGTAATTTTCATCCTTACCAAGGATGATACGTTCTTGAGAGCATTTTACTGAGAATATTATGGAAATCCGTTTCATACGGAAGAACCTTTATTGCTGCTTCTTTGTAGCCTTTCCAGAAGTAAAATTCTTGAAAAGAGACAGCGAAGGGGAAGCAGTAAGCTCTGGTTTGGACGACCCACTTTTCGCCCTGCCTCTTTTGACGTCAATGCAATGTCTTCTTTCAATCTTTTACAAGAAAAGCTTTTAACTGCCAACTTTGTGCCCGCTTTCTGCATACTCTAACAATACCTGCGACGGAGACGGTAAGGTTCTAATTTGACTAGATCCTGAACAACTGAGGACGATGGTAAATCAGCACTTTTACCGTCCTCGATTTTGCAGGGCAGAACTGTGGGTTATTCCAAATCGCTCCAGTCACTCTACCGTCCTCAAAGTGCAAATACATAAACTCGCTAATTAGAATAGACAGGGCAGAGAGTCGGCCGTCTAAAGTAGAGCTTACAGCTTCCCCTTCGATGTCTCCTTTCGAGAAGTTTACTTCTGGAAAGGCTACAAAGAAGCAACAATAAATTTTCTTCCGTATCAAACAGATTTCCGTAATATTCTCTATCTATATTGGGCTTTTCCAGAAAAAAACCGTTTTTTCCCCTGTTGAGGAGGTCCATCCCTCTGTGGCTGGAAATGCTGTAACCCCTGGAATTCCAGGCAATTTCAGGTTTAAACCCCTCTGGAATTCTGAATTCTAGCAGGATTTAAAAAGCTATGGAATTCCAGTTATTATTGACAGATTTTTGTATCTCCCTATGGAATTCCACCACACATCAAACCTTACCCCCTTGGAACGGAAATGGACCTCCTCAACAGGGGTATACGGTTTTTTTTCTGGAAAAGCCCATTAGGGGGCATACCTAAGGATCCGTGAGATCTTTTCTAGAATACCATTGTATGAATTTCGTTCGATAGTTAAATGAAATTGACATCTTTTCAATAAAACACATCGAAACATAAAATCGAACTGGAAAGCGGGAAATTATTAAGTTACATGCGGTTTTGTTGAGGTTTGCGATTCAAACTACTGAACACATGTATAATTTTTTTTATGAGCCAGACTGGTAGAACAGCAAAGACAAAAACGATATAAAAATTAGTCTACAGCATAATAGTTCAATGATTCTTTTTTTTTCTTTATTTCCAGGTCTCTATTGTAGCGGTTGGGTGAAACACGGTCCAGTTGGTGTTATCGTTACTACCATGAACGAAGCGTTTGCCACAGCGGAAACCATCGTTAAGGATTTGAACGCGGGTGCAGTGAACCAGGAAACAAATATCTCAGATGTCGGTGAATTGTTAAGAGGAAGAGGTATGTCACCAATTAGTAGCTAATTGATATAATTATTGAGTTAATTAGTTGCATTGGAGTAATATTGGTGTTATCAATAAAATCCTTTCAGGATTACTTAGCCATAACGTTTGAAGTATAATCACGAAAGGCTAGAGTTAGACGATGCTATCGTCCGTTAGTGGGATAGTAAACGCGCGAAATATAATGCGCATTGTTTCAGCCGTCACGGTGGTTTACGGGAAAAAATAGAGGCACCGCAGTAGAGTCTTACTACTTACTCCGTTTTCAAATTTATCCCACCTCCTAAGCTATTCCATTTCCAGTGATCTTGTGTAGAGTATATTAAAAAGTTTTCTTTCTTCTGCTACATATAAGGTCCGCGTTGTTTTTTATACAAGGTTAGACTTGCCGACTAGTCAGCCGACCCTAGATTTAAGAGGTGGTCTGTCACTCGGAACAAATTTTTCTTTCAACGATTTCTTAAAGTTCTGTTTACATTTATAGGTAATTCTGAAATGTAAAAAGCAGAGCTAAAAGGGAATTCGCGATTCTTAAGCTTAAGATAGAGCGAGACAGGAACAATAATAGGGCTTTTGATACACCTTTTCGACCGTAGTCGCGCGGTCAGGCGCGTGCCACTTAATTATCTAATTATCCCCCTAAACTTGATCCAATCCTTTTTTGACACATTTTTCTATTTTCTATAGGTGCGAAAAAGGACTGGGACGGTTTTAGTGGGATAAAGTGGACAAAAAAATGCCCGCGCTGCAATTGCCGGCTACGGTCGAAAAGGTGTATTTGAGGAAAAAACATTCTGCTTCGAAATGACAATGAATTTTATTGGGTCGGCACATTTCGAGATAGTGTCAGTCGGGTGACGGCAAACCAATATTTTTTTAAGTTCAGCGCGAACGCTAGATGGAAAGTAACATTCACCAGCTAATATATCAAGTGGCAGACCCATCTTTTATTTATATAGAAACAATGCGGACCTTATACGTAACAAAAAAAAAACATCCTGTCGTTCAAAATGCAGCTCAAATGTTAAAGGTTTTGTTTTTAAAAAATAAGAGTGATATCCCATCAATTTTGATTAACAAGCTTTTTCACGTTGGATTGACACGGATGTGGAGCAAGATTTGTCAGAAAGTGGAAAAGAAAAACATTTTTTTGCTTATATCAGCACAATATAACAATAGGCAGACACTGTCCTGATATGAAATATGTGTCTGATATGAAACGGGAACACTTATGTAAAAATCCTGTTTCAATTTTGCTTTGCTTTGGAAAGGTTGACAAATTGTCTTTTACTTTTTGCAGGAGTGAATTTCATCACTCAAAATAACATTTTTATAGATTTTTTATTGCTTTTATTGGACCTACCCCGGTGGAGGTCCTATAAATTAACCTCTGTCCGTCCGTCCGTCCGTCCGTCCGTCCGTCCGTCCGTCCGTCCGTCCGTCCGTTCGTCCGTCCGTCCGTCCGTCCGTCCGTTCGTTCGTTCGTTCGTTCGTTCGTTCGTTCGTTCGTTCGTTCGTTCGTTCGTTCGTTCGTTCGTTCGTTCGTCGTTCGTTCGTTCGTTCGTTCGTTCGTTCGTTCGTTCGTTCGTTCGTTCGTTCGTTCGTTACCAATTTTTCTCGAGATTGGCTCATTAGTTTTTTCTGATTTTTTGCACAAAGATGTGTGTGCTGTGATGCTCCAATGTGACGGAGCCCGATTTTCGAAAAAAAAAATTTTTGGGCAAATTTGGGCCAAAAAACGGCTAAAAAATGGGTTTTTTGGACTTTGTGAAAAATTAGATCATTAATTTTTTCTGATTTTTTTGCATGAAAGTAGGGTACCATCATAGGTAAAAGATGGCTCAAGCAGATTTTCGCCAAAAAATTTTGTTGGCTCAAAAAACGTATGTTTATCTATAAGAATCCCTATTAATAAGCATACATCAATGTTCTTAGTCAAATTACTAATTTTTTTTATGTGATATATGTTTTTTTGCTCATGAGGGCTTACTTTTGAAGAATATGTGTGTTTAGACAGGAAATCTTGGTTGTTTGGCGTGTTTTTATGGAAAAACTGGCCAAATTCGATATTTTTTTATAAGCACATTATCAATTACTTAGGTATTAGCTTTTCTCTAGATTGGCTCTTTCATTCTTTATGATTTTTTGCACAAAGATGCATAACTATAAAACCTCGAATGTGACGGAGCCCGATTTTCGAAAAAAAAATTTTTTGGGCAAATTTAGGCCAAAAAACGGCTAAAAAACGGGTTTTTTGGACTTGTGAAAAATTGGAATATTAATTTTTTTAAATCTTTTGCATGAAAGTAGGGTACCATCATAAGTAAAAGGTGGCTCAAGCAGGATTTTGCAAAAAAAATTTGTTGGCTCAAAAAAACGCATGTTTATCTATAAGAATCACTATTAATAAGCATACATCAATGTTCTTAGTCAAATTACTAATTTTTTTTATGAGATATATGTTTTTTTGCTCATGAGGGCTTACTTTTGAAGAATATGTGTGTTTAGACAGGAAATCTTGGTTGTTTGGCGTGTTATTATGGAAAAACTGGCCAAATTCGATATTTTTTTATAAGCACATTATCAATTACTTAGGTATTAGCTTTTCTCGAGATTGGCTCTTTCATTCTTTATGATTTTTTGCACAAAGATGCATAACCATAAACCCTCGAATGTGACGGAGCGCGATTTTTGAAAAAAAATTTTGGGGGTAAATTTCAGCTAAAAAACGGCTTTTTTGCATGAAAGTAGGTAAAAGATGGCTCAAGCAGATTTTTATAAAAAAAGAATTTTTCAGCTCAAAAAACGCATCTTTATCTATAAGAATCACTATTAATAAGCATACATTAATGTTCTTAGTCAAATTACTCAATTTTTTGACGAGATGGATGTTTTTTTTTGCTCACAAAGTCTTGAATATGAAAGAGTATTTCAAGAGCATGAAATCTTGGTTTCTAAAAGTTTTTTTTATAAGAAACAAACGACTAATTTTAATAGAACGTCAATATTCGTGTTCTGAATGATTGTTTAATGGTCACGTCACGTAGATATCAATTATAAATGTGTTAAATGCGCAACCAGGTAGGTCCATAAAAGTATCACTTGTTACCCCTTGTCTAAACAGCTTTTAATTATCTAATAAACCAGCCGAGGCTGGAAGGTCAGCCAATAGAGCTTAGCTAGTTAGCTTTAATAAGTGGGTTAACAGATGTAAGAGATGTACTGAAACAGAGTAGACTAAAAATGTTGAATAATGTACAAAATGTGAAACATTTGATAACTTGATTTAAAATTATTTAAAACAAGCCTGAGAGCTCCTCCAACCCCCCCCCCACGAGAAGATCAAAGTATACTTCTCTTTAGCATTGTAGCACTGTTTCTACGACATCGAACAATTAAGCTATAGTTCATTACTGTAAAATAAAAGAGAAACATAGTGTAATTAAAACTTTTTGTTAATTTCATTCCAGTCAGTTATGATACATTTTTTCTGTTGGATGTAGACAATATCCATATCTGACCAAAGTGTTATACTAGAAATAAATAAGAAAATTGCCAAAACGTCAGAACCAAAATAAAGATATCCATCAAATATACATAGAAACTGTACTTTTTGTTTTACTTGATAAAACTCCAATAACACTTTAAACTAACAAGCTACAAACTTTAAGTCACAAAGCGCAAAATCCAGAAAAACACAATTTGCATCAAAATCTTTGCAAAACGTAGTTCATATTTATAACATTTCAACAGGAACTATATTTTGGTAGACTTGGTCAAATTACAGAAACCATTTGTCAGTTGTCTGCAAGGCCAATGAGGTACATAAAAACTGACTGCTATTCAGGCAAAGCCAAAATTTGGCAAGGTCAGAAAAACATAATTTACATCCAGTCTTCGTAAATAAATTTTGTAGTTTAGTACCGTCAAGTTACACAACATGCACACAACCATCGTGAAGACTTTGCTGGTCGCAAATGATAATCGAAAGCAAAACTTAAAATTTATAACTATGCAGGGAAGCTCATTTTTCCCCCATTTTGCTTTAAACTCCCTTTTGATTGGTCTATGAATTTGGGCGATCGCTTTACCGCCTTGGCGGAATAAATACACGACCATAATAAATAAATTCAACAGGGCAGCGGAGTAGCAATTAATTTCAACTGGGAGTCATCTCTTCTGTGCCAAGCACTGGCAGTGTTTTTTAAACTTTAAAACAATGTTAAATCAAGACTAGATGGATCTGTTTGTTATGACTGTGCAAGTTGTGACGAGAGTGTGCATGTTGTGTAACTTGACGGTATAATTCATTAAATTCTAGAAACCATTTTTCATAACTTTCTGCAGTCCGCTTTCTGCAAGTCTGATAAGAGATATGTATAAACTGTTATCGCCATTCATTCCATTCCATCATTTAGTCAAAACGTGCGCCACTAGGTTAGAAAAGGTTAGAAAAACACAATCTGCGTCCGGAACTGCGTGAAAAATAGTTAGATCAATTTCAACAAGAACTGTATACATTAATATTAATATAATTGATCAAATTTCAAAGACCATTTGTCATAATTTTGCAAGTCCAATAGTAGGAGATATGATGTCATCATTTGGTTCCCGTCATCTGACCGACCCTGATTTACGGTCAGCAGGTAGAGTTGCGGAGAGTCGGAAAGCTTTTCCACTGTCAACCTCTGCACGCTCTGTGTTTACAAGTTTTCAAATCGAAGTAGCGAACCTCATGCTAATGGAGAGTAAACCGAAAACCAGTTTATCCACGGTTTCTCAATTTCTTAATTCGGATCAGTCCACACGGATTCCCTTTCAACAAGATGTAGCTGCTTCTAAGAAAAATATTTTTGACCGACCGACCGAATGACCCCCACTTTTTAAAGTAGAAATGACGGGAACCAAACAATTTTTTGCGTCCAAACCAAGTCCAAAAAAGCACGATTGCATCCAGGCTTTATCAAATTTAGACAGTAGCTGTACTTTTGTAAACTTTATCAAATTCCAATAACATTATAACACCATCAATCCCACCTAGAGGCAAAGAAGAAAAATATGTTTTTATTGCAAAAACTAATAAAAAGCAGCAATAAAAAGTATCAGAAAATTCAACATAAACAAAAACTTGAGCAAACGGCTTTAAACCTTCAAAAGATGTAGAAAAAGAATCCCCTTGATGAAAATCATGTGCTCGATTTGCCGAGTTAAAAAAATAAATGACAGAAATTGAAGCTTGCAACAGGTTTACACTGGAAATACTTTGGTACAACACTGACTTATCACATCTGACTTATCGCTTGAGCCGCCATCTTGAAACACCACATTATGATCTGTAAAAACAACGCACGCTAAAAGTAACCAAAAAGTTAACCCGATCGGAAGAAAGTTTAGAAATCAAAGTGGGATCGATCGGGAAATCGGTTTTTTTTTTTGCCGTCTTATGATGATGCTGATGATGGAAGAAAATTTTACCTATTTGAATGCTCAGCTTAGGCTGACCAATTATCTCATTTTACTAGAATTTTTTTAACTTTTACACGCAGATTTTTTTTCACATACAGATCATTTCTCTTGTACATTTGAAATTTGAACAAGTGCAGAAGTACGAAACTTTAAGTTATGTACTGAAAGAATGTTATTGAAAGAAAACTTTTACTTTTTGTAGGAGTGAATTTCGTATCGTATGAAGATTATCAAAAGATTGATATGGAAGAAATCTGGCGAGGTAAACAATCTTCAAAACCGAGAGAAAAAATTGTCGACACGAGTGAAATGTTAGATTTTGCTTCACACGATGGAAAAAGCTAGTATCTGCTTATAATATTTTTAGAAAATTTCAATGAGTTTCAATTCCTTCTGGCCACAATGATAAAGGCTCAATATTTACATTCTTAGATGCTTTTGAGAGTTTACATGACCGATACTGTCAACTCTCTCTAATTCGAACCTTTCTGTAATTCGAGCAAAAGTATGAGTCACATCAGCTGGAGAGTTGTGGAAATTACTCTGTATAAATTACTCTCTGTAATTCTGGAGCTTTGGAGACTTTTGTAAAAAATTTCCCTTACAAAAGATTATCCAAAATTATTTTAGAATTTTTTTTTACATTAATGTTTCAGAATTTATTGTTATCCTGTGCGTGAATTTTACATTATAAATACTTCATTATTTTCATAGGAAATTTATAGAGAAGAAAGAGTTATTACAAGTTCAGACAAAAAAAGTTCTTGTCAAGTTCATTGTGTGGCAATTTTCCAAGGTATGTTAATTAGTATTCTCATTAGATTTTAGAATTTTAGTTTTGTTGCCACAATTAACGTCATAATATTTGGGGAAGAGGGAAACTCCCACGAAATCTCATAGTCACAAACAATTTGGAACGATTTGGGTTTTTGCTCTGAGTTTTAACGCTAGACTTGGGAGGACATTAGGATCTCAGGATCCAAAAGTTCAAAAATGGTCCAATAAGGCTCAGAGTATAGCTCGGAAGTCTATAAATCCCTCCCAAATTGAAATATTCGATTGCATTTAACAAATATCCCAAAAGCGACTTTCTGGTCCGAATTCCAAATTTCTTAAAACGAGGGAATAATCAAAATTCTCAATATATTTTGACGTAGATATTGTAGAACTGGAACGAATCATGGGTCTTTTGAAATTTTTCTATATGTTCACTATTTATGGTAGTTTGAAGTTTCATTATTTTTTTTAGTTAATTGAGATATGTATAGTTTTTATATTTTCTACAGATATATTCCAGGCCCGGGGGGGGGGGTACTAAGGTTGGTGAATGAGGGGTATGTGCGGACGGGACCTCCGAAAACCGACCCTTAGAGAGACCAAATTTTAGTGAAAAAGTGACCCTTAGAGAGACTTTTTCGAAAAATTTTCTCTGATTTTCAAAAATTTCCTACCCTTAGTGAGACTTTTTTGTAATTTTTTCTCTCAAAATCAAAATTTTTTTCTAAAAATCGTGATTTTTCCCACCCTTGGAGAGACTACTTTGAAATTTCCTGATTTTTGTAACCCTTAGAGAGACTTTGAAAGGTGAAAAACCCGACCCTTACCGTCCGCACATACCCAGCACCTATTTTTGCCTAAGTACCCCCCCCCCCCCGGGATTCCAGGGTCCGTAGTATACTATACTAGTAAAGCCAAACATTTTCTAGCCAAATTATCATCCTTTCAGGAGTATCAGCTACCGTAAAGCTTTAAGAATTTTGAGATATTTTTGAAAAATTTAAAAGGCTTGTGTTTTTAGAACAAATTGATGGTAAAAATTATCAGGCTTGAAAGGAAAAAGTACGTTTGTAGAACCGTAGCACAGCAATTAAGAATTGTATTTCAAAAAGATGAATTTTAAATATATAGAACTTAAATAATTAAATAATACTAGCCGGTACCCGGCGTCGCACGCCGGTTAAGCTGTAGCTGAACGCACTAAAAGTCCTTTGGATGTTGAAGCTGGCTTAAAAAAACGATCAAATGAACAAAAAGATATCTTCAAAGTTTGAATCTAACCCTCCCCAGGAGATCTTTTTCTCGCTTTGCTCGCATCCCGCTCGCATTAAATACGCCGTTCAGTTTTCGACAATTTGAGAAAATGTCATGGTAAAGAGGAGTGAAATGTAAAAATGACAATTCTTTAGGAAAAAGCGGGGAAGCCACAAAGAATAGTGCAACTTTGTTTTTATCCCCGTTTTTATCAGATTTGAAAAGATAAATAAGTCAATTCTAAATTACTTTTTTTAAACCCTTGTCATAACTTTTCGAATTTAAACATGTAATAAAATGACGTACATAGTTTTTAACAGTATCAACCACTTGAATGTTTTTATACGAAGGAAGAGATGGACTTATTTCTTCTCTTGCTTTTTATCGCCCTTTGAATGCTGTTATTGTTCGAACGGACAAACTTTTTAATTTTTATGTTTTGGTTTACATTTGAAATGTTCTTTTCTATAATAAAAACTTGTTTTGTTTTGAAAAGAATTCGAATGTCATTAATAAATACGATCGTTAAATACATTCGAAAACATTTCAAACAAAAGAAAAGAGAAAAACAGGATCAGGCAAAGCTGGGCAGAAATTAAAATTACTAAATGTAGATGGGCCTTAAATTTCAAAACAAAGGCTGAATAAAGTCTAAACCAGGCTCTATCCGATCTGTCAATCAAAACAAATAGAGAACAAAACATTGCTTGTGAAATCGAAAGTGACACACAGACAGAAAACAGAAAACAGAAAACAAAATGACATACGCGTTATACTAATAATATATAGAAGAAAAATTGAAAAAAAATATCCCCACAAAAGATTAATTCAAATCGTGTCAGAAAAAGGTCAAGTCCGTGTTAGTCCCGCTGCTGAGATAAAAAAAAGTGGCTAGAAAACGATTTTCGTGATACATCTCTTAGATCTAACTTTTTTTGGTGGAAACTCGCGAATTAGTATGTGTAGATTACAAAATCGAAAAGTTTCCGCGATTTTCTAGTGCAAGTGTCGAGAAAATCGACTTAAAAGTTGACTTTTATCGAGTTAATCGATTTTAATCGATTTTCATGAACTTAACATTTTCTAGGTCATGAGTTTTCACTTTTATGATGCATTTTGCTTGTAAATACTAAAAGCCATCAAAATATTACACTAATAATTAATTCAAGCGATGAAAATGTAGGAAAAACGGCTAAAATCGATAAAATCATCGATAAAACATCGAATGTCAACTGAAAAACTCCGAATGAGTCTGTAGACTTCAAAAATTGTCTGATTTGGCTGAAATTTTGCACACTTGGCCCTTGGGGGAATGTCTGCAGATCTAAGTTTTCATTCTTTGAAAATTTTGATTTTTGGGGTCTGGGGACGAGTTTTTCGTCAAAACGAGGCTTGAACTTAGGGGCGGCCTGCAGACCTCAAAAAATGGTCAGATTTTGCTGAAACGTTGCACACTTGGCCCTTGGGTGAATATCTACAGATATAATTTGTCATTTTTTGAAAGTTTTGATTTTTGGGGTCTGGGGACGAGCTCTTCGTCAAAACGAGGCTGAAACTTTAGGGCACACTGTAGACTTAAAAAATGGTCTGATTTGACTGAAATTTCGCATATTTGTTGCGTTAGTGAATATCTGCAAATCTAAACATCCAGTTTTTTAAAAATATTTATATTTGTGGTCCGGAGACGAGTTTCTTGTGAAAGCGAGGCTTTGCGTGGGCGGGCAGCCTGTAGACTGGACAGGATTAAATGGATGAAATTTTGCAAACTTTTCCATACTGATTTTCCTATTTTGAAATTGTTTTGAAAGACCAGAAACATGTTTTCCGTCGACGACACTTAATCGATGGGAAAATTTTTACGTTAGCTCCAAAGAAGATAAAAATTACTTTGCTGGATCATCTTCAGTTAGCGAAATTTGTAGACGAATGAACAAACAAACTTTGACACGTGGAACAAACACTTAAAAATATCTTTTCAAGATCTTTATGTGGAGTTATGATATGAGCGTATAGTGATCGTGTCACTGCCAGGACTATGTCTAGAATCAGCCGGCGAAGCAATTTTTTAGAAATATGTGTTCTTATTTCCCTCCTAGAGGGAGCTTTTTATGGTCTTCAAGTTTTTTTATTCAAATGATGTGTTCTAATTTCTAAGAAACCTGTAGCTATGTCTCTCAAAATTTATCATTATTCCATGGAGGATGTGTTCTGAAATTAAGGATGTCTAAATGTCTAATTATTTCCTTGAAAGATGTGTTCTGAATCTTTCTTTAGCTTTCTTTAGCTTTCTTGGGTTACCAGGCAACAAGAACACACCAATTTTTCATAATTTTTCGATACCCCTGTCTCATTACATCTCAGAACACATCAAGTTTTCTAGCTCCTACATGTGTTCAGAACACCTCCTAAAAAAGATCGTCTCGTCAGCTGCTTTTGACTGTCGCATATATTACTAATCTATAGTCTGAGTAGGTTTAAACACCGTAGGATTTGTAGATGAGAACAAACGAGCACTCGTTTTAGACCAATATCGCATTTAATCTTGTATATTTTTTCTTGATAGTGGTTGAAGCCTAGTTTTTTATTATGGATTATATTGATATACCTATCTCGTATTGCAATATGAGGGGACCTGGTTCTTTGAGTAAAATAGATCTCAATTGCTTTCTTCACTCTTGAGGTCGAATCAAGGTTGATAAACGTCTTTAAACATTTCTTCATTTTTTATCAGCTCGATAAGACGTCGTAATTAATCCAGGAATATTGAAAAAGGGAGAAAGAATCACCAGAAAACAAAACTGATTTTGTAGATAATGTTTATAATAAATAGCAAGCCTTTAGTTATTACCTCACTTTGTCTCCTTTATTATTCTACACGGGACCAACGTTCGGTATTCTCTATCCAGGAAAAATTCCTAGAGTAATCAGTGCACTACTTTTAATAGCAGCCTAATAAAACCTCCCGTTTCCTGTTCTTCCCCTCAATGAAAGACTGGTTCTAGGTCAGAGATCTCTGCCACTGAATCAAGGGATGGGGAAGTTGATGTTCAAATTATCGACCCTTTTTACGCCGGCTCTTATTGGCGTTATTTTAGAGCTCGTGGACTAACGGACCGGCGTTAAAAAGGCCGACGTAAAAAGCTCAGGCAAATTAAGGCCCGTCCAGATTTTTCGAATTTAGCTTAATTTTTTATCACCGTTTCCACTTGTCATAGCATATCACTTCATACATCGAAAGAAGCGTATTGGAGTGTAGATCATTGGAATAGCTGTGTCATGATTAATTTTTTCACCCAAAAAAATATATCAGGCAAAAACCAAAAAATGCTGACGTCAGCAAAACTTATTTTTTGAATAACTCCAGTTTGGCTTATGGTAAAAACATGAAATTTGGACAAAAGTTGCGCACCATTGAAAGGACCAATTTGAGAAAAAATATTTTTGAAATTTTGCTGACGTCAGCACTTTATTGCAAAATTTTGTATTTTGCTGATTTCTGCTGACGTCAGCAAAATTAAAAAAAAAAATTATGCGAAAATGTTCCTATGGCATTTTGATGAAAAATTCTGTCATAATTTTCTGTTTTGAAGCCTAAATTAGACTGCAGTTTTTGCAGGTTTTGGTGTTATTTGCAGCCCTTATTGGCGTAGGCCCAAAAATGGGCAGTGGCGTAAAAAGGACCGATGAGGTAATATGAATTGTCACTGCACTGAATAAAACGAGATATAAATCTTTCATGAGAGAGATGTACATCCCTGTGTCACGATCTGGTGGGACCACCCTACTCATTGAAAATAGCTGCCGTAAAATCGTCCCCGCTAAGAAAGATATGCTGAAATTACAATGAAGTAGTTCATGAGATTTATCTCCAGAAGGAAAAACTAAACTTTTGGGGCTGAATATCCATCTCTACTTTTAAAGTAGAAACAGTAGGATTTTGCATTATATTTCGCCACTTTAAAAATCTTTACCCAGTTATTGAGACAGAGGTGCAATTTTCGATAGATTTTTAATCATCGGGATTGATATGTCATCTCAACAATGGACTTCGTTGCTCGTGATGAGTGCAGGAAATGGTTGTCAAGATCAAGAATTTTCTTCAAGGCAGTAGCATGTTTATTTATTTCTTCAAAACAAAGCTAGGATGCGCGACATTCTAAATAACTGCGGCAGCTAAAGCTTAAGGAATTTAGCAAAAGAGAAAAATAAGATTTTCCCTTGAATTTTTAGAATACCTGCCGTACGACTTCTATACCTTTTACTTTATTTACTTTATTCGATCATGATGAAGTTTCAGTCAAATAAAAGAGAATTTCATCAAAAAAAGTGAAGACCATAAAAACATCGCAATCAATATCTTTGAATTTGAAGAAAAGAAGTTGCATCTGCCCTTTAAAAATTGCAAATTTTTCTTTTAGGACGCTTGCTTCCAGGCCTTTTGTGCCAGAGTTTATGTAATATAAAATGTAAACTGTTGCCCCAAAACATTCAGCCAAGGGAACAAGTCTGCTTCAAAATACTGTCACGCTGCCCCCAAATTTTCAACCTCGTTTTTACGAGAAACTCGTCCCAAACTCGTCCCAAGGCCCCAAAAATACAAATTTTCAAAAAAAGAAAAATTGGATCTGCAGATATTCACCCAAGGGCCAAGTGTGCAAAATTTTAGACAAATCCAACCATTTTTTAAGTCTACAGTGTGCCTTAAAGTTTCAGCCTCGTTTTGACGAAGAACTCGTCCCCAGACCCCAAAAATCCAAACTTTCAAAAAATGACAAATTACATCTGTAGATATTGACCCAAGGGCCAAGTGTGCAAAATTTCAGCAATTCTGACCATTGTTGAGGTCTGCAGGCCGCCCCTAAGTTTCAGCCTCGTTTTGACGAAAAACTCGTCCCCAGACCCCAAAAATCAAAATTTAAAAAAAATGAAAACTTAGATATACAGATATTCTCCCAAGGGCCAAGTGTGCAAAATCTCAGCCAAATCAGACAATTTTTGAAGTCTACAGACTCATTCGGAGTTTTTCAGTTGACATTCGATGTTTTATCGATGATTTTATCGATTTTAGCCGTTTTTCCTACATTTTCATCGCTTGAATTAATTGTTAGTGTAATATTTTGATGGCTTTTAGTATTTAAAAGCAAAATGCATCATAAAAGTGAAAACTCATGACTTAGAAACTGTTAAGTTCATGAAAATCGATTAAAATCGATTAACTCGATAAAAGTCAACTTTTAAGTCGATTTTCTCGACACTTGCACTAGAAAATCGCGGAAACTTTTCGATTTTGTAATCTACACATACTAATTCGCGAGTTTCCACCAAAAAAAGTTAGATCTAAGAGATGTATCACGAAACGAAACAATTTTCGACCTCAGCAGCGGGACTATGTTAAATTTTCAATTTCTACGTGGATAGGTTAAGCTAGAATTTCTGTTTTTTAGTAGTTTTCCTTGAATCTGAGGCCATATTTCAAGCTGTTGTGTTGAAACCTTATTGTTTGTTCGCCTTCTACCTCGTTCAAATATGTTTTTTTTTTTTGAGGAGTTTGGTAGATAAAAGTAAAATCTTTATATAACCTTTCCAGTGCGAAACATTTTTTGAAAAATGTGAGAATTTTCAACTCTTTTTGAAATCCAAAATTTCCAAGTTGGTGTAAAAGTTTGTAACATGAGAGTACGAGAGTGATTAGGGTATCATTGCATTGGGCTCTTCCAGAAAAAATCCATTCATGGGGGGTGGAGGATATATTATTTTTTTCATGAATTACCCCTGGACATTTTGATTTTTAATCCCCTGGACACGGGCTATACCCCTGGACAAACATCAAATCAACCCCGTGGACACAAAAAATTATCCCTGGACATTGGAATTTACCCCCTGGACATTGCGATTTTTTGGTATTTTTTCAATACCCCTGGACAATTCATCCTCCACCCCCCATGAACGGATTTTTTCTGGAAGAGCCCATTAGAAAGGTATTTCATTAACTATTTAAAAAGCATTCTGTTTATACCCTTTAAAATCAAGTGGTCAGGAGTTAGCGCTTTAAGTACGGGACTCGGTACATGGGTTAATTTTGACTTTTCACTTTTCACTAGGGTTTGGAGGATTAAATCTCTTTTGTCACCAGGAGATTTGGTTCATAGTAGCTAAATATCTCCTACCTCCATAATTAAAAAAGAAAGAATATTACAAAGATCGCTAATTAATATAAAAATGATCGGCAAACTGCATAAAGAACAGTGACTCTAGTATCTACTTTGCCCAGCTGGCACACAACGTTGTTTCAACGTTCATCTAACGTTATATGGACATTGTGAACATCGGAAAAACGTTGAAACGACGTTGTGTGCCGGCTGGGTTGATTTGATTTCACAAAACGGTCTTACATCCTAAGAGGCCATTGGCACGAGACCAAAAGTATTCAAGGTTTATTTCTTTTCTCTGCTTTACAAGCTTAGGAAGAATATAATCATAATCTAAATATTTCAAAATTTCATGCGTGACAGTTTTAATAGTATAGTAGTGGTTTCTCCACCCTCTAACAAATACAATTTCATATTGATTAGCCTTGAGCTAAGTACACATTGGGCTTTTCCAGAAAAAAACCGTATACCCCCTGTACAAAAAACTGTCAAAAATAACTGGAATTCCATGGGGGTAGCCTTTTAAATCCTACTAAATTCAGAATTCCAGAGGGGTTTAAACCTGAAATTGCCTGGAATTCCAGGGGGTTACAGCATTTCAAGCCACAAAATGATGGACCTCCTCAACAGGGGGTATACGGTTTTTTTCTGGAAAAGCCCATTGTACTATTATTATACATCAAATTTAAAGAAAAGAAACATATTTCTTATATAGTAGCTTCTAGCTAGTGGTTTCTCCACCCCTTCAACAAATACTTCATTTCTTCCTTACAACGATAAGGTTTGTGGTACACCGTAACACGTTGCCTTCCTGAAGAAACACATATGGATTTTCTCCTGGTCCAAATTCATTTTTATGTAGATGGTATGCTTTACAGTATTCGTTCTCTTGATTCAAAAGCGTACAATAGTCTTCTACAATGTCATAATGATTTGGAATTATCACAAGGATACCTTCGTTTGTTCGCTTCCTTGCTTCTTTCACTGCTTCCTCAAACAGATCCACAAAAATAGGTTCACAACCAGCTGGGAAATTACCAAGTGGAATTGCGATACCTTCTTTGTATGCATAATTGTTCTTCTCCGCTACTGATTTAGTAGCTTTTGCAATTTGTTGAGAATTCCTGAAATTCTGTTTGAGATTAACTACGGAAAACTTTGTCCACCATTTTTCGTGATTTCCTTTCTTTAAAGACTCAGTTGATGGGACGATCCATAAGTAGTCAACGAGTGGCATAACCTGCTCTATGCGTTTCTTGGTAATTCGTAACCAGACGTCACATTCATCAACAAATACTGCTTTGATATCACGTAATTTGATCTTTTCAATGAGCTGAGTGAACGCTTTAGAACCCTATAAAATAAAAAAAATGGGCTGCTGTCAATGGTAATTAAAAAAGGCAATTAATTTGACTTCCATATCACCTCTTCATCGGCCCTTAATTAACGCCGACTAGACCCTTTTACGCCGTCTCTTGTAATCCGTCACTGACAAATGTTAAGCTTACGCCGATTATAGCCGTGAATAACGCCAACAAGGACCGACGCAAGAAAGGCCTTGTTTATTTTATGTTGGAGTAATAGACAAAAGTGGTCGTTGAATAAATCTATAGGTACTACACTTGTTAAGATACTGAAAGGCGTTGTGACCGCTATAGAAGATCTTAGGTCTACACGTTTTTTTTTAGAACATCCAAAAATAACTTTTTCAGTTTTAAGCCTAAAAATGTTCTTAACATGTTCTTATTTTCACCATTTTTTCACCATTTTTACCCATTTTCCTAAGAAATCGGGTGATTTTGAGTCCATAAAGCCTTAAAATGTTCTTAACTTGTTCTTAACATTTTAACCGTCGAAGCCTTATGTTCTTATATAGTTTGTTCTTATTAAAAAAACGTGTATTAATTTTGTATTTGATAAATCACTCATCCGAAAATCATAATCTTCGACAAATATTCCAAGATTTTCTTCGAGATCAACCTTCAATCGATGGAATAGAAGGTACTTTGTTTCACCTCTCATAGATTCGACACCACTAACAACATACATAACCTTTCCATCATATTCAGTTTGTTTGTTCAATTGCATGGCCTTCTGGGTAAGTAAGATACTTTTACCCCCACCAAATGGCCCATGAATCATCACTTTCTTGTAGCGTAGATCATCGTTGTTCATTATTGCCATCTGTTGGTTGGAGTGGAACAAAATGTTGTGGCTGGTTGACACATTTTCGATAGCGTTGCTGGTGTATTCAACCCAAGTTGAGCTTGTAATTGGAGGTTGATCTTTTTTCGAAACGTGAATGGCAAAGATTAGCATTTTCAGGAGATCTTTAGTTTCCTCCAAAGGACTTGGTATGTGCGTTGTCTGGACTGTCTGGAATTTGTTTAAGATACTGGTCAACCAGGGTTTGATTTCAGTTTTCATGGTGATAAAATGCTGGCTGTTGACTGTGAAGTTGTCATTTTCAACGCCGACAACCGGAAAATATGTCCAACCAGATTTTAATTGGTCTCCTAGTCTCTCCTCAAAGATTTGATGACTCGATTTCAACTGCTTAAAGACTTTCTCATCGACTATTGTCCTTTTCAGCTCAACGGAGATAACGAGTTTCCTTTGCCAAGCGATGATTATGAAATCAGTTTCTTTATGCATTTTCTTTCTCAAGTTTGTCAAGAATGTAAGCGATGAAAGAACAACTGTATCCTGGAGAATGTCATCTTTTAATGGTAAAAGTTGGTCATAAAACCAATGTTCAAGTTTTTCACCAATTTTAGATAATTCCAATCTGAAAAGCCATTGGATGTTTGAATCTTGGCTCGGCTTATCCTCAATCATTTGCTGAACTTGTTTCCTGAGGTTATTGACCAAACAATTTTGCTGGAGAAGTGTTTTCAAAGGCGACGGAAAAGGTAGCACTGCCAGCTGGCACAAAACGTTGTTTCAACGTTTATTTAACGTTCACAACGTCCATATAACGTTAGATGAACGTTTAAACAACGTTGTGTGCCAGCTGGGCTGCGATACTACAGTTGAGAAAAATTCCCAACTCCGATGTTGTTGATGGTAGGTTTACTTGGTCAGTTTTCAGTTCTAGAATAACCACATACATAATTTGAAGGTTTAAGATCCATCGGTCAAAAGCCTTCTTATCAATACAATCAGCACCATTTTGCGTAATAATAAAACTTTCCAACTCCTTTGTCAGCCAATACGTTGGTGAATGTTGTTTCAAATTAACCAAAAGCCTTTCAATATCTTTGTCAATGTTATATTCTAGTAAAGCAGCCGAAGATTGTTTGTATTGGTTTGAAACAAATATTGGTGGTATAAAAACGCTTGTATGTTCATTTTGAACGAAAAGTGAACTATCACCATATTCCCTTTCGAGAATGAAGTCGGCTGCAACGATTGGATTCGCTGTACAATGTGTGTTGCCCAGATTGAACTGTTTTGCTTGTCTTTCTGACGTGGCTTGACTGTTATTGAGAATCTGCGGATACAATGATTTGTTTGGAGTACATTTGGTCGGATCGATTGGTTGTGCTTTCAAAGCCAATACATTAGCAGTAATATTAGCTAAATTTTCTTTATAAGCGATACCGGCCATTTTTTGTTTCTTTACTCTGCTAGTCTCTCTAATACACTACACACATATAAAAACAAGGAGATTCATTTTCTTAAAACAACAAGTTTGCTTACTCTGTTATTTTTAATTCCCACTATTTTCATATAAGAATATCAACGTAAGACTAAACTAAACATTAAAGATGTTCTTAAAAGAAACTTATAAACCTGAAGCGATGTGAAGAAGCTAAGAACATGCATATTTTCGATAACCTGAAACATTAGGATAAGGATAAAAATTTCTGGCTGAACATTCAAAAATCTAACAATATTAGAGGGCTTCTTGGATGAGATTTTAGTGTCCCTATTAAAAAAATAGTCACAAGCTGTTGATATCGATTAATTGCGATTTTGAATTTCATTGTTTATCTCACGTCATAATGTGCAATGCACTTAAGATTTAAGTAATTTGATGTGGTTTGAATTTTCTTTCTCGTGATACTACTTTTATGCAGTGGAGTCTCCATAACTCGAACCTCTATAACTCGAATTTCTCCTTAACTCGAGCAACAAGTTTTCTAGTCCCTTCCATTAACGATGCCTTATAAACAGTGGCGTTGTGGGAAAATTTTTCTGGAGGGGCCAAAGTCAATTTTTTTTAAATGGCTAGAGTGAAAAGAAAGTTAAAGAAAGAAGGTGTAATGCGAGCGAAAAATTGATGTTATATGATTTCAATATTGTTGTCAGCATATTGGTTTTGGGGCGCAGTTAGATTTTCAAAAAAAACTTGTAAATTAGCTAGATTGCATAGAAGTTACCAATTAACTGTATTGCTAGCGAAGCGAGCGGAAAAAATTCCAATTATTTTAGAATTATCTCAGTAAAATTGGTCCTGGGCGCAATTTAAGGCGCATAAAGTATGATTTTTAAGATCGGGGCGTTTAAAAAAGTTCTCTTTTGGCGCCCCTTGCTCTTCGGCGCCCCTTCAAAAAAGCTCCGCTGTGCCACAACGCCACTGCTTATAAACCTTACTCCATAACTTGAAGTTTTTTTATTGAACAATTTGTGTTCCTCGTGAATATTCGAGTTACAGAGACGCCATTGCCGGGGCGATTGTACAAGGTTTTATGATTTGGTTAGCCCTTGTTATATTCTTATTTTGTATCTGCCGAACGTTTTAGGCCTAAAGGACTGACAGACTTAGATTTCGCTAAATAGCTCCTCCTGTAGATACCTATCATACAAAACAAGATTTCTGATAAATGGCATTTTTCAATTCTAAAATTCAAAGGCTAAAAGGGTAAACCTTATCCGGTCTGTAAAATACACGTATTGAACAGTTGGCAAAAATTTTCCCTATTGCTCGATCAGAATTAGAGCACAAAGTTTAGGCAAAACATCTACAAGTGATAATAGATCTAGTCTGTACACACACCCAATATCTACAGCGCTAATTTCAAAACAAATTTATTGCTGTAAAGGTTGTCGTTGTCTTTTCTGATTTGAGATTTTTCAAACCGACCGCTGCAATGGAGTGCTGTTGAAAAAGGGGAGACGACTATTCAAGTCCAACAAAGGAAGCAGTTTTTTCTGTTAACCAAATACAAAATGACTGTATTCTTATCAAATTCTGTGAAACTCACCCTAGAGGGTATTCTTAGGGTATTCTTACGATTTGGCCAATTTTCACCCTGATATTCTTATAGAAGATATTCTTATAAAAAAAGCGTGTAGTATAATAGACCCCACTTTGATGACTATAAGTCCAGTTAAGTAGTGCCGTGATTATCACAGCTCGAATAAGTATCCCTGAAAACATAAGTCTCTGCTACCCAGGGTAGTTAAGTAGAGTCTATCACCAGCTTCAAATTTTTTACTTTCGTTTTCAAAAATTACACAAAAACAGTCCTAATGTTCTTTTAAATAAAATAAAATGGTTCTGATAAAAGAAAGAGTGTGGGCAATTTGTGGAAATGGAGCCACTGCCCCCAAGAGCCATTTTTTAATCAAAAAAGTTAATTTAGGTTTCTTTACCTAAAATGAAAAAAAAAATTCTAAAGTCTATTCACGATAAGTGTGCACTCTTTTTTCTTTTACCTATAACTTTTGAAGGAATTCTTCAATCTTTATAAATTTGGTATTGTTGGAGAGATATTTGTGAGTGGAACAATTTGAAATAAAAAAGTCTTTAAAAAAATTCTAAAAACGAAGATGAAAATAAAGAAGAAAAAAATGAAGATCTTATAGAAAAGTACTATAACTTTCATTTTCACTGGAGAGATTTTTTGATCTTAGGAGGTCGTCACTGGGAAGAAATTTCACTGAAATATTTATTCAATATAAAGTTATGATACAAAGTTAATAAGTGATTGACCCCAAAAAACAGCAGAAAACAGCAGAAAACAGGGTTTTTAGACGTCAATCAGCTTATAACTTTGTTTGATATCTTTTGATTGAATGATTATTTTTCAGAAATTTCTTCACAGTGATGACGTTCGATGATCAAGAATTCACTTCAGTGAAAATGATAGTTATAGCACTTTTCTATAAGATCTTCATTTTTTTCTTCTTCATTTTCATCTTCATTTTTAGAATTTTTTAAAAAACTTTTTGATTTTAAATTGTTCCACTCACAAATATCTCTCCAACGATACCAAATTTATGAAGATTGAAGAATTCTTACAAAAGTTATAGGTAAAAGAAAAAAGAGTGCACACTTATCGTGAATAGACTTTAATGCCCCCTCCCTAATGCTGCTGAATCGGCAAGAACTAATTATTCAAATTTAATTTAATTCAACCTTGTCCTATAAGGACACAATGGAAATCAAATGAACTTTCGTTTCCATTTATAATGTTTGGCTTTACCTGTCCTCTTGCCTGCAATTAAAATTAATTCGCTATTTCAGAAATGTCATATTTAGTTTGCACAGCAAGAATTATATTTCAAGAGATAAATGTAAGATACAATATAGAACATAATTAATTAGATAAATAAGAAAAATTGGAAAAAAAAATATTCCCTCAAAAGATTGATTCAAATCGTGTCCGAAAAGGTTAAGTCCATTTAATTTTGTGTTCAGCTGAAATTTCTGTTTTTTAGTAGTGTCCCTTGAATCGGAGGCCGTATTTTAAGCTCTTGTGTTGTCCATAAGAGCCATATTTCCAGCTTCGTGGACCATAATGGTAGGAGCTTTTGCTGTGATAGCTTTTTGCTGGGTAGTGATAGAAGGTTGGATCTTGGCTCTCTTCGCTGTCGTAAGATTGCTTGTGGGTAAATGGCCGATATTTCAAGCTCTTGTGTTGTCCATAAGAGCCATATTTCCAGCTTCGTGGACCATAATGGTAGGAGCTTTTGCTGTGATAGCTTTTTGCTGGGTAGTGATAGAAGGTGGGATCTTGGCTCTCTTCGCTGTCGTAAGATTGCTTGTGGGTAAATGGCCGATATTTCAAGCTCTTGTGTTGTCCATAAGAGCCATATTTCCAGCTTCGTGGACCATAATGGTAGGAGCTTTTGCTGTGATAGCTTTTTGCTGGGTAGTGATGGTGGGATCTTGGCTCTCTTCGCTGTCGTAAGATTGCTTGTGGGTAAATGGCCGATATTTCAAGCTCTTGTGTTGTCCATAAGAGCCATATTTCCAGCTTCGTGGACCATAATGGTAGGAGCTTTTGCTGTGATAGCTTTTTGCTGGGTAGTGATAAAAGGTGGGATCTTGGCTCTCTTCGCTGTCGTAAGATTGCTTGTGGGTAAATGGCCGATATTTCAAGCTCTTGTGTTGTCCATAAGAGCCATATTTCCAGCTTCGTGGACCATAATGGTAGGAGCTTTTGCTGTGATAGCTTTTTGCTGGGTAGTGATAGAAGATTGGATCTTGGCTCTCTTCGCTGTCGTAAGATTGCTTGTGGGTAAATGGCCGATATCTCAAGCTCTTGTGTTGTCCATAAGAGCCATGTTTCCAGCTTCTAATTGGCCCGTAGTTGTAAGAGTTTTTCCAACTTTTTCCTTGGTAATTTTTGGTTAGGTATCGTTGGAAGGTTGGGTCTTTGATGTCTGAAAAAGAAATACAAAAAATTGAAAAAAAGTAATGTTCACACAAAAATGCAATGCAAACAATCCAAATTTTCTTGTGGTCAGCAGATTCAAATCAAGCCCCTTTGAGCCCTACATGAGATCAAAAGTAAAAGTCAAACACCAAGTTATGCCTCAAATTTAACGATTGGAAGAAAAATATTTGGAATTCTTCTTGATAAAAAAGGTCTTGGTGATACGGTGAAGAGGAAGATAACAAAGACATAAAAGAGGCCCAACTATGGAACTTTTGAGTTATGAAGGTTGATTTATTGGTTCACATTGTTAACTGAAGGGACCAGAAAACTT
Organism: Clytia hemisphaerica; assembly: GCF_902728285.1. Taxonomy (NCBI): domain Eukaryota; kingdom Metazoa; phylum Cnidaria; class Hydrozoa; order Leptothecata; family Clytiidae; genus Clytia; species Clytia hemisphaerica. The sequence continues at coordinate 689,310 of NW_027103726.1, read as the reverse complement.
GTTGGAGACTCTACCCTATTAATCTTTGCTACCACAGCTCACTGCTTGACGAATTTCATCATTTTTAAAAGATTGTTTAAATTATTGTTTCACCTTTTTCTTCATCTTCTTCTTCATCTTGTTGTTGTTCTTCATCCGAGACATCATTGACTTCTGTTTGTTCGTCCTCTACTTCGTTCACTGCTTCGTCCAATGATTCAACTTCTTTCGTATCGGACAATGTTCTTTTTGCTGAAGGTGCGGCTGAAAGAAAGAGAAAAGAAGTTTAATAGCAATTTTTGTTCACTTTCCTTAAAAATCGGAAAGCCGGAAAGTCCGGAAAGCCTAAATGTTCTTAACTTGTTCTCAATATTTTGGCCATCGAAGCCTTATATTCCTTATATTCTTATATAGTTTGCTCTTATACGTGTAGTAGTTGTCTACTGGTTATAAAAAAGACAACGCTAAATCAGCTCTTGAGACTTACCATTGATAGCCAGAGCTAAGAAAGTGATCAAAAGCAAAGCTTTCCAAATCTTCATCTTCTTTTCTCCCTTTCTTCTTTTTTACTTCTTTTCCTTTTTGGAGAGTGTTTAAGAATGATGATTTTTCACTTCATTTTTGCCCCTTTTATACCGTTTCGCCACAGGGAAGGAGAAATTGGTCCAATTACTTTGCGGAATTTTAATATTTCATATTTGCGTGATTTTAATTTACTTCAAAAACTGTTTCCAGAGTGCTAAAAAAGCATAACTAACGCTGAGTAATATCACTTCCTGGTTTACTGTATTTTGCCTTAGGTCAAGCTTGAATCTTAGGCAGGCATCATTGATCATACTTTTTTCTTAGGACTCGTGATATATTCTTTAGCTCCCATCTCCGCCCTGGAGTTCTCCTGAATGCGAAAAGTGCTACACGTTTTTTTTATAAGGAACACGTTTATAAGGAACTTGAGGCTGAACATGGTCCAAAAAATAAGGAATTGTTAAGGAACTGCTCAGGCTGAGGATAAGAAAAAAAGTTTTAAGGAATCCAATTTTTGCGAATCTAAACTTAGCAGCTATGTAAATAAGGAACTCGATAAGGAACTTTGAGGCTGAAATTCTCTGTAAAAATAAGGAACTCCAGGCTCAGAGCAAAGTTAAGGTTCCTTATAAAAAAAAAACGTGTATAGCGTATCATGTATGGAGCAAATTTATACACAAAGTAAAATCCTCATAATACTTTGCTTTAGAGGGTTTTTTTAAATAAGAGTGATGATTGTTTGCTTACTTATCAATTTTGATTTACAAGCTTTTCACATTGGATTGACACGGATGTGGAGCAAGATTGGTCAGAAAAAGGAAAAGAAAAACATTTTTTTGCTTATATCAGCATAAATAGGCAGACACTGTCCTGATATGAATTATGTGTCCAAATGAGAAATTCAAGTGAGTAAATGAAAAGTTTAGGCTGAAACAGACAACAGGGGGTCTCACAGCCCTGGTGGAACTTTTTCCTCAATGGGTATAAAAATTACCCAATGGGGATAGAAACTCTATTGTTCCAAGAGTAAAAATTCCGGTTAAAATGGTTATGGAGTGCAATTTTTAAACATTGAATTCCGAGTGGGGAAAAAATCAAAGTCAATATTCCAGTGGAGCTGAAATTTCAGGGTATAAGTTGGACATTGTTTTTGAAAGAAAGGCATGTAAGAGGTGTACGAGTAGCCGTTACATCCCAGCTGGTACAGAACGTTGTTTCAACGTTTATCTAACGTTATATGGACGTTGTGAATGTTAGAAAAACGTTGAAACAACGTTGTGTGCCGGCTGGGATATTATATATAACAAGTATCGCTGTTTTCATTTGTTCCAAATCATTTTTGTAAATGTCTATCCTTACATACAGCATAGAAATATTAAAACCGCAAAATATTGATATTGTATCAGCAGAACTTTTGATAAATTAGTCATAGGTAGGTATTTCCTCATTAGAAAATACTTACAAAATTGATATAAGATTTGACCTTTTTGTTAAGCTATGACCTTTTGTTTTCAAATAAAAATATCACTTAGGAGTGTAGTTTAAAGGCTGCTTCAAAACTATGCTAGTCGTCCGTATATTTCACTTACTTAAAACAAAAAAAGGTTTTGAAAGGAAAATAAGGACCAAAACTTTTTTTTCAGAAGGTTAAAGCCAATTTTCAAATTCAAAAATTAAAGTAATTTGTTTACTATAAGGTATACTACTTCTCAAAACATAAAATACCGTTGACAAATCTATAAATAAATGTATTTTTCACTATTCCTTTTCCCCGTACATTGTTTTTTTAGACTCCGGTACAGATACTGTCAATGCAATGGACGTTAAGAATTGCACAATACGTCAATAGTGTCACTGAAAGTCCCAACTTTTTGAGAATTGACCCACACTTTCAAGATTTTCTTCTACTCGTCCAGCCATTGGGTCAGCTGCCTCTTTCTCTGGCTTTGGTTTCTCTCCTGATGGATTTGGTTTGGACGCGGCTTTTTTTTCAGGCACTTTGCTGGCATATTTGTCAAGCCATAATTTGGCAATGTCAGCTCTGGTCAAACTTTTGATGAAGAAATTGATTGGTACACCGGTCTTGGCTTCCTTGGCTTGGGTGACGTAATCTTCCAATCCAGACATCAGCGAGTTGACATTCAGCACGCTATCCTTGCCTTCATCAATCTTGCTTAATGATGCCATTGTGTTTTTGATCTCGTTGCCACGCAACTCGGTGACTTCTTTTCCTTTGCGAGCCTTGTCTGCAGCACTGCTCACTGTTTCATTGGCTTTGTTGGTTTGAGTATTGAGAGTTGCCAGTTTCTCCATGGTCTGAGCTGGATCAAAGTCAGCAAACGCTTTGACACCAAGTTCCACTTTATTACTGGTGATGGTAGGGATACAACCTTCACAAACCAAGCTGACATGTGAAGACACCATCTGGCTACTCAAAAGAGCTTTCAGATCATTAGAGAAGCTGGAGTCTACACCAAACCCACCAGAGTAGCTGGCAAAGAAGGCTCCAATATCGAAATTGGCAGACATGGATTGAGCAGTGGACAACATGCGTTGGGTATCCTCGTTAGATTCAGTTTTCTTGGTGTGAACCATACCAACGAAACAAGATCCATAAGTAGCACCTGACACCAAATGAAGTTTGTCAGATTCACCAGTTTCTTTGGCCAGCTTTTTCATTTCTTCTTCTGTCAGCATACTTATCTTATTTGAGAACGTATCGTTCCAAGCATGGACTGCCTTGTCTGCATCTATTACGAATGGAGCAAATATGGCAGCATTAGCGTGAGTACAGGTTGCTGTGACGACCAAAGTACCACTGATTTCATGTAGCTCTCTTTGTTTGGTCATTTGATGTTGAACAGCGGCAGAGACTTTCCCACCAATGGTGTCACCTAAGAATTTGGTTTCTCCACTGACGAATGACTTCATTGCAGCCATGGAGGCTTCACTTTGTTGCGATTCTTGACTGAATGTGAAGTATTGGGAATTCAACTTGATTGTGTTCGAGCTGATTGGTAAATCCTTCTTCAACCTGCATGAAAAGAAAAGCAAGGACAAGCTCAATGTCAAGAAAAATGTACGTCATTGTTATAAGAACATCAAAAATCTTTCAAGACTAAAAAAGTTCTTAAAATGACCTTATTTTTTTGGTCATCGAAGACTTGTTTGTTCCTATATAAAAACGTGTACCAAAAGATTAAAACTTACTTTAGGCTTATCTTAGGACGAAAGCGCTAGAACCTAACCGTATTCTTTCGTGATAGCTCCAAGGCTTTAACAAAAGCTTTCCTGGCAATTATAGTTGTTATTGATGGTAATACCATAGTATAAGAAAGCCGCGGCTGGAATGATGACGCTATTGTTCTTGTCGTTAATGGATGTTCTATCTGTGTCTCCGTGATTTATAAGAACTAAGTCGAAGCTAACAAAATCCTTAACCTTAAAAGTGTTCATAATATTCAATTGAAGAACAATTACTTTTCAAGTCTCAAATTTTTCTCACTGTCCTCTCTTATCACCTTATTTGAAGTATATTTTTGTAAATTCCAAATAAATTTAGGACCAAATAACACACATTTTATTAAAAGAACTAATTTTCAAATGTTAAACTTTGAATGCTTGCTGTCACCTTAATACTGTTGTTTTTTAAATGAAATTTTCACAGAATGCAGCTTGAATATTTATTTACTAATACCAGTAAGATTTTTTCAAAATAATCTGGAAGGCATTTCGAGGCACTCAATTTTCTTAAAGCACTGACATTCTGACGTTCTAGTACTTTTAAATCAAGAGTCTTTTCTTTTACTTTGATTATGAATGCGTGAATTATCAAGAGATTTGCGTTTATGAGCAAAATTACGTCTAACGAGGGAGTTTGTTAAAAGTCAAATTAAATTGACAATGGAAGTTGTCACTGCACCATAAAAAAATTCGTTCTTACGACATAGATAGAACAACAGAAATTCAGCTGTACTCATTCCAGCCGCGGCTTTCTTATACTATGGTAATACTAATCAGTTAAAACAGGTGTACCAAAATTTGATTGTTGCAGATTCGTAAAGTAAAAAACTGAAGTTTGTACCCTAATAATTTAAATTATTAAATCTGAATTTTGGCTAAATAAAAGAGAATGACGTTTCGTAAAAAAATATTGAAGTGAAAATTCATTCAACTAAGGTAAACCTACAATGATTTGTTGTAATCCATGGGTGATTCGACGTGATCTGCAATGGTGGCAATCTTAGCTTTATGTGTTTGAATCTTTGGTAAGTTTCCCATTTGAACCAAAGCGTATTCCTTCATAACTTTCTTAATCTCTTGATCCATCGCTTTGGAGGCATCTTTCAGCTCAGCTTCACTAAGGTCAACTTTCATGGCTTTGACTTCTTGGATGATCATATCTAAACTGCTTTTACCAGCCAGAAGACCATTTAGTTGATCTTGTTTTGTGTCAATTTCCATTTGCAATTTACCAATTGCTTCGAGTTCCTTCGTTATAAAAAGGAAAAAACTGATTTTGAAATTTTCATTTTACGTTCTTAAAATCTCACGTATCAATATTGAGAAACTAAGAAGCTCCCACTAGGAAAAAGAATTTAGTAAAATAATCAAAGTCTTCGTTAAAAACCTTCTTTCAGCTATCATCTTCAGAGTGAAGAGTGGGTGGAGTGAGTGAGTGAGGAGTGGAGTGAGCGGAGTGAGTCATCTGCAAGGGTTTTTCCCCATTTTTTCTTGGCTACCGAATCTTTTTTTATTAAAACAATTTCGTAAGAACGAGAATCAAGATATCAAAAAATTGAAAATTAAGAACAACTTAATACAGTTGATGCCATGAATTGAATGAATGAATTTCGAGACAATCAGAGGAAAAACAATTTAAACAGCGTAGTAAGCCTGCAAGTACCTCAATTTTTCTAAAAAAATACGAACAGGATAAAAACAGCTTGTGGTTCTAAATGCTGAAAATGAGAGCAGCCAACACTCTACAAAAATTTACTGGTTATTTCAAAACAGCAACAGCAACACTCCTGGTTTTTATTGAATGCTGTAAATAGCTAGCACTTTTTAGAGAACAATGTACCTTGAATTTCAATGGATTGACAACATTTCCAAGGGTGATGGTTGGATCAAATGGAATTATACTGGCAGCCATCTTGAACTAATAAATTTCAGGTCTAGAAATAAAATTTATAGAATTTATAGTTGCAATTTCGAAAATCCCGACTAAAACTGTAACGGCAATCAAAAGAAAAATTTACTTCTTACCGAGACTTTACTACTTTTCAATCTAATAAACCGGGTAGCACCAACCTTGACGGCCGACGGGAACGTACAACGGCAGTTTCAAAAAATAAAGCCTCAAATGTAATTATTTATCAATATTTGAACACACGAAATTTGACCCTGATAGATTATGTAGTCAAAAAACTCAAATTAAATATAATCTAAAATTATTTCTAATTCCAACCCTGAAAGTGGTTTTTTATTTAGTAATTTCACGGTCCCGTCAGATATTTTCTGAAAAATGAACATGGTCAGAGGCAAGCCGTTATTTTACCTCAGCTGAAAACACTTTTTTTATAAGAACAAACTATATAAGAACATAAGGCTTCGATGGTCAAAATATTAAGAACAAGCTAAGAGCATTGTAAGGCTTTGTGGACCACCCTAAAACACCTAATTTTTTGAAAATGGACAAAAAACCGTAAAAATAGTGAAAATACAAACAAACGTTAAGAACATATTTAGGCATAAAACTCAACAAATTAAGAAGTTAAGAACATTGAATACACGTCCATTTATAAGAACAAACTATATGAGAACATAAGGCTTCGATGGCCAAAATTTTAAGAACAAGTTAAGAACATTTTGATTTGGTTGGTCGTTAAGATGTAATAAAAGAATCTTATTACTTTTTATAAAGAACGCGTCATCTCTATCACTTTAAATGAACAATTAGTGAAGTATTTTGTAAAAACTCCAGCTCATCCCAACATTTTAAGGCATTGCTGACTCTAAAACATCCAATTTGTTAGAGAATGGCATAAAAATACTCACAAAATGGTGAAATTAAGAACATTTTTAGGCTCAAAACTCAAAAAGTTAAGAACATCCGAAGGCTTAAAATTTTTTGGATGTTCTTATATAAAAAAAACGTGTACTCTTATGAAAAACTTGCTCTTTCTTTCTGTTTCAGAATTCCATAACAGTGAACATGGTGAACATTTTCATCAGTTACAATATTTTGCTTGATGGTGGCGGCCAATTTATAGGTGTCCCAAATGTTGTTTTGATCATTTTTAATACTCGTTCCTAAGATATTGTTCATTGCGTTTTACACTTATCGAAATTTGTGTGAAAAACATAGCACACCTTTCTTGGAAAGTTTGATATTGATACCATGTGTTGATTAATTATACATTTTCTATCTTCATTTTCAATTTTTTTTTATTTTGATAAACATTCCACTCTACCCATATTATACTAAAATGTCACTGTTTCCCGGGGGGGGGGGTACTAGGGTTGGCGGATAAGGTCGCAGTGGGGTGGTGGGAAAATTTCTCTGGGGTGACCAAGGCAAACATGGCGCACTTTTTAAAGATTTTGGAAGGTGAAAAACCCGACCCTTACCGTTTGCACATACCCAACACCCATTTAACTAAGTATCCCCCCCGGGCACTGTTGCTAAAGAGTGTGTCGCTAAGCTCAGAAGTACAAAAATGTAAAACGTAAAATTAAATCGGTAATCATTCTCAGCACGCGCAGTATCCTTTAAAAAGTGATATTAATTAAGTAAAATGGTATTGTCACGGGCGGGCCGCTACGGCTCAATAAGTAACTCCCGACAATTATCCTCAACAGCAATATTTATATTTGTCCCCGGATTAGTTCAGGATCCCAAGCTATTATTGGAAGAGAACCGGTTAGGTATTATAGAATTCAAAGCACGAGTAGTAGCAAGGTTTGTGTTTGATGCATCAATTCTTCAATAAAATAAATAACCATAAAATCTACGTAGTAAAGTCTCTGTAATTAAATCAGTCCATAGTCCGTGTCTGCCATTTAACATTTACCCTCCGCAGTTGGCTCTGCGGAGACTCTGCTTCATTTTGTCTCAGTCCAGCCATTTAACATTTACCCTCCGCAGTTGGCTCTGCGGAGACTCTGCTTCATTTCGTCAGTACCATTTAACATTTACCCTCCGCAGTTGGCTCTGCGGAGACTCTGCTTCATTTCGTCAGTACCATTTAACATTTACCCTCCGCAGTTGGCTCTGCGGAGACTCTGCTTCATTTAATTCGTCACGCTTTATAAGCGTCAGTTTACATGTATACTTGGGTGTCAAACAATAAATCTCCCCAAACAGGGAGAACCCACCTCGATCAGAGGCAGTTTGAAAGACCCCGTTCGTTTGTCTGTTTTCGTATTTCGTTTGAAAATGCACAATATGTGCATAGTGGCTTTCCACAGTTCATCACGTGACAGTATCCATGGCGAGCTTGCATGTCGGATTGAAATATGTCTAATTAGACAAATGAGAAGTTAAATGAAATTCAACAAGGTTTAGTCGAAGGCTTAGAGTCGAATCTCATTGAGTTTAAAACACGAAGGGCTAGAGTAGAATCTCTAACCTTTCCCAGGCAAGAAAAGGTGAAGCGACTTATTTCCCATCCAGAACGCCGCAACCATGACGACGGATTGTATCTAGCGGTTTCTTTGTTTTTGAGGACTACATTTTTTGAAATCTAGCGATAGATTTTATTTTCAATCCGGGCGTCCTGGATGGGAAATAAACTACTTATTTCCTACATCAATTGCGTAGCCCGCTTGGTTTTCATTTAAATGCTGGATTGGAAGTAACATTTACCACCAGAATTCGAAAACCGCAAAACGCGAAATCAAAGAAAGTGTTAGATTCAATCCGTCATGCAAATTTTTTTCCCATTGGGTTTCCACTACGGAATGGGAAAATTCCCTACAGCCAAAGCACTGTTAAGAAAACTGTGAAATTTTTATTGTGTTTCAGGATTATACCTAGAGCTATTAATTTGTTGGGTCAGATTTGACAACGTATTTTTGGGTTTACCTAAAGAATCTTAAAAGACAGTTATCATTTTCAATAGCAGGCAAAAGAGCAAATGTTAACAAAGGCACTTGTCAAGGATATGTTGAAAATTTAGTGGTGACAAATTTTTTACCTAAAAATCACAATTTTTTTTACCTAAAAAATCTTAAAAGACAGTTATCATTTTCAATATCAGGCAAAAGAGCAAACGTTAAAAAAGGCACTTGTCAAGGATATGTTGAAAATTTATAGTTGGCAGTTTTTTTACCTAAAAATCACAATTTTTTTTACCTAAAAAATCTTAAAAGACAGTTATCATTTTCAATATCAGGCAAAAGAGCAAACGTTAAAAAAGGCACTTGTCAAGGATATGTTGAAAATTTATAGTTGGCAGTTTTTTTACCTAAAAATCACAATTTTTTTTACCTAAAAAATCTTAAAAGACAGTTATCATTTTCAATATAAGGCAAAAGAGCAAACGTTAACAAAGGCACTTGTCAAGGATATGTTGAAAATTTATAGTTGGCAGTTTTTTTACCTAAAAATAACAAATTTTTTACCTAAAAAATCTTAAAAGACAGTTATCATTTTCAATATAAGGCAAAAGAGCAAACGTTAACAAAGGCACTTGTCAAGGATATGTTGAAAATTTATAGTTGGCAGTTTTTTTACCTAAAAATAACAAATCTTTTACCTAAAAAATCTTAAAAGACAGTTATCATTTTCAATAGCAGGCAAAAGAGCAAATGTTAACAAAGGCACTTGTCAAAGATATGTCGAAAATTTATAGTTGACAAATTTTTTACCTAAAAATCACAAATTTTTTACCTTAAAAACTCTTAAAAGACAGTTATGAATATCATAGACAAAAGTTCAAGCGTTAACAAACACGAATTATGTCTAAAAGCTCTTTGCACGGATATGTTGAAAATTTAGACTTGACTAGGAAAGTTTTGACTGAGTTTGCGAATAATAGCGAGGTTAAGCAAGAAGCTATCTATTACGTACGGAATCTATTACGTGAGTTTTTCGCAGGCTAGCGCCCAAATCTCAAGGCTAACTCTGTCCCGTGAAATTTAACCTGTACGTCATAGTTTGGGGAGTGGATCTATTGCGCGAAATTCTCCAATCTCACGTAATAGATATCGATTAGGATATAAGCATGATCCAGGGAAATTTACCTTACGGAGATTGGGCTGAATCGTTTAGGATCAAAAATCACCCGAAAAAAATGTAAACAGAAAAGAAACTTTGGTAGATTTTTTTGACTTCTGACAAGTTTGAGCTGACAGAAGAAAGTTTTTGAATCTCATCTGTGGAAACTATGATGCATACAAACAAAGTGAAAGAATTTATTGCTCAAAAGAAGGTCAAGATGTAAGTGTAATTAAATAACCTTTGCTGACATTTTTATCAAACCAAAACAAACAGAAAGTTTCTTTCTGGATCTTTTTGTCTGTTTGTTTTTCGTCTGTTTTTTATCTTGCTTTTTTTATGCTCTCAAAGTCCAAATACATCCAAAATAACCTTTACAATGAACAGCATGTAACCATATTTCTTTTTCATGTTTTTTAGTGTTTCTGTGGTGCCACCATCAAGTGCGAAGAAGCCAAAGTTATAATGTCACCCACCCAAAGCAACAAACACCAAAAAGACTGCTCTGCCAAGCTCAAATAAATTTACCCTTCCACCCGAAGCATAACAGAAGAAATCTTTATTTATTGTTCCAATTTCAACTGCTACAACTAAGCAACGAGATTCAATTTCTGCTCTCCATCATATCAACCATATATTGTACGTACAAATCAGCCTGAGTAAGAACCTGATGTCACACAACCGCTGAACTTCAAACCGTTCTCAAAAATTATATAAAGCTCTATCTTCTGGCTGGACAACCGCTACTGCTTTAAGTTCTCAATCCTTTACTGAAAAATTTTTATTGACTGGTCATCCTTCAACTTCTTCGACATTATGTTATAACGTTCCAGCAGAAAGTTTAGTTTGATTCTAAAGAGACATCTCCCTTCCTAAAAAGGTGATATTGATATCTTGGAATGCAAAGAAGTAGAAGAAGGAACACCTGCCAGATATGAAACTCGAGACCTGGTTTGCACACTTTATTATAAGAGTGTTTTTATTGGTAATGCTAATGGTGAAGCATTCATATAGAAATGCAGCTAAATAAGGATGACAGACTGTACATTATGCTCTTACAGATTATTTTTCTTTATAAATAAAGCAGTAATTTATGATTGGTACCTATGTAAACTAGGAATGAAATTATGAAATTATATATCTTTATTGCAATGTTAAGAATTCATTGAAATGATAAGTTATAGACACATATTTTTTGTTTATAAAAATGTTGAATAAAAATAGTAAAAGTAATACAGAGAAAACTCTGACTATGCTTGTCTTGTTTTAATTTTTGTGAAAACATTTGTCTTGGGAAAAAACTTAGTAGATTAAGATTGAAAGTAAGGGGATTTTATAGACCAACCACCAACAAGAAAGCTGGAAAAGAAAGAAAGAAAAATAAAATTTTATAAGTTGGGGCCGAAAGTGAGATACGGAAAAATAAACATTACGTCATACGTCATAGATCGCCTTTTTGCTTAACCACTTTTTTTTCTATGCCGTGAAGATTTAGGAATCAGGCTAAAACGCCTGGGATCCAGTCTAAAAACTCACGTAATAGATTCCGTACGTAATAGATAGCTTCTTGCTTAACCTCGCTAATTTATCTCAACGAACACAGCAAGCTAAATGCAAAGTTTCTTATCTATGCGGTTTTTTTCGGTTAAAATATTTTCTTTTGTACAGATTTTAATCGATTAAAACATACTAACCACATAAAACTGATAAGTGAATATTTTGATCTATTAGTCATAGTTCCTCAGAGATGAGCAACAAAGTACAAAATGGCGAAAAATAAGAACATGTTAATAACATTTTAAGGCTTAAAACTCAAAAAGTTAAGAACCAAAGATCCAACAGCTCCAAATGTGAATAATCGATGAATTTTGAATGAATGTTAAATGATCTGACCTGTATTATCCTTAATATCTCGTGAACTAGCCATCGAAACCCTAGTAGGGGGGAATTTGTAAAATCAAAGCACTTGCTATAAATGTTTGGAAATCTAAGGGGTAGGGGAATCAAAATAACTTGGGTGCCAATTTTTTTCGGACACTTTGGTGTGATTTTCGGACAAATATGACGGTCTCAGGCAAAGTCGTAGGGTCAAAATTTAATGCAAATTTTAGCTTGAGAAACAAGAAACCTGTTGTATATTCCCGGGGGGGGGGGGGTACTAGGGTTGACGAATGAGGGGTATGTGCGGACCGACCCTTAGAGAGACTGAATTTTGCTGAAAAGGTGACCCTTAGAGAGACTTTTTTAATTTTTTTTTTTCGATTTCTGAAAAAAGTCATACCCTTAGAGAGACTTTGTTACAATTTTTTCTCTGGAAATCAAAAAATTTCCTAAAAATCCTGAATTTTCCGACCCTTAGAGAGACTTTGAAAGGTGAAAAAACCGACCCTTACCGTCCGCACATACCCGTCATCCATTTTCGCCTGAGTACCCCCGCCGGGTGTATATTCTTTGAAAGCTGTAAAAATATTAAGATTATGTAGGTGATTTCAGTACCTAACTCGAGATATTGAGCTTCAAAAAGCGCAAAAACTGGACAAAACAGCTGCTTCTGCCTGAAAACACTGTTTGAATGATATAGAAAGGTGCCCAGTAGTAAAACTTTAAATCAATTCGCTAGAGGACAGAATCAAGTAAAGCAGGGCCAATTTTGGAGGTTCTTGGTTCACTTATTGACCAAAAATGGTCAAAAAACGGTCAAAATCTTAAAAAAGTGGATTTTTGTCAAATTTTTGGCGGGAAAGCTCACTTTTGATTTTTTTTGCTTGACCATGAATCCCAATCCAATTCCTATGAGTTAGACCAAAAATTACGGTTTCTAACTGGGCATTACAGAAGAGCTTCGCCTCCTATATAGCCCATATCTAGTATACTCGTCATTGGTACTTAAAGGGTTAATAAAATGTTTTAACTGCCTCCCTTCCCGGGTGAGGCACTTAGGCAAAAATGGGTATGGGGATGTGCTGCTGGTCAGGGTTCCTTTTATAGCTTTAAAGGTATTTGAAAGGGTCCCTAATTTACTAATTTTCAGGATGTGTATCTGATAGGGTCGACTTTTGGTTATTTTGGACAATTTTCAGGGCGGAAATTAGAAAACATTTCGGTCGTTTTTTGCCACTACAGGGTGAAAGTGGGAAATTTTTGTTGTTGAGTTTTTGTTCTGACAGGGTCTCAAATTTACCAAACCTTCATATCTGACAAGGCCCACTTTCACTGCACCGCCACCTCCCCGTCTGCAATTAAGATCAGTAACCTTACTACCTTCCTTTTACTAAAGTAAAGATGTTTATATATTGGGTTAATAATCTTTTTTGTTTCAAATTTCCATCACATTATTCACAAATAAACTTGTCCAGACGGCACACAACGTCAAAATAACGTCCATGTGACATTCATAACGTCCAAATAACGTTATTTGAACGTTAAAACAACGTTGTGTGTCAACTGGGTAGTTTCTACTCAGGTTCTATGCACTAGACCTCCCAGTTATCACACCAATGATACCTTAATTTAATTAATTTATTCCGCAAGTTTAAAGATCAATGATATACTGTACACGTTTTTTATAATAACATTTTAAGACTTTGCCCACTAAAAATACCGTGAATAGCACAGGTCAAAATCATATATTGACGCTGTGCCGACGAATCGAGATTCTATTCAGCGCGCAATCAACGAAGACAAAAGTAACCACGACGACCATCCAAGATCTCGGATGAGGTTCAAAGTTGATATTTTTATTCCCGTCGTTGAAAACACAACTTACAAAAAGTCATCAATGCTTTGTAAAAAGAGTCAGTGATAGAGAATCATAACATAAAGTCTGCCTATTATTTTGATTCAATTAAAGTGACATTTCCATAATTAAGAGTTTAGTAATTACAGTTATACATTTGGGGATCACAGGCACGACGGAAGCTTTTTATATCTGGTACGGCGAATGAGGAAATTTAAGCAATTTTGTAGCGATTTTACCGACGAAGAGGAAAACTTCGGGTATTTTTGTGAAAATCTGGTACGGCGGCCGCCGTACCTGCCGTACCCGTTGCGTCGTGCCTGGATCATATAAAAGATTTCTTTCGAAATAAACTCATTTCAATTACATTTGGAGGTTTCTAGGGAATTCGTAAATAGTAAACTGCATACTGATACAGTCTGCTAGACATTAATTGCCACCGCAGGAAGCCTAAAGCTTCCGAGGATGGCATTCATAGCTTCACGCATAAGGAAGTTGGGCAAACATCTCATAATTTTGCGCGCGTGTTTCAGTATTTTAGTTCCGGTTAAATAGTGTACCGGTAACATTCTTAGCTTGACTGTATTTCTATTGTTTTATCATCATTAAAAACACCTTTCCGGATTTGTTTTGATCTGATTACCCATTTTCAAAGCTCTATATGTTATTTTTTATTACCTCAGGGAGTCGAATTAAGGGAAATTCCTTTTTTTGTTGGGAAATTCCCTATTTAAACCACAAGTAGTTATTAACCGCTCTTGAGCAACGCAAATTAGAAATTTTTATCCTTTCAAAAACTTGTCGTTTGACTATTACAGTAAAATGGCTGTTTAGTAAAGTAGCGTTTAGTATGATATAAACAAACCATTATTTTGGTAATAAAAGAGGAGATGACAAAAAAACAGATATAAATAACTTTATTTTATCTCTGTAAAAAGATATGCATGAGATGGACACAAATTGCTAATATTTGTAGACTAAATTTAGCTTCAGATGAGATGCCATTCTAACAGAAGTAAGTAACATTTCTTTCCAAATTCAACAACTTATTTGATCGTTCTTTTGCGGTGGCACTTTAATGAAAATTATGGCTAGTATGGTAATATTTGCTCTTCATCTTTGATTTTTTGTACATAGATTGACACATGTGCGATAAAATTTCTATTATTTGTCTTCAGGGTTAATATATTTTTTGATACTCAGGGTACGCTAAAAAGCTTTCTAAAAAACGCGATTTCATAGGAAAAGGGACACAAATTCTCATAAAATGGTGAAAAAAGATGATAAGAACATTTTTAGGCTTAAAACTCAAAGATCAAGGAACATCTGAAGGCTTTAAAAATTTTGGATGTTCTTATAAAAAAACGTGTAGTCTATATTAATGCTTTACGAAGTAAATTTGTGGTGACTAAAATTTGCGATTTCAGAAAATTGATATCGATATTTGTGAGACAAATGTGGTCATAGAACTTTTTATATTCAGAAATGAAAAGCATGAGATTTTATAATTGATAAAATCTGCTTGTGCTTGGGTCGTGACGAATAATAAGAACATCCAAAATTTTTTAATCCTCTGGATGTTCTTAACTTTTTGAGTTTCATTCAAACCTAAAAACGTTTTGAAATTTTCTTTAATTTCACCATTAATGTAATATTTTTGTACAATTTGGTGTTTTAGAGTCTTTAAAGCCTTAAGATGTTTTCCGCTTGTTCTTGATACCTTGTCCATCAAAGCTTTATGTTCTTATAGTCTGCTTCTTTGAAAAACGTGTAAAGTAAAGCCTATGTATGAAATTAAGTCTCCTCCATTTAAAAGGATAATATCTTGTAATGAGGAGTTAGCACTGGGAATGTTACGTTTAGTTGCCAATTCCATGATGGCGTTATTCTTACTGTATTCTTAATTCTTTTGCCAATTTCATCATGAATATTCTTATAAAGCATGTTCTTATAAAAAACGTATGTGCTAACTACCGTCAGTGTATGAATACTACTTAAATTCCACAGTATATGCTAACAGACCAATGAAATCCAATCAAAAATTGTGGATAGTCAACAGACAGACTGAAGAAAATTTTTCTAATTTTAGCCGTTATCGCAAACATTAGATTTTAGAAACTGACAATAATAAAAATATACGAGATGAAGTTTTTACAAGCTCTTATTTGATTTGGTTGGGGGGGGGGTACTTAGGCAAATGGAGGGTACGGTATGTGCCGCCCTTAAGGGTACCTCTTTTGGACTTTGGAAGTCTCGCTAAGGGTTGGAAATATCAGAAAATCCAAATTTCAGTCCGACTAAGGGTCGGAAAGTAGGAAATTTTCAACTTTTTGCCCTCTGAAAGATCGAAATTCGGTCAAAATTGGTCAAATTTGTCCTGCTAAGGGTCGTAAAATTCCTAAAATTTTCCTTTGTTTTCTACTTTTTAGTCCCAGTAAGGGTCCAAAGTTCCAAAGTCGGGCGGCACCCCCCCTGTCAGCTCGCAACCCTAGTACCCCCCCCCCCCGGGTTGGTCGTTAACCAGTAATAAAACAAATTTGTTAATTTTTCTAAAGAACGCGTGATTTTCATTACCTCAAATGACCAATTATTAAAGTATCTTATAAAAACTCCATCTCATCTGAAATATTAGAGGTCAATCTGCAGACTGTCTACAATTCATGTGGTCGTAAATATCAGATCTAAGTAGCTGATAATAAGTAACTATTTTGGAAAGTTACACACCTCGGGACCTCCCCTTGACATTTGAAAAGCATTACATTCTATCTATGAAGGTGAAACTTTTTTGGATAATTAAATAATCTTGAGTATCCGATAAGGAGAAACTCTCGCTAATTTTCAACCAAGTTTTGAAATTTTTCTACCCGGAGCATCTTTTTGAATTCGTTTTCTTGAGGGATGTACTACTAATCTGGAGTTTTTATAAGATACTTCACTAATTGGTCATTAAAAGTAATAGAGATGACGCGTTCTTCAGTTCAGAAAAAGTAACAAAATTGTTTTATTACAGATTAACGACCAACCAAGAGAGAGCTTGTAAAAACTCCATATCGTCCCTTTCTTGAGTACTGATTTGCAGAATTAATACTGAATTTGACCAAAATTGTAAGTTAGGAGCCAGAGAAAAAACGGGCATCGCCACAAATACATCTAAGATTCATTTCAAACCCTGAAAACATATAGAACAAATATTTGTAAAGCATTGTGTCATCGATGTTCTAATTGATTAAAAAATCTTAGATCACATTCCTTCAAATCTTGCATCCATCCGGTTAAAATTATCTTTCCAACGAGGTATTTTTGATTTAACTGCGACCAGTGCGCCAATGGGCCTTTTAAACGCAACTGGTCGAAAAGATTTGACTTTATCGGGGCCTATGCTCGTAATTATCAATTGAAGAGTTTAGACTGAAAATCGAATTACCGGACTTACTATTGTGCGCATGCGTAAGAAAAAAACACATGGACTAGATAATCCTTCGAGTGGAGTTGTGATGAAGTTTTTACAAGATGCTCACATAATTGGTTATTCAAAACAATAGAGATGACGCGTTCTTTAGAAAAATATAATAAAAGTTTTTGTTTGAATAGTTAACGACCAATCCTAGTCAAAAGATAATGAATAAGTCATAAACGTCTGCACTCCTTCATAAATTTTGCAGGATATCTCGCTACGCCTATGGCCCATCCCGCGACAAACTGTGCAACTTTCTTTTCAATAAGAATTGTTATGAAGCTGACTCTTGTAGTCATTCAAAAATTGTTTCTACTATTGTTGGTTTTTTTGTTAAATTTACAGGGTGTCCCTAATTAAAGTATCGAGTCGAAACACAACTATGAGTAGAAAGTTTTATGTGCGTGCTCACAAAATTGTATTTTAAGCTCTCCCTCTTTTTTCTTTGTCATTACGATTAATTTATACGTTGTAACTACCTTTTGTAATAAGCCTGTGTGATGGAGAACGTTCTTATATTTTAGCGATACTTTAATTAGGGACACCCTGGATATCTCAATCAACAAAAGAGTGTGCTTTTTACAATAAAATATTTGAATAGTGCAGTGAAATAGCAAAAAATTATGCATTATAACATTGTTCGAATACAAAAAAGTTTCTAGATCTTATCAAACTCTTTTGAAGAGATTTCAGCAATTTTTTTTATAAAACGTGTAAAAACGATACGTGAGAGTCATTCTTCGCCTGCTGCTTTTGGCATTTGGTCAGCTCTGCTCAACGAAGATCTTGTCTTGGTTTGTCGCTCAATTTATTAAAAATGGCTGCTAGCATCATCCCATTTGATCCAACCATCACCCTTGGAAATGTTGTCAATCCACTCAAATTCAAGGTACATTGTTCTCTAAAAAATGATAGCTATTTATAGCTCCCAATAAAACCGTTTGAATGTTGATATTACTAATTTTGGGCCCTAACTTTATGTTTTGAAATAACCAGTAAATTTTTGTAGAGGGTTGACTGTGTTCACTTTCAGCACTTAGAGCCACAAGCTGTTCCTATCCTATAATGTCTTTGGTTTTTTGACTAATTTTTCCCAAGGTTGTCTAAAAGATTCATTCATTAAAGGCATTGAAATTGTTCTTGATTTTTTTAATTATTTTATAGACTATCTTGATTCTCATTCTTACGACATTGTCGTAATAAAAAAGAGTCGGTGGCCGAGAAAAAATGGGGATAGACCCTTGAAGATGAAAGCTGAAAGAAGGTTTTTACCGAAGGCTTTGGCTGATTTTACTAAATCTAAGTCTAAGACTTTCCTAGTGGGAACTTTTGGTTTCTCGATAATGGATAGCCTATACTAGATGTCAACCGCGTTTTTTTACGCAATTAACGAAATTGAGAACACTGATTTGCTTTTCACTTTTACGTTCTACCGTAAGGTGTTTACGTGGATCACGGGGGAAAATATTCACCCCAGAAAACATTTTATAGATTATGATTTTACTTTTCAGTTTATTGTCGTTCTGGTCTTTTCAGGTTTTTTTTTTGTATGTGTGTGTGGCCCACTTTTCGGGTTTTTTTTTTTGTCTCAGCTGGCTAGTGTCTCTTTAGTGCATCTTTTTGGGTTCTATTTTCATTTTTGATATAGTGCAATATATTAACGCCTATTCCACTTTGCAACTTTTTCGAATGTTTTGAGCCCGGGTTTTCGGGCTCTAAACTTTCGATTTTTTGACGTCACTTTTAAATTTCGAAGCTCCTGCAGAGCGAAAAAATCGAATTTACGTCAAAGCACTTGAAAGGCTTCTATTTTTCGAAAATCGTCAAAGTGGAACTCGCTAAGAAACGAGATGAAAAATCCCGGTTTTTAGTGAGGTACTCGCTAGATAATGAAAAATTTTACTGAAAATGACGCAAAACTTCAAAATCAATTCTTTCTTATCATTAAGGAACTCGAAGCAATTGGTAAATTGCAAATGGAAATTGACACAAAACAAGATCAACTGAATGGTCTTCTGGCTGGTAAAAGCAGTTTAGATATGATCATCCAAGAAGTCAAAGCCATGAAAGTTGACCTTAGTGAAGCTGAGCTGAAAGATGCCTCCAAAGCAATGGATCAAGACATTAAGAAAGTTATGAAGGAATACGCTTTGGTTCAAATGGGAAACTTGCCAAAGATTCAACAACATAAAGCTAAGATTGCCACCATTGCAGATCACGTCGAATCACCCATGGATTACAACAAATCATTGTAGGTTTATTTTAGTTGAATAAATTTTTCACTCGAAGGTTTTATTTTTACATAAGTGTTCCTGTTTCATATCAGACACATATTTCATATCAGAAAAGTGTCTCCCTATTTTTATATTGTGCTGAATAAACAAAAAGGGCTCTGACCACAGTGAATTTTTAATATTTGCCATCTGTAAAAATTTATACCAAAATCTACTTTTTGACTATAGTCGGAGCCCTTAACTGATTAATATTACCACCAATAATAACTATAATTGCCAGGGTTGCTTTTGTTAAGGCCTGCGGGAAAACATGGTTTTTAAGCTATCAAAAAAGAATACGGTCTTTCAGCTTTCAGTCCTAAGATAAGGCTATTTTAATATTTTAGTATTCTTTGCCTTTTGCCTTCATAATTTCTAAACCCTCAAGGTGAATGCCTTACCAAACGTGCGGTACTTAAGGGTATTTTTTCAAGGTTCAGCTAGTGCACCATAAGGGTATGTTTTTACCTGCTCCTGAACCGTAAGGGTAGCAAATTACCTTGTTCTTATGAAAGTTTTCAAATAAAGGAATTCTTCCTTCGAAAGGAAGGAAATTCTTGATATGCGTAAGTCATTTTTATAACGGAAAAACCCTAAAAAAGCCGGAGTTTGATCCTTCTCTGTTACTAAAAACACAGAGATCAAAATCCGGGTTTTTTCGGGTCCTTCCGTTAAAAAATATGACGTCATCTTGACTTACGCATATCAAGAATTCAAACTAAATTCATAAATTATTTAATAGCCATTATTTTTGGGCCAAACGTAAGGTTGTTTTCAGAATAACCCCCCCCCCCCCGGGTTTCTAAACCAAATATAATGATTTACACGTTTCTTATATAATAACAAACAAAATGAAAACATAAGTCTTCAATGGCCAAAATAATAAAATCATTTTAAAAACTTTTTTAGGCTGACAAGATTTTTGATGTTCTTATAACAATAACGTACATTTTTCTTGACATTGACTTTGAACTTCTCCTTGCTTTTCTTTTCGTGCAGGTTGAAGAAGGATTTACCCATCAGCTCGAACACAATCAAGTTGAATTCCCAATACTTCACATTCAGTCAAGAATCGCAACAAAGTGAGGCCTCCATGGCTGCATTGAAGTCATTCGTCAGTGGGGAAACCAAATTCTTAGGTGACACCGTTGGTGGGAAAGTCTCTGCCGCTGTTCAACATCAAATGACCAAACAAAAGGAGTTACATGAAATCAGTGGTACTTTGGTCGTCACAGCAACCTGTACTCACGCTAATGCTGCCATATTTGCTCCATTTGTAATCGATGCGGACAAATCAATCCATGCTTGGAACGATACGTTCTCAAATAAGATCAGTATGCTGACAGAAGAAGAAATGAAAAAGATGGCCAAAGAAACTGGTGAATCTGACAAACTTCATTTGGTGTCAGGTGCAACTTATGGATCTTGTTTCGTTGGTATGGTTCACACCAAGAAATCCGAATCTACCGAGGATACCCAACGCATGTTGTCCACTGCTCAATCCATGTCTGCCAATTTCGATATTGGAGCCTTCTTTGCCAGCTACTCTGGTGGGTTTGGTGTAGACTCCAGCTTCTCTAATGATCTGAAATCTCTTTTGAGTAGCCAGATGGTGTCTTCACATGTCAGCTTGGTTTGTGAAGGTTGCATCCCTACCATCACCAGTAATAAAGTGGAACTTGGTGTCAAAGCGTTTGCTGACTTTGATCCAGCTCAGACCATGGAGAAACTGGCAACTCTCAATACTCAAACCAACAAAGCCAATGAAACAGTGAGCAGTGCTGCAGACAAGGCTCGCAAAGGAAAAGAAGTCACCGAGTTGCGTGGCAACGAGATCAAAAACACAATGGCATCATTAAGCAAGATTGATGAAGGCAAGGATAGCGTGCTGAATGTCAACTCGCTGATGTCTGGATTGGAAGATTACGTCACCCAAGCCAAGGAAGCCAAGACTGGTGTGCCAATCAATTTCTTCATCAAAAGTTTGACCAGAGCTGACATTGCCAAATTATGGCTTGACAAATATGCCAGTAAAGTGCCTGAAAAAAAAGCCGGATCAAAGCCCAACCCATCAGGGGGGAACAAGGGAGAGGCACCAAAGGAAGAGGCAGCTAACCCATAGTAAAGTTTAGAACCACCATTCAATAAAAAGGACAAAGGATTATTGTTTTAGAAGAGTCGTCTTTATTTTCTGTTTCAATTTTCTGTATTTATTTAATTATTAAGAATTATTTATTGTACCGTTGTACAAAATAGCCTAATTTTTCAATTAGGATTTTAATGTTTTTGTTATGGTTTATTTCTTGTGCTTAGTTTTAAATTACTGAAACTTCATTTTTTTCTTTCTGAAACATTTAAATCTAAAACATCAATTTAAGTCAATTTGTAGCCTTGTTTAGTTTACAATGTGTCCAGAGCCCGGGGGGGGGTACTAGGGTTGCGAGCTGACGGGGGGGGTGCCGCCCGACTTTCGAATTTTGGACCCTTACCGGGACTAAAAAGAAGAAAACAAAGGAAAATTTTGGGAATTTTACGATCCTTAGCGGGACTAATTTGACCAATTTTGACCAAATTTTGATCTTTCAGGGGGTAAAAAGTTGAAATTTTCCTATTTTTCCGACCCTTACTGGGACTGAAATTTGATTTTCTGATTTTTCCGACCCTTAGCGGGATTTTGGAAGTCCAAAAAAGAAGGGCGGCACATACCGTACCCTCCATTTGCCTAAGTACCCCCCCCCTGGGGTCCAGAGAAGCAGAATCGATTATATGCCTTATTTTCTTAAGGCTAAAAATTTGCTCTTATTCTTTTTTGGCGCGACCCAATTTTTGTAGACTTTCTCAAATCTCGCCAAGATTGGCGGATAAGTGCATGTAATGGCCTCGGGAATTCTCGATTTAGCTCAAATTTAGTATAGAAGATGTAAACTTTTTCACCACTTCAGGCCCGGCTGAACAACCGTAAATGTAGAGAGGCTAAAGGCTCAAAATGAGATAGAATTCGCCAGGAATCAGATTGTAAAAAGTCTATTTTGCTCAAAAGTGGGGAGGCTCCACCGGGTCTTTTCACTTTGACATGTGTGGCGTACGAGATCTTGAAAACTTTTGGACATTTTTCATTTTTGGTGTATTTCTGCGACATTCATCCAATTGGCAAAAAAAACGACTCGTATAATATGGTTTTTAATCCTTTTTTCTTGATTAAAACATTTTAGTCATAATGTTTTTTATCATTTCTTTTCCTTTGAAGTCGCTCTGATTTAGATCATCATACCTTAAAAAATAAAATAAATCGATTATGATGAAAAAACTACAAATGCAACAACAAGATTTTATACACATGTATCCCTGCCCTGGTCCAAAAAAATAGCTCCATTTTCTACAACAAGTAATTACCTAAGTAGGACTGCATAGGAGTGGTTTCATTCTTAAGAGTTTTCGGAGCATTTGTGACTTCAGTTCGATCACTGGTACGTCTGGTACCTTCAGACTTCTCATGAATTTTATTGCCCTCTCTAAACTTTGAATAAAACAATCTTTCCACTTAAATTCACCACCTTTAGCTACACAAGGTAGGTACAATCCCGGACAAAAGGTTGTAGACTTTTCAAAATTGTAAGAATTCTCTAAAATGGCCAGAATTCCCCCTCCCAATGTTGTAATAATCTTGCTGTGATCGTCACACGTCATCACCACAACTTACGCACCGCCAAAACAACATTGAAGAGAGGGGATCTTTCTTAAATTCCGGGATTGTAGATGTATAAGATTAATTGTTTTTCTCTCGTTCTGCCAAAATATTCAATAACATTGAACTTTACCTGATGGGGGTATTTTTGTACATTTTCTTGCACATTCAATTTGAAGTCGCCCACAGTCCGTGCGGCCGCTTACAATGCATTTGTAATTATCGATGATGCACTATAAGGAAAGTCAGGAAATAGAAATTACGCTACCATTTATGGCATAAACCAATCAACCTACTACATATTTTGGCACAACCTCGTTCCCTATGTATATGTCAGTTTTTTTATGCTTACTGATAGCAACAGATAATATTTTCTAGTGTCTATCATCATTAACGCAAGCCTTAGATAAACGTACACGAGGATGAGTTTGATCCTTACGCGTTGCCTACTCCCAGATTTCAGTATTCGAATTCGAGCTAGTAAAACTCAATTTTAAATAAAGGTCATAATGAAACGTAAACTTTGTAATTGATGGCCCGGATATATTAGCTTTTGACTTTAAAAGCAGAAACGTACCTCTCCCGCCCGCCAACGACTCGTACTGGCTTTCGAGATTATGTTGGTGACAATTTTTTTTTTTTTAATGATAGTTGCTCACAACGTCTATCAGTACAATCAAAAAGCGGTGCAGGTGCCTCTCAAGAGCAGCCACCGGCTAGGAAGTATAAAATATCTGTTCTTGAGGTCCCTTTCTCCTGGAAAAAACTATCTGTTCTGATTCCCGGACAATTCCCCCCTGGTGAATTCCCTCCCGGAAAATTCCCACCTGGTGAACTAAAAAATCATGTAATTTGAAATAAGTGATTTTACTATTTATCTTATAAAAATCTGTGTAGACTACTATCATGTAAAAATCTTTCAGTTCTTTTCTCAGAATAAAAAAAATGGGCGTTGTGATTCTTAAAACTTGTAGACTATCATGTAAAAATCCTTGACCCTAAAATTGGAGGTTTGTTTCGATTGAAAGTTTTAAATTAGTCTCTCTAAGGTTCGGAAAATTTAGAATTTTTAGGAAATTTTTTGATTTCCAGAGAAAAAATTGTAATAAAGTCTCTCTAAGGGTCAACTTTTCAGCAAAAATCAGTCTCTCTAAGGGTCGGTTTTCGGAGGTCCCGTCTGCACATAGCTCCTCTCATTCGTCAACCCTAGTACCCTCCCCCCTGGGGTTACAGTCCATGATTTCGAAATTTAAAACACATATGAAAATATATGGGTGGGAATTCACCAGGGGGGAATTCACCGGGTGGGAATTTTTCGGGGGGAATTCACTAGGGGGGACTTACTGGGGGGAATTAACCGGGGGGGATTCACCCGGGGGGAATTGTCCGGACACCAGATGTTCTATATCCTGGGCTCTCCTGGATTATATCATCTGTTCTGGGAAAAAATGGGACTCCTGGAAAATGTATATCTGTTCTAAAGAAATATTATGCTCTTGGAAAAATATAACAGCTATATTCTCTAAGAAAGTTAAAATGCTCCTAGAAAATGAAACATTTTAAGAAAATTATGAAGCTCCCTGGAAAAAAAAACTGGCATCTGGTTGCGTGTTTTTCACAATTTAGCTCCTGGAGCTTTTGAACAGATTGTCTGTTGGAAAATTGTTTGTGTTTTTCCTTAAAATGTGCTCCTGGATTTTAAGAACAGATGTCTTTAAGGCGACCCCTGGATTTTACCTGGGTGTTTTGAGGAAAGTTTCTCCTAGATTTATCCATAAAATTTACTCTCCTGGAAAAAAAGAACAGATATTTCAAAAAAATTTGCCGACGGCTGCTCTGTGTACCAGCTGCCTCTGTGTACCAGGTTGAGTGTTTTGCACTGCTTTCAAGTATTGTGAGATAAATGGACGACAGACCTTTCTAAAACAATCATCTCTTTTGTTCTTTAACTCATCTTGTTCTTGACCTATAAAGAGAACGAAAAAGACTTGATGAATTTCGGAGACAGGATATTTGCCACTGACAACGGAGGCTCGAAAATGTGATACCTAGGTCTGCTAATTT
Source organism: Clytia hemisphaerica (assembly GCF_902728285.1). Lineage (NCBI taxonomy): Eukaryota > Metazoa > Cnidaria > Hydrozoa > Leptothecata > Clytiidae > Clytia > Clytia hemisphaerica. The sequence continues at coordinate 664,371 of NW_027103726.1, read as the reverse complement.
ACTGTAGATACCTAGTCGGCCCTTTTTCAGAAGCAGCCAACGAGCCCATTTCCCCGAAATATATGTTTCCCTTTTCCAGGAGAGAGGATTTTTTTTGAAAAAATGGGGAAACAGATCTGATTTTCTAGAAAAGACTTTTTCCTTAAAACAATCAATATGAAAGGTCAATATTTCTGGGAGATGATATAATAAACTGGGATACAGATATCTACAATCATGGTCGAAATAGAATGAGAATTCCGGTTATTTTAACGTTTTTCAAGATTTAAAGTTCTGGCGAGAAAGTCGATTTCGGGCTATCTCTTTAACTTAATCGAATATTTCAATTTGGGAGGGGTTGGCAGACTTCCAGGCTATATTCTGAGCCTTATTGGACTATTTTTGAACTTTTGGATCCTGAGATCCGAAGGTCCTAAGTCTTATGTCAAGTGTTAAAACTCAGAGTTAAAACTCTACCCTTCAAACCTACTTTAGAGCACTTACAAATCAATTGTGGTTTCAAAACTTCCCGGTGGATTTCCCTTTTTTCTCAAATATTACGACCATGATTGTATTCCCAAAAAGAGCAGCCGCCGGCAGAATTTTTTGAAATATCTGTTCTTTTTTTCCAGGAGAGTAAATTTTATAGATAAATCCAGGAGAGACTTTCCTCAAAACACCCAGGTAAAATCCAGGGGTCGCCTTAAAGACATCTGTTCTTAAAATCCAGGAGCACATTTTAAAGAAAAACACATACAATTTTCCAGCGAACAACCTGTTCAAAAAATCCAGGAGTAAAGTTGTGAAAAACACAACCAGATGCTAGATTTTTTTCCAGGCGGGAGCTTTATGATTTTCTTAAAAGGTCTCATTTTTTAGAAGCATTTTAACTTTCTTAAAGGAATAGCTGTTATATTTTTCCAGGAGCATAATATTTCTAGAGAACAGATATACATTCTCGGGCAAATTAAGGCATGTCCAAATTTACATAAATTTTTTATCACCGTTTCCACTTGTCATAGCATATCACTTCATACATCGAAAGAAGCGTATTGGAGCGAGTGTAGATCACTGGAAAAGCTGTGCCATAATTAAATTTTTCACCCAAAAAAAGATATTAGGCAAAAACCAAAAAATGCTGACGTCAGCAAAACTTGTTTTTTGAATAACTCCAGTTTGGCTTATGGTATAAACATGAAATTTAGACAAAAGTTGCATATCAATAATAGGAACATTTTTGCATAATTTTTTTTCTTCAAATTTTGCTGACAACAGCAGAAATCAGCAAAATGCTGAAAAATTTGTCGTTCTTTTTGTCGTTTTTTATGAAATTTATCGTTCTTTTTGTCTATTTTTAGTAATGCAGGAATTGTAAGGTAGAGCCTCTCTTGACCAGTCAGGAACTATTGCATATTAGGCTATGTTCGCCGATTCTGGCCTAACTTGGATACGATGGCTTAATTAAGCCAGAAATTGTAGCCTAATTAGGCTGGAAGGAACAAAATTCCAATTTTTGACTTGGATTTCAAAATCCACGTCAATATTTAGCTTAAAATGTCAAATTCTTATTTATTTGAATGAGTTCCGAATGTTTTTTGGGTAAAATTTGAGCGGGCTGAGAAAATATTCAGTTTTTAAATTATGCTGTTTCAGCAAAATTATGTTTACATATATACAGCAGTACAGTCGAAATTATTTCAAGATTAATGTAAACAAACGTAATCCGAACTTTGCTTTAGAAACATGTTTTATTTATCTATTTTTTATCTTCATAATAAACTTGTTTTGTACACTTTTAGATTTTATGAACAAGCTTGTCAGCTATAATATATAAAAAAACGTAAAAAAGACCTTCCTCAATTTAAATATTTAATCAATCTATCAAGTGTAACTTTAATATCTTAATAACATATCTTTAAGACCAGCAAAACCAAAAAACTATACTTTTAAAGCCCACGATAACAACAATATATGAGGCCCCCCCCCAGCGGTTGGCGCACCCTCGCGAGCCAGGGCCGATAAACGATTCTGCGACTTAAAGAGGCCAGTACCGTATAATTGGAGGAATCGTTTAGGGCCCTGGTACTTTAGAAGAGAAAATATCAAGAATCTTGATATTTTTCGACCTTTGGACTCTGGCAGCTTGAGTGTGGGCAATATGTTGCGAAGACAAGTACAGCCGAGCTGCGAGCACACTTACTAAAATAATTTATATCAAAATGCTGTAAATAGTTTTTCTCAGTATGACCATTTGGCATGGGAAAAGAAAATAATGTTGATTTGGACATTTGGAAGGGAAATGCAAGACAGTGTTTGTTGTTTGGAATAGAGAATGGCTTTCCTCCGTTTTTTAATGGTTTTTTACTGGCTCAAAATAAATTAGTAGCCTTGCAATAAGTCTCAACTTCCAATTACTGTTTTCTAAATTTGGCTCTCTGATATGGATATTTTTTGTGGTGAAGTTTTAGGGTTGGTGCAGAAAACTGCTGTGAACTGGTCTTAAACAGTTAAAGCTATAAATTAACTGGCTTTAAACACACTCAGCAAATCTAAAGAAATTTCAACCTTGAAATTATTGCTTTCTTTCTCACTTTTAGATTATGTGAAAAATAAATAAAACATTTTCAACAGCTCTAATGCTTTGATGCTGCTGATTCTGCTGATGCTGCTCATCCAAAAAGTAGCCGATAGAATTTTTATATCCAGCCTCAAGAACGTAAACTCCAATTGTCCACCCATATCATGTCACCACAGCTGGGAAAAACGAACGACAGTGACAGTAGCAGTAGGATGAATTCAATCAGATTTTTGTACAACAACATTTTGTTTTTGTGTGTAAAAACATGAAAAGTATCATGTCCTCAACATCATCATTGCATCTTGCTTTTGTGACTAATTGGCTGATTGGAGTAAGCATGAGCTATAAAAACTCTGAGAGATTGCACTATTTGTTAGCCCTGGTTTTCCAGGATGCTAAATAACTAAATGCATTGCTCAGTCATCAGTGTCAGTTGAAGTTAATTTTAAACATTTGGCCACTGTTATGATGTTTAACTGGTTTAAACAATAAGAAAGAAAAGATTGATGGACACTTTATGGACTGTGCAACAATTAAGAGTGAAAATGCTTGATGTTTGTTACTTTCACTTCACTGCTGCTGAAAAACAATTATTTAACGAAAAGGGACAATTGGAGATAAAATGGTGAAATCAGCAAGAGGCAAAAATTGCGAAAAAATAAGAATTTGGGGAATACAATTACTTTGGAGAGAACTCATTTTGGCAAGGAGCTAAATAAAATAGAATTTTTTATAAATGTGGTTTTGAAGAGAAATGCAATTTTTAATTTTGGCAAAAACTAATTTGGGCAAATAGCACAGTTTATAAAGTGGTTCTTTTATGCTAAAAAATTAGTGTTTTAAATAGAACTTCGGGGTTACTTAGGGGCCGTCCACATATTACGTACGCACTAAAATGTCAAAAATTGAGTATATATATACCCCTCCCCCTATAGGCAAGCAGATGCAAATAGCTATATCCCCTGGTGAGTACGTACTTTTTTCATTCACACCCCTCCCTGGCTGAAAAAAAAATCAAATTCAAAAGGCTTGGGTTTTCCCCTTTTTCTATGAGAGAGAGAAACAGCTGATATTTTGTAAGGAACAAGCGAATAATAATTCTCTTTTTATTCTCTTTCAATCAATTTTACAAGCAAAAAAAGGGCTGTGAATTTTTTTTTCTGCATACTTACTTTTTCTTTCGACCCCTCCCCTTCCCCTTCCCCTCTGTACGCAAGCATATGCTTTTGAGAAGACACCCCCTCTCCCCCTTCGTGCGTACATACTATGTAGACGGCCCCTTAGGAAAATCACTGGAAATTTTAATTCTGGCAAGAACTTATTAGGGGCCCTTATTATGGTGAGGCAGGGTGAGGAAGCAATTCTTTCAATTTTGGAGATAGCTAATTTTGGTGAATTTTGTTCTGTTACTATATCATCATTCATTAAGAATTTATTTATTTATTTAGAACACATTGAATTATGTAAAATACCCATTCGAAATTTTATGAAAATTTTAATGCTAGCTATGAATCATTGTATAGAGTTTGGAATTAAATTCTAATTAATAAGAGTTTTCTGACTAGTAAAATGAATTTGATATTCTTGTGTGAATCTTTATACGTGCCATTTTAAAGATTTTTCTTGTGAATCTTTAAACGATTTTCAACTCAGGGTTTTGATAATAAAAACATGGTGTAATAAGTTTTTTAGAGATTTGGCAGATGATCAAAAGAAATCTGCAGGAATACATTTTACATGAAACTTTAATAAACTTGGAACATTTCGTTTTATTCAATTAACAAAAAAAGTTAGAAATATTTACTGGTCCTATGGAAAATGTTCATGGGAAAGGCTTGAAAATAATATTAGATTTTGTTGAATTTCAATATTAAAAAGAGGTCTTGGTCTATTGTAATCAAGGACTACCTTAAAGGAATAAATTATGACGGAAATAAAATTTGACGGATTTACCAGGAATCTGCCAAATTAAGTTTCCACCAAAGTTTCTTTTTTCCGCCATACGTCAAATTAAATTCCCGCCATACGTCAAATTAAATTCCCGCCAAATTTAATTTATCTCGTGTATTCTCCAATTGTGCTATTTCAGGCCTTAAAAACAGGTTTTTGCTTATTTGGTAAAAATTTTTGGCCAAAAATTTCCTTCAACCGCCAAATTAAATTCTCGCCTAATTTCTTTTTTCTAGCAATCCGGCAAATTAAATTCCTCTGAAAAAACTTTTTCAACCACCCGCCAAAATTTCTTCCTTCAAGGTATTATTATCAATTTTGTCAAGTCTCGAGAACAGTGAAGGTAAAGTACAAATTACAAATTTTATTTTTTCCTTTAATGGTTCCTAATTTTTGATTGAAAAAAGTTCCAAAAATTAATCTTGTTTTATCAGTCCTTTCAGTATCAAAGTATCAGATGCTTTAAAATGAAACAGCTTTGCTCCAAAGAAAATGTGACATTTACAAAAAAAAAGCAGAGATATGTATTTTTTGTAGTAAATTTCTCAATCATTTTGTATCAAAATAACAGAACTTGAACTGAAAAGACATATATAATCTTAAAGTTCTATTCTGGAATTTTGACCAAAATGTAGTTGATTGCTATCTTTTGAAACAATGTCCAGAAATATTCATCTATAAAATAATAAAATTTGACACTTAATACAGCTTATGAAAAAAAATCCGTCAATGTTACTTTAGATGACTGTACTCCTATTTGATTTTATCCTCAAAATAGGTTAAAAACTGAAGACTCTATGGAAAACTTTCCAAAAATTTTGTTATGTAGCAAATCAGAACATGATGACGACATTGAAACATAATCTTTAGGTCAGAATAAATTCAACTGAAATCCAAAAAAGTCTAACATGTCATAATTGATAATCTAGATGACAGATTTGATATATGTTTGCATAAATTGTATCCCGATAAAAAAACTACTTCCAGCTTCAACATTTTTTGGCAAATTTAGTCCAATATACACACTGTACCATACCAATTTGTATACTTTTTGACATTTACGGTCAATATAAATAAATTTTCAGTCTGGTAATAGGATATGTTTAAAGAAACAGATTTATTTCTTTTTCAATACTTGAAGTTTCTTGCTTTTACACATTCATCAGTTGATTAGAATTGTTCACATATTGCCAAGCTTTAATTGTATAAACCATAACCAGAACATTTTTGCTGTGAGTTTGTATTGTACGTAATCTCAAGTTTTTCTGAAAAAGCTTCTTCACCGATCAGTTCATTTTGACTACCAGTCAAGCAATCACTGGAGATGTATGCTTTTTTCTTTTTCATACTCCTGATGCCCATTTGGTCATGGACAAGATAGATGTCAAAATGTATAAACATCAGTCAGTCATTCATCACGAGTGATCAGATTATAAAGAAACATGCAAGATTGCTGTTGGAAATCAGTTCAAGCAAAACAATTATATGTGGACAGCAGAGGGTCTTTTCGAGTGAATCTTTAAACTATTTTCCATAGTCCTTTTGTCTTTCTGTAAAAAATCGTTTTACAAGCAGTTCCAGTTCGCTCAGTGCAGGGATAGACTGCTTATCAAGGTCTCGTAGTATCTTTCTCTGCCAATCAAGTTTCATTTAAATGACATTTTTCAATTTTGTCAATTGATTGGTTTGCCAAGAGTTTTTCATACTTCAACTTCTTCATGTTGAGAATCTGTCTTTGACTTTTAAATTTACTATTTACATCAGCCATTATTTAGCTTGTTTTGATTTTTTCAAATTCTCGGAATTTGTAAAATGGCGGGATTATGCTAATCGACATACGTTTCGCGTACATGCCTAAAAGTACTTTCGTTTTTAAAGTGCACCAGGGCTTATATCCCCCGTCAACGCGTCCATCAGAATCATCAATAGCGTAAGGGGGTTAGATAAGCCATGGGGTCGAGGGTGCGGTTGGCGTGATGGCGTGATGGAGGGTTTTTCGCGGCGTGATGGCGTGAAATTTTGAAAAAAACGGCGTGATGGCGTGAAAATGAAGTGCTGGCGTGATAGTGAAATCGAGTTTTTTTAGGCGTGATGGCGTGAAATTTGCAGTTCGGGTGATCGTGAAAATTATATTTACTACTTGAATCGTAATTCTATGACCATTTTAGCCAATTTAGAAGGTTTAAAATTCAAAATTTTCTTGGTCGGCCCCAACTATTAGATCTCATTTTAGAATATAAAAGAAAGTTTTATTCATCTGCCATTTATCCTTATAACTTCCAATTGTCTTTAGCAGTTGCTAGCTAATCTTCAAAATAAAGTCGAATGCTATGAGAGGGTAGAAAATTTCTACCGTCGGTGTAAACCATGGTTGCGCTTCCTCCGTAACTAACATTTTCCTCTCTTTCTTAAATGCTTATTCTTAGATGTATCAAAGACACCAGGTTCTTTATTTCAGGAAAAGATATATTTGTAGCAAAGCCTTAAACAGAAAGAAGCAACAGGTTTATTATGAGGTGTAACTTTGAGCAGATTGGCATCAAAGGAATCCTGTGATGTTTAAGCCATATTTTGGAAAAAAGATTAAATGAGAGCGATTGTAGCCATACTAAATTGAAAATTTCTCCCGTCGGCGCAAACAATGGTTGCGCCTCCTCGTTCCCCTTTTGAAAACTATTCACGCTAATTCACAATTAATGCCCATGGGTCCCGTCAATGGGGGGACCAGGGGGCCTGACCCCTCATGTTTTTACCAAAGCTACTTTTTAAAGATTTCCATTATTTTTACATGAATTATTTTTCAAATTGAATTGAAATGGGTCCAAAAATAGCACTTTGAACCCTTCAAAATTCAAAAATATTCTCCGTTGCCCAACCATAGTGGGCTTTGTCAATTTACTCAAATATACCTCAGCCCTCAAGCTGGGGCCCTTTCATGTGACTCACCAGTTGTCAAACTATTTTTGATATGCATAAGTCAAAATTGCGTCACTTTTTCTATCGGAAACACCCGAAAAAACTGGAATTTGACCCCTGTGTTTTACTAGAAATAGAAAAACAGAGGTCAAATTCCTTGCAGATTTTTTAGGTGTTTCCGATAGCAAAAATGATATAATCGTGCCTTACGCGTATGAGAATGCCGAAAAACTGATTGGCGACCAAGCACATACCTATTTGTGGGCAAAAATTAAGTTTATATAACGGGATTTTATCCATACCAATGGATATATAGCGTGGTATAAAGCTGCATTTATCCAGAGAAAATGAGCGTGAAAACTAATTTTCTAGGCGTAATGGCGTGAAATTGAGAAAAATTGGCGTGATCGTGAAAATCAAAATTTTCAGGCGTGATGGCGTGAAATCGAAAAGAAATTGGCGTGATGGCGTGAATTTTGGGTCCGCTGGGGGGGCCTCATATATTATGATACTAAGTTTTTTTCATTTTTCAGACAAAAAATGGCGCGCTGCATGTAGAACTTAAATCATGGCCAAATTAAGCTAAATCTTAATAAGATAATCATATCTTTTCACTCCGCTCTAAAAAGAGAAAAGTTTTTCGCTTTAAAAACTCTTCTTAGTACAAGTAACAAGTCCATGTAGTAAGATTGACGCGGATTTTACTTGTTCTCAAGATATTTAGGTTTGAATATTTCATATATCCAAATTAAGCCATTAATATCCTAACTAGGATATAAATCCTAGCCTAATTAGGCGAACATCCTAGTTTGGCCATCATAGCCTAATTTGCAATAGTTCCTGACTGTTGACTTGAGCTTATTTGTTTACCCAAAATGGTAGCACAAGCTGTGAAACATGTGGCCGGAGACATACTCAAGAATCCAGAAGGAAAGAGAAATGTCAAAATGTCATTAAAGAGACTATTAGATGTTTGATTGCAACCGACATGCTGGACACCTGTTTAGCAGATACGTCTTTTAGTAGGGGGAAATTTGTTAGATTTTTTTAGGTTGTTCGACTTTTTTAGTCAAAGCACTTGTTATGTTTTATATTATACATTTTTCCAGGCGTAGTTAATCGATATAATCGATAATCTTGAGAAATCGATAAATAATCGATAAGTAATCGATGGATTAGATATCGATTAACCGATAGAATCGACAGGTTGTATGTAGTCAATATGTGATCGATAAGTAATCGATAGCTTGGAAATAATCGATTGCTGATCGATACTCAAGATTTTTTGAAGGTCTGATTACCTAGGTATCGATTCTATCGGTTAATCGATACCATAACTTGGTCTAATGTCGACATCTCTCCTCTATATCCGACACCCTTTTTATTAGCTGAAATTGATAGAAAGGTTGAAACTGTTTTTCTTTGCTTGGTGGTCAGAGAGGAATAATCCTTTTTCAATCAGTGATTCAAGCTTTTATATTATTCCTGTCTCTAAAGAAGGGTGTCGGAATTAGACGAGGGATGTCGATATTAGACCAACATCCGGTATCTAATCCATCGATTACTAAAATCGATTATTTATCGATTACTTAAGATTATTGATTATATCGATTAACTACACCTGGATTTTTGGAAAGCTAAGGGGTACTGTGAAGTCAGGTAACTTGCATCAGTGGAGGCAAACATGCATAGCCCTCAAACAAATGACCAATCTGGTCATTAAAATACAAACTTAAATCAAAACAAAAACGGTAGAGTAGAGCTGCGAGCAGAGCTGCGTAGTTCATTTGTTTTGAAATTTTGCTGCTTTGAGTGGTCAGTCATTTGATGGCTATGCATGTTTGCCTCCACTGATGCAAGTTACCCAACATCATGGTAGCTAGGAGAATCAAAATAACATAGGTGCCATTTTTTCGGACACTTTCAGTACAGTCAAGTATTAATATTTGAGGTATTACGAAAATTGCTATTTTTGCCGTAATAGCTTTCGTTTTTAACATAAGGTCTTATCCAGTTAGTCACACTAGCGTCCCGCCAAAATAGGTATCAAAGATTAATGCTTCGAAAGCGCTATATCATTTACTTGACTCTCAAGCAAAAAAATGCGCCGCAAAACTGTTAAAGGGATTCATGAAAAAATAACCTGGCGCTTTTTAATGAAATCAACATTTTCAAAAACTTTGAGAAATTTTCATCTATACAAGGGACAAGGTTACTAAAAAGGCAATATATAGATACTTAGTTTAGAAGTCGTCATAAAACAGAGGTATATAACAGGGTACTGTAGAGAAACTACTGTGCACTTCCACCTTGAGCCCTGTTGAAGCGTTGCAAAAAAACAACAGTAAAGTTGTAGAATATGGCAGTGCTGTAGAAGGCGCCGCGGCACCAGAACAGGAACACAGTGTATAACCGATTAAATTTTTTAAACGTTTTTAAGCATTCCCTTGTCGTTTGGACCAAAGCAGCAGAATGTCCATTGAATTCTGACAGGGATTCGTGTATAAAACATCAAATTTGGTCAACTTGCTCCAAAATTACAAAATAATTGAATATTTTCAAAAAATTAATTTTTTGCCCAGCCACCTGATGACGTCATCTGGCAGGGGGCCAGGTGACAAAATTTGGTGTTACTGTTTTTAAAAAAATTAAGTTTTAGACCCTCTTAGGATTATCTATGTCAAATTTCATGCTTTTAGTGAATTCAGGTGAAAGTAATGAATATCTCATTTATTCAAAAATACCTCCAGGGCAATCTTCCAACTGATGTCCTATCAACACTTAATTTTGATGAAATTGATCACAAAACTGGCACCAGGGGCAAAGCTATTAAACTACTAAAAAACTTTCAACGGTCAAAACCACAAATTTTGGACTTAACTCTTTCTCTCGTCTTTCGTCAAAACAATGGAATGAGTTACTAATAAATCATCCTGACACTGATTTTCACAACCTTGATACTGATGAACTAAAATCTTTAGCTAAAAATTCTATTTAGACAAATACAAAGCTGAAGAGGAATAATCTTTGTGTGTGTGTGTGTTTCTGTTCGAATGTGTGTGCGTGAACTTAGTGTGTTTTCCCAGGGTGGGAGGGGGTGGGTGGTGTAACAAGAAGAACTTTTCAAATAAAACTACTCAAAGAAATTGTCATAAATTAAAAGTAGAAATATTTCTTATATTCATTATTTTGTTGTTACTATTAATATTATGATAATCGTTTATTCATTTTTTTTCTTTAGTTCTGTAAAAAAAATTCAGTTTCTTCTAGGTTTCCCATTGTATTAGAGAAATCTATTTTTTTTGTAAGGGGCATCCTGCTGCATTGCAGCGAAAATATATTCAATTCAATTCAATTTTTCACTATCTGAAGTATTTTTGTGCTAACAGACCTCGCTAATATAATTTTAGTTCTCGCCTTCTCATACATGCTTTTTTTAAGAATATCTTCTATATAAGAATATCTTCTATAAGAATATCAGGGTGAAAATTGGCCAAATCGTAAGAATACCTTAAGAATACCCTCTAGGGTGAATTTCACTGAATTCGATAAGAATACAGTCATTTTGTATTTGGTTAACCAGTCAGAAAAAGTTTCCTATTTATGAAATTATTTCCTAAATAGGAAATTCTATGCGAAATTTTGAGGTTGAAAATTTCTTATTTTGGAAATTTGACCTCTGAAATATTTCCTATATAGGAAATTTTGTAGTTTTTTGCAAAAACGAGCTGATTGGCTAATTTCCGACTGATTTTGTCTAGATATTCAGAATCATTGCAAAATTTTGAAGAAATTAGCGTGAATTTTGTGATTTTCGCAAATTTTGGCCCTTTTTGCGAAAGTAAATGTCTTCAAAAATTCTAGGAAGGGCTATTCGCGAAAGCTTATGCTCGCAAAAAATTCTTGAAAAAACAGAAAATCTGTAAAACTTCAAACTTTGAATAAAATGTAACTTTTATGGCACTTTTTAGACTGCTAAAAGACTAATAGGTCAAAGGACAAATGTTTCAAACCAATCCAAGGAGTATTTGTCCCTCTAAGCCATTTTTTCATGTAAAAATTCTCAGTTTTATGTCTTGATTCGCAAAAGTTTATGCTCGCGAAAAATATTTTATAGTTAAATTCGCGAAAGTAAATGTCGTGAATTTCGCGATTTTTTGTGACGCAAAAGTTTCTGCTCGGTCTATTTTTTTTCAGCTACAGCTATTGTTTCACCCAATTTATTGCTTCCAACCTTCTTGGTGCAACATAGCTCACATAAAATAGCAGTTCAGTTTTTTAAAGAAGTATTTGGTTGAGGAGCGGGACATTTGATTTAAAAAGTCAACTGATTACGTAGCCCAAAATTAGGCCTTCATTTTTCACACTTTACACCCTCAGGTTGCATACCTTTTAATGTTCAAAACCAAAAAAAACTGAAACTGTTTCACTAAACTGCAAATGGTTTGGGTTACATTGCTAATTCGATTTCTAGGATCTTGCCTGAAGTCACAGCAACGAATTTCAAAATGGTAGCCCAGCGGAAGAAAACATTAAAGCTTAGGGCTTATTCATGCGTGCGCTTAGTGAACCAGCGTAAACAAGGTGTAGTGCTTGGTTAGAATAATGGTTTAGTGCTTGGTTAGAATAATGGTTTAGCAAAACAAAAACTCAAATCGTACAGTTTGTTTGCTAAACCCTCGGTTTAGCGAACGAAGAAAACACAGAAAAAAGACTGTTGCTTTTGATCGTCTGTTTAGGTAAACTTTTAAATGAATCAATCAATGCGTTCACTGAACCCTCTGTTTCACTTTTTTGGGTTTTTGGCTAAATGATATGCACCCTTAGAGTGCACTTCGGCTCAAGATACTGTCAACTGCTCCAACTTGGGACTATCTTACGCAACATGGGATGGCCATTCCACCACCATTTCACCGAACCTCAAAAGTCATTAGATTTGACAGTTAGTCACACTAGGAAATTAAGCTTTCAGAAAAAACAACATCAGTCATCTACAGGATACATTTCAACAACAAGGATGAGAGTTACTTGAATCAAGTTCGCAAGACAATATTAATTAAAACTTGAAAGTTGGAAACAAAATTAAACGTGCAGCAGCCAAAATCAACCAACCAAAATCAGATCTTTTTCTTGGGAAGTTGATCTTCAAATTAGTTTTCAAGGTTGGCTTGGCTCAAATTTTTTCATCTATGGCTCAAATTTTAGGCAATTTCTCAAAGTTTTTGAAAATGTTAATTTCATTAAAAAGCGCCGGGTTATTTTTTCATGAATCCCCTTACTCTCGGGTACCTAATAGCCGGGGGGGTTGGAATAAGCGGGGGGGTTGGAAAAAATCTCAAAACTTAATAAACGGGGGGGTTGGAATAAAAATGTCCTGGGTGGAAAATTTTTGAAAAGGAGGCTAATACAGCTGAATTAGGACAAAAAAGGGAACTTTCAAAAATATTTTCCCAAAAATTAATAAGCGGGCGGGTTGGAATAAGAATGTCCTGCAATCTCCCTTGAAATATATTGAGATTTTAGTGTATTTTAACGTTTTTCAGAATTTAAAGTTCGGGCGAGAATTGCTATTTTAGCAATTCCACTTTCTTCCATTGAATATTTCGATTTTAGGGGGGTTTGGTGGCTTCTAGGCTATATTCCAAGCCTCATTCGAGCAAATTTGAGCTTTTAAATCCTGAGATCCTAAGTGCCTAAGTCTTAAGTCTCATGTTAAAACTCAGAGTTAAAACTCTACTTTCCAACTGTAGTTTAAGGCGCTTAAAAATCAATTGTGGTGTTCAAAATTACACCGGGAATTCCCCTTTGTCTCAAATATTTCTTGAAGGATTGTGGGTGGAAAATTTTCGAAAAATTAATTAGCGGGGGGGGGACGGCTATTAAGTACCCGAGAGTAGAAGTTTTGCGGCGCATTTCTTTGCTTGAGAGTCAAGTAAACGATATAGCGCTTTCGCATCATTAATCTTTGATACGCATTTTGGCGGGACGCTAGTGTGACTAACTGTTTGAGTTTAATGAACCGCGTATTAAAAAATACACGATTTCCCTTTCGATTTTACAGTAAGTGAAAATACAGACCAGATATCAACAAGTCCCATGTTGCGTACACTCGTCCCAAGTTGGAGCAGTTGACGGTAAAGATCAAATAAATTTTTATGCCTTAATAGTAAATCTTTTCTTTTCCAATTATTTAAAGGTATATAAATAGTAAAAAGATGGATTTTGATTTGTTACCAAACGAATTGTTACGAACTGTCATTTCGTATCTGGATATCAAGAGTGCCAAACAAATGTCACTCGTATCAAAGAGAATGTACTCATTTGCCCTTCAAAGAATATGGTTGAAACCAAGATATTCATGGCCAGCAAAAGAAATTGATTTTCTTGAGAAAATATCACAGTTTCCAATAAGTGAGCTGCATACCGGCGACTTTGATTGTACTTGGTTTGAACTCATCACTTTAGTTCCAAGATTAAAACTTTTACATGTAACTGCCCCTAAACAACTTAGCCAATATAGAATTAAAACTCCAAAAATGTCACGTCTGCGCTTATTGAAAGTGCCCACCATTGTTTATACCAAGGCTTTGGAGTTGAGTGAACAAGAACATTTCAGCCAGCTGTCAGAGATAATAGAATTGATTGATGTTAAGGAATTGATTATCGATCGCTCATGTCCTGTGTACGACGATGGGAAATCAAGTATAAGGTTTTCTTTTCCAAATTTTGAAATGCTTGTTGGAAAAGTTAGGATATCAGAAATCTGGATGGATTGTCTTGAAATAAATGATCAAAATGCTGAAGAATTTATAATACTTCTAGCTACGATAAAGAATTGCCGGCTAATTTTTCCGCACCCCAGCTCAATTGCTTACCACAAATATACAGTCAGAGATTTAGAATTAATGGTAAAGTTTGATTTGAAGATAACAACTATCAACAGTAGGTCTTTAAGAACTGAAGGTAAAGTCTCTAAACTTCTTGAATTTGCAAAGGTGATGAAGAAAATGAAATATCTTGAGGAGTTCAAATGTGACGATTTTGATCAAGATACCGGCGTTTATGCACCATTGGAATTGCTGACAGACCTCCCAATTAAGTTTTTAATTTCCTGGAATTTCGAATTTCATGAAGGGGGAATAGAAGATATTGCAAAAACACTCTCTCGTATGAAACATTTGACAGAATTTTACCTCCAACAGAATTACCATGTTTTCTTGCTTTCACCAGAAGAGCTCGCATTGTTTAAGGATGTACCCATTACTTGTCTTGAACTATGTGTACTTGATTTGAAAAGAGACAATATTGATAAATTTCAAAATGTAATGAAAGAAATGAAGATCAAATTTATTGAATGGGGAGATTATAAAGGTCCTGAAGACTTTGATTTTGAAATAACAGTTAAACCTTTTGGACTTGGTGGCATTTACAAAACAATTTCGATTTTTTGATAACTATAACTTTGTCATGTAATAAATAGAAATTTATGAATCAAATCATCTTTTATGAGAGTCCATAGACTAAGCTTTTGTTAAATATGTAATTAGAAAAAGGATTAATTTGCTTGTGAATTTCCAGGGAAACTAGGTTCTGTTTAGAACAAAATAAGGGGCTCTTCTTTTGAAAGCTAAAAGTATTTCCAAAAATCCATAAACAGGGGTCCTAATAAGGTATCAGGGTTGGAAAAAATAAAAAACTTTAACAAGTTGGGGGAGTCCGGGGATAGTAGGTTTGCGAAATCTCGGGGGTAGTAGGTTTGCGAAATCTCGGGGTTACTAAATTTGGGAAATGACAGAAGGTTTTTGAAAAAAGGACATTTTAAGTTCTAAAACTGAGAAAAGCAAAATTTTGTGAATTTTGGGACCCTTGGGAAGATCCAGAAAAGGCACCCTTAAGGGCGGCACATACTCGTACCTTCATTTGCCTAAGTACTCCCATCCCCCACCCCTGGCAGAAAAATTTTTATATAAAGTAAAACCCCCAAAACTCATTATCTAAACTGGGCTTTTAGAATAAACGAAATGAGATTACAATTTTCTGTTCAATTAATATATTGAACGATTCCCAAGATAATTGAATAGGGTTTTAAGCACTAAGTTTTAAGTCATACAATTTGGCATAACCTTTGAGGATTTTATTTTGATATAAAAATTTGTTCGCATTTTTTGGGACACTGTATATTGAAACATAGAATGTAAACTAATTAAAAAACTACAAAGCGATTGACGTAAAATCACATTGATCTACCTCATTACATGTTTTTTCTTTTATAAACATAACGTTTATAAGCATATGCAGGCTCAGTTTTTACCTAAACAATGGCTCTATTGTTTGAGAACAATAAAATACTAAGCATAATGCGAGCTTGACATAGGCACAGACACTTGCTTATAAAAAAAAACACGAATTGAAAAATTTTGCGTTAATAAAAACCCCCTAATTAAAACCAGCCGTTGTTTCCTTGAAAAAGTAGAAAAATACGTGTTAATTTCAGATCGTGCAAATTTCAAGGCCGTTGAATACTTGCCTAGTAATATTTGTGTAATAAGGTATGTTCTTTTATCACCTTCATCAGTTGCTTCCCTGCCTTTTTGTGACGTTGTTGCTTTTTCAAACTTGCTATGAAATTTGCTAAAAAGAAGAGATGTCTCATAAAAGCTTCAGTAATTTCGGCAAGGATATTAATATCAAAATATTGTCAAAATATGACAATTTCACTAAATTTAATTCTGCCAGACCTTACCTTGTACTTTTATTGTATATCCTTTTAGAGAGACTCGAATTTGCAAAAGAAATCAGCATAATGCTAAGTATAGTTCAAAGCCTGGAAAATTCATCGTTCAAATAATGGAGTGTTTACATGCATTTCTCCTTTGTATGAATATTCTCATAGATTTGAAAGAAAAAAATCACCCAAGATTGAAAATTTTCGTGAGAATATGACCAAGCATAATTTTAGGCTTAAAATCCAATTTTGCATTATGAGCCCTAGCCTTATTTTCCCATATGCTTATAAAGCAAAAAGAGTGTACATGTTTAAAAAAAAAGCAAGTTTCTACCCCTATATCAGGCTTGCGTTGTGCTTAGCAATCATTGTTCATAAGCAATAGAGCTATTAAGGGTTGTTTAGGTACCATAAACTGAGTCTACGTATGCTTATAAAAGTTATGCTTAAGAAAAAAACCTTGTACTTTTCTGTTGTTTCATTTAGGAGATATGAAAAAATATTAAATAGTAAAAAGATGGATTTTGATTTGTTACCAAACGAATTGTTACGAACTGTCATTTCGTATCTGGATATCAAGAGTGCCAAACAAATGTCACTCGTATCAAAGAGAATGTACTCGTTTGCTCTTCAAAGAATATGGTTGAAACCAAGATATTCAAAGCCAAAAGATATTGATTTTCTACAGAAGTTATCAAAATTCCCAATTAGAGAGTTACGTACTCGAGATTTTGAATGTTCTTGGATGGAGATTCTTTATTTGGTACCACAGCTCAAACTTTTAAACATCGAATTACCCATGGATAAATACAGGGAAGCTGAAATTCCATTGCAATCACGTCTTCGATTTTTGAGACTACCTGTTATAGTTCATACAAGTGCATTCGAATTGACTGAGCAGGACCACTTTGATCAATTGTTGAAAATTGTTGAAACAATCAATGTTAAAGAAATGGTTATAGACAGCCCTAGTTACAACTTGACAACCCTTTGGTCTTATGACCAACTCAAAATGTTTTTTGGAAAGGTGCATATCAGTAAAATATCAGTTGGTTGTCTTTCAATTACAAAAGAAAATGCAAAAGATTTCTTTCGGATGCTATCAGTCATCGATTGTTGGATAACTTTATCCCAACCTTCTGAACCTTGTCAATATAAATTCACTGTTGATGATGTAAAACTAATGGAAAAATTGAATTTGAAAATTATTTATATTGAAAGTAGATATTTAAAAACAGATGAGGAAATTTCCAAACTTTTAGAATTTGCTGAAGTGATGAGGAAAATGAAACATCTTAAAGAGTTTTATTTTAGCCCTGAAGAGTTTGATAGAAATGATCAAGTGTTTGCTCCAATGGAATTACTAACAGACCTGCCAATCAAATATTTATACTCATCAAATTTTGAGTTTGAGAAAAGACACTTTAGAGATATTGTTAACACACTTTCACGAATAAAATCCTTGATTGGCTTCGGAATCTACAACGATCTAGACGATGATAAATTGACACCTGACGAACTTGAGCTGTTTAAGGATATACCAATAAACAATCTAGATGTAGATTCTTTAGACTTGAGAAAAGACAATGTTGATGATTTTCAAAATATTATGAAAGGGATGAAAATTACAGATATTGAGATGCCCTACTGTGGCTATGATGATAGTTTATATGATATTAAGCTAGAAATTAAAAATGTTGGCCCAGGTGGAATATATAGAACTATTTGACATCTTTTTAATAATATTTACGAGACCCCGATTTGCATGATCAAAACTTTCTTGCCATGATTAAGGCTTTTTTCTTGTATGTTGGTGTGCTTGAAATTTTCCAAAATAGTTTTTATACTTTGTCTGTATCAATGATATCTTTCACCAACAAGGTTTCATCTATTAAATTTTACCTTTCTTTTTCTATAAGGACATAATTATCCTAGGACTGGAGTATGAATTTCGGACTCAGCACCCAAAATCAAATTGTCCACATAAAAAACCCTTTCTCACAGACCCGGTAGGATTTTATAGCAAGCGGGGGTAAAAAATAACGGACTGAAACTCAATAGAGATTCCCTTTTTTTTATTGCTGGGGATCTGAATTCTATTATTGACTTTTACAGGATTTCTGTAAAATTTGCCAAAATATCGCCCCGCGTTGAAATTACTCCCTGTTTATACGGATTATCTGCGTAAAAAAATATCGCTTACCTGTCACTGTGCTTGTTAACAGCAATATAACTATGATGGAAAAGTTGACTTTCAAAAAGGTTTTCATCTTCCGCGCCTTGATTCTATTTTCCAGCTAGTTTGAACTTGACACGGTTTGTCGATTGGATGTAAAATAAATTTTTTGATACACATGGTACTAGCTTACCATTTTTATTGTTATTTACAAAATATGATAACAAACCATTGGGTTAGCTTTCATAATATTTTAACACCTGTTTTTAAACGGGGTTACAATATATATTTGAGGAAAAAATGATTTTCGCGAGCATAAACTTTCGCGAATCGTTGAATAAAAATATGATTTTTCGAATGAAAATTGCCTTAAAAGTGAAAAATATTCCTTAAATCCGATAAGGACGGTTGCTCTTCGACTTTAAAAAGGCATTAAAAATAAAAATATACCGAAAGTTTGATATTTATTACGATTTGGTGGGTTTATATATTTTCATTTTTTTTGAGAATTTCTCGCGAGCATAAACTTTCGCGAATCGCCCTGTCAAGATTTTTCAAAGACATTTACTTTGGCGAAAAGGGCTAAAATTAACGCAAATCGTGAAAGTTTGTACGCCTAAAGTCGAAGGTCCCTGCAAACTATAATTTTTATGACGTAAGCAAATTTACCGACTGGATAAAGGGAGCGCTCTAAACGTCTACAAGCAATTTTTTTCTGTGAAACTTTGAAGTGTTTAAGAAAACATTTTTTTTGAATTCTGTGACCAGTTTGACCGTGGATGTAGTAATTAGAGAGGAAGAAATAAGGTTTTGGTTATGTCGTGCAAAAAACTTTGTCCGCTAATTGGTACCGTAAGTATCACAACTCGAACAAATATCGACAATATTTTCTCTTTGAAAACTTGGCCCCTGATACTCAGGGTAGAAATTGAACTATCCGCCTTTTGGAAGATTTTTTATGAGGATTTGACTAGGAAATGGTCGGGGAAAATAGAATTGTCCGCTAACCAGAGGTGTCTGTCTTTTAGAGTATCGGTTAATTGAAGGTTTTACTGTATACCCAAAAATCTCCGTGCTCACTTCACTTGCGTCATTTTTAAAAAGAGTTTTTGTTTTAAAAGTTGGCGCCAAAATACCAACTTTACATAAAGTTTAAACCAATGAAATAAGATTTTTTGATAGTGTTTTTTGACATACTTTATTATAACGTTAAAGACGTAGACATACCAAGGATCTTATCGTTAACCCCCTCTTTAGTGTGCCCAGCGTGACCGCAAGGTTATGCCACCATCCTTTCGTCGTGCCTTTCGATGTGGATTTTAGATGATTAGAAAAATAACAGCATACCTTAGTAGCTGTAACCAGCAAATCTGCTCCACATATTGGATTCAAGCTTCATGGATAATCAGGAGAGAAGTATACGACGTTTCGGGGCCTAACTCTCTACGCTTGTTTCCGCACACCGGCCCCCTCACTGATGTGAGGTCCATTCCACCTGGATCTGCTGGTCAGTTTATTTCTAATCAAGTTCCATTCAAGCCAATGGCTCGCCTTCTCGACGGTCTCTTCAATCTTTCTCATCTCTGCTTGTTTGATTCCGATGAAGTGGAGGAGGTCTCTAAGTCTATTTCCAATAAACCTGCGACATCCATCTTCGATCAAGAAGTGTTTTGCCATCCAACCGTTTTCTTCACATTCTGTCAAAAGGTTCGCATATCGTTCATCTTTTCTGATCTGCGCCGCGTCAATGTTGTCCTCGTGTGGAACCGTCAGCTCGATCAAGTAGACGATTGTTTTTTCTTCTGACCATATCACAATGTCTAGTCTTAATGCTGTTGGAATAGGGAAGAAGCGTTCACGTCCTGGTAAGTCTGCAGCAATTTGCCATTTGCCTCTCCAAGTTGCGTCATCCATCAGTTTCTGCGGTTACTTTATAAAGTCCTTCTGGTTTGACCTGATGAATGCGATAGTCGACTTGATGGCCAGTTTCCGTGGTCTCTCTCCTTAATTGATCTTGCCCATCTGCCTGGAAAAGACATCAAATAAGGTCTTCAGGACCTCATTATGTCTCCAGTTATAGCGTTCGAGTGCAAGGGGGCAATTTGAGAGGATGTGTTGAAGGGTTCCAACTCTCCTGCAACGACAATTGTCGTCGTTCCCAACTTTCCATCTTACGAGATTCCTCGGGGATGGTAACACGTATTAGGTAGATCGGAGGAGGAAGCTAAGACGGGATATACTCCATTGCCATATATCCTACCATCCCATTCTCTCTACGACAAGCTCTTGCCATTTCAGCATTTAGCCCTGTTGTGCGCATTGGACTAGGTGGGTTTCCCTGCTTTCTACCTCTCTTTGTTTAACCACCTTGCTTGCAGCTTTGCGGCGCTCCCATTCTAGTGTGGTCGTGTTACAAAAATACAGGCTGTTTGTAGGAAAAGAATAAGATCCAGCTGAAACTTTCTCCAGACCTTCTCTATAGGATGGTTATGCCTCAGGAAAAATTCCCCTAAAATCCCACTGGTGGAACATCCTTTTTTTGGGACATTTCTTTTTTCCCCAGGCAAAATCCTAAGGGCGAAATTTTTTGAAAATTTCAAACTCATTTTTAGACATTATCAAGTATACCATTCGAAAGCTCTCGAAAAGTTATATAGAAGACTTTTAAACGGGTATAGCCGATTCCCTTACCTAACTCGAGATATTTCATGCGCAAGTTCCACTTTTCGCCACATTTTGGTTATTTTGGTCTAAAATTGACCATATATAGCATCTTCTGCGTGAATTATCTTGACTTAGGTAATGAAATCGGCTATACCCGTTTAAAAGTCTTCTATACAGTTTTTCGAGAGCTTTCGAATGGTATACTTGATAATGTCTGAAAATGAGTTTGAAATTTTCAAAAAATTTTGCCCTTAGGGTTTTGCCTGGGGAAAAAAGAAATGTCCCAAAAAAAGGATGTTCCACCAGTGGGACTTTAGGGGAATTTTTCCTGAGGCATAACCATCCTATAGAGAAGGTCTGGAGAAAGTTTCAGCTGGATCTTATTTTTTTCCATTAAATTATGCTAGACAACCCCACTATTCATTCATTGTACTAAAGGGTTTAAAGGGGTTACTTTTAATTTTGGCGGGAACTAATTTTGGCGAATGACAGCGTAAATCTGTTCTATTTTGCCTTATTTTGAGCAATTTTGATGAATTTCAGGGTTATTTAGGCAAGGAAACAAAAAATTTAATTTTGGCAGGAACTTATTTTGGCGAGTGCGCAAAATATTTAATTTTGGCGGGAACTAAATTTGGCGAATTTCGTCTAAATTTGCCAAATTCGCCAAAATTAGTTCCCGCCAAAATAAGTTCCCTTAAGGTATATCTCAATGCTTAGGAGATTAATCATCCACTTCGTCCTCTGTCTTCCGCTTCTTGGCTGTTCTTGCAGTTGGATGATCGATACTAATCTCTGGATCATTGGATTCTCTGAGCATAAGGGACTGTTCTAACTTTTCCAGTTTTATAAACTTCAGTGATTGCAGTGAAAAGGTAGTGACCCCTCTTTCCGATACAAAGCCGAACTACTGATTACTTTTGGTAGACCAAGCCACTTTCGAATAAACACGCTGCATTTTGCTCCATTATCTCCACTCTACTCAGCGCCACTTCGTATATTAGGAGGGGCCAAGCCACTCTTGGATACAAACCATTGTAAGCACCATTTCTTATTATTCCTGGGTAGCTTTGAACCATCAATGGCTTTCAAGCCATCTTCCAACTTCTCCTGAATTTTAACTCCTCTACTCTTCGCTGAGCGTTCCTCCCAAGGCTTTTAACCGGTTGCTCCTTGACTGTCGGCATTTACTCACCCAGCCACTTCAAACTTTATTTGTATCTGGTGACCTTTAGCAAATATCAAGCTTCTAGATTTTTTGGCTTTGAACTTCATCCTTGACCATGTTATCAAGGTGTCAAGACGTACCAGCACTGACTGCATAACTTCTCGCTTTCTTGTTAGGAGTGTGATGTCGTCCATGAATGCCTTTTTTGGTGCTCTTACCTCCGTGACTTCCCAGTAAAATTGACTGATCTCAGAAGCATTTCCATGACAGCAATGAACCAAATTACCGAGATTGTGCAACCAGCTGCTATACCAATTTCTAGTCGATGCCACTCCGTAGTGAATGTCTCTGTGCTGAAACGCATTTTGAACGTACCATAATATCGTTTCATTATTTCCTTGATTTTAGCTGGAATGTGGAAGTTTGTTGGTTTGCTTGGGTATCTCAAGCCTTCTATAAGCGGGTGATCGTCATCGCGTTTTGGTGTCACTGTATATCATCCTGGTATGGTTATCAAGTTCTTCTTACGAACATGCCAATTTGCCGCTTTCTTGCCTTAGTGAATAATTTCTTAGCAAAATCATAAGAAACTTTGAGAAATTGTCCTCGTTACTTCTTGCTTTCACGTCTTCTTTCAATCCTCCGTATGTTCCTCTGTGTCTGACGGCGACTTTTTCAAATCCTCGTATAACATTGTGAGGCCCTCTCTCTCTGTCGGTTCAGCTGCGATCCATCGTTTCCGTAGGTCTTTCTTTTCCTTCCTCAGCTTTTGCATTTTTTGGTCTCTTCTGCTTGCGAATGTTTTTATATCTGTCTTCTTGGCTGCGACGCCAAACATTTCTTTTCCTGACTGGTAAATGTGATTTGCCATTGCGACTAGCTTTTCTTTTGTTGAACCGGTGACATTCTTCATCTTTTTCCAAACCATAATTTCTAATTTTGGATAGCCTTCTTGGTCATTTGCTTTTGGAAAATGATTTTTAGCGAGGGGTAAATCACTTCGAAAAAAGCGTACGAAATGATTTTTGATTTTTGATTTTTTTGTGATTTTTTGATTTTTTGATTTTTTCTGTGATTTTTTGATTTTTTTGTGATTTTTTTGTGATTTTTTGATTTTTTGTGATTTTTTTGATTGTTCCTTTGTTTCGATTTTCTGTATTTTTTTTTTTTTTTTGATTTTTTTTTTTTTTTTTTTTGTGTTTTTTTTGTGCTGTCTTTTTTTCTTTTTGCTTTTTTTTTTTTCTGTGCTTTTGTGCTTCCTTTTTTTTTTTTGTGATTTTTGCTTTTTTTTTTTGTGTCCCTTTTTTTTGCTTTTTGTGAGGCCCTTTTGTGACACGTTTAGTTTCTGTTTCTTTTTTTGCATTTTTGTTGTGCTGTACTTTGTTTTTTTCTATTTTTCCGTTTTTTTCCCTTTCCCGTGCCGCGTTTTTGGTTTTTTTTTTTTTTTTTTTTTTTTTTTTGTTCTTTTTTTTTTTTTTTTATTTTTGTTTTTTATTTTTTTTTTTTTCATTTTTCTGGGCTTTCGATTTTTTGCTAGCCTTTCGTTTTAAAATACCTTTGGCAGTTACCTGCACCCACACTGTTTCTGTTTCTTCATACACACTTTTCCCGGATGAATTTTCAAGCCTTTCGATGAGCCAAATCTCCTTTGGCAGATGACACACAAATGATCAATCGTTGTCCCGTTTCCATTTCAAGTTTGTTCGCCCTAATTTCATTTGGTGATTGATTCTCCACTCCCCCTCTCGGTCAATCGTGGGGCTGTCGTTCAATTTAGTTGTAGATACATATGATTTCGGTACAAGGGTTGTAAGCCCATAGTCACGATCGGTCTCTCCCTGGTGTTTTTAGAAAATTCCTTCCTATTTTTCTATCATCGAATTAAATCAGCTATTTTGCCACGCACCAGTCTTTTAAGTGGAAATTCGAATACGACGTCCATAGTATTTCCCATTGTCAGCTCGTCTTTCCGCGCTTGTCCTCTTGTCTACTTCA
Organism: Clytia hemisphaerica; assembly: GCF_902728285.1. Lineage (NCBI taxonomy): Eukaryota > Metazoa > Cnidaria > Hydrozoa > Leptothecata > Clytiidae > Clytia > Clytia hemisphaerica. The sequence goes on along the minus strand of NW_027103726.1, from coordinate 640,220 downwards.
AGATGTCATCCTGTCTTTCCAGAAAGTCAGCAGCGAATGCCACGGTTTGCATTAGAAAAAGAACAGCATACCTTAGTAGCTGTAACCAGCAAATCTGCTCCACATATTGGATTCAGGCTTCATGGATCATCAGTAGAGAAGTGTACGACGTTTCGGGGCCTAACTCTCTACGCTTGTTTCTGCACACCCCGCCCCCTCACTGATGTGAGGTCCATTCAACCAGGTGTCGTCGCTCCTCTTGAGCCATACCCAATGGCTTGCCTTCTCGACAGTCTCTTCAATCTTTCTCATCACCTTTCTCATCTCTGACCAAATTTATGTTATTCAATAAACAAAATGAAAAATTAATTTATTTAAAATCACTTTCAAGATATCAATCAAAAACGCCGCAAAGTTGAATAGAGACGTTAATTGCGTAGAAAAAATTGCGGGTGACGTCTAGTATAGGCCAGTGGCGTTGTGGCAGGGGGGGGGCCCCCCCAGCGGAGCTTTTTTGAAGGGGCGTCGAAGAGCAAGGGGCGCCAAAAGAGAACTTTTTTAAACGCCCCAATCTTAAAAATCATACTTTATGCGCTTTAAATTGCGCCCAGGACCAATTTTACTGAGATAATTTTAAAATACTTAGAATTTTTTTTTGCTCGCTTCGCTCGCAATACAGTTAATTGGTAACTTCTATGCAATCCAGCTAATTTACAAGGTTTTTTTTAACAATATAGCATTATTAAATGAAAATCTAACTGCGCCCCAAAAGCAATATGATGCTGCCAACAACATTGAAATCATATAACATCAATTTTTCGCTCGCTTCGCTCGCATTATACCTTCTCTTTCTTTAACTTTCTTTTCACTCTAGCAAGTGTCAAATCTGTCTACTTTTATTTAGTTATTTAGGGTATCTTGGCAGTCGATTTTCAAAAATTTTTTAGTCGGTGGGGACACCACTTTGGAAAATTGGGGGGGGGGGTGCCATTTAAAAAAAATTGACTTTGGCCCCTCCAGCAAAATTTTCCCACAACGCCACTGATAGGCTAGGACATGTGTGACACAATTCAGATCACAAATGTATAAGAATTATGGTCGGAACCGACAACAGCAAAATTTTTAAGCGGGTGCGCATGCGCATTTCTTTTCTTGGTATTTTAATTTCGGTGTATTCCGTAAAGGATGTTGGGAGTTTATAAACCCACAATGCAACGCTCCGGACTACAAGAACGGTTCAAAACAGAGCGAAACGAAACGAACGAAAAACCAGAAAAATCATTGTAAATTTTGTGGATGAGTTTTTGACTTTGACCCAGAGCATTTATTCTCACTGAATACTTCGTTATCAGGTAGCTAGTTAAATGGATGATAGAGACAGCAAGCAGGATGATTATTTCGATGCTTTGGCATTATTCAATCCACTAGAGCGTGAATGTATTCAAAATATAGAAAGTGAGGAAAATTTGATGGAAAGACTACAGGATCAGAAAGAAGCTGCCATTGAGCGGCTATGGTACACATTTCAAAGTGCTGCATCGTCACTTGCACAGCTACATAAAGGCAAGAAGAAAACATATTGTTTATATTTTTTGAGTGAATTTCAGCTTTCTGAAAGAATGAATGGATTTGGAACCCTCTGTGATGCCTACACTGCCCGTACTGCCCGTATTATGTTTGTACGGGCTGTATGGGCGAGTCAACTTTATTTACAACCCGTACGTCCCATACATTTGTACAGGCTGAATGGGCAAGTCAACCTAATTTACATCAAACCCTGTATTTTCAAATATAAAATAAATTGACTACTATGCAGAATAGCCAAGCTTTTTAAAAATCCAAAGATATGAATTGCATAGCTTAATTACCAAAAAATAGTGCTTTGGGACACTGGGATTTTCTGGAATGGCCCACTGCGATTTTCAGAGTAATGTTTAAAAATCAGGGAAATCCTTAATTAATGTTTGTAACACTGTAAGTGCTGTTCAGTTTCCTTAACTTTAAGGGACCCCATTTTCTGGCTCAATAAAACCTTTATCAGTCAGTTGTTTAAGAGAAAAACTGCAATTATTGCTCTTTTCGGAAATTATTGCCGAAAACGGCAATTTTTTAACAATGAAATGCTGAATCAGCAGAAAAATAAAAAAGTAAACAAAATGCCTTTTTTGCAAATAAAAATTGACTTTATTATTGAACACGTGGTATTTGACACCCTTGCGATAAGTAGGCCCACTGTGCCTCATTTAGTTTTGTTTTCAACTGGTCTTTGTTGGCAGTGTATTGAGCAACGAAAAATTGAAAAATCACTTTTAAAAATCCGAAAAACCTTTTTCTCAGTGCAATTTTACTATTTTCAAACACCACTGACATCTTTGCCCTTTAAAAAGGACAACACATTTTGCTGATTCAGCATTTCATCGTTGAAAAAATTGCCTTTTTATGGCAATAATTGCAGAAAAGAGCAATAATTGCAGTTTATATCTTAAACACCCGACTGTTTATGTGTACAATTTGAACGCAAAAAAAATTTACAATCAAGGTTGCTTAAAATTGGAAAATTTGGGAAATGTTTGATTTTAGATCCCTCAAAATCTCGCCATATCCCATGCAAGATACCTCAAAATCGGAAACAGAATAATTCTTGATTAGGAAGGAGTAGTTAGTTTTATTGCTCTGTATCGGATAAAGAAAAAATACTATCTTTAAAGATCTTTAATTTTTCTTCACAAGCAAAATTGGATATTATTTCAATCCAATTAAAGATCGCTGTGGGATCAGAAACTGTCAAAAACCAGCTTTTTCCAATTTTCATTTAGTTACAGGAACGAACACACCTTCAAATTTCCCAGAAAAAAATGTGTGCTCCACCGTTACGTATATAAAAATGTGTTTGGGGGTAAACCAAACTGTAAATCATCTGTAATGCTTGGTCTCTGGAGGTAAACAAATAGCTGTTTTTGCCTGTGTTCCCTTAGGGGAGCTGTTTTTTAGCCAATTAAAAACCCCCTGAAATTTTAAAATGTTCTTTCTATACATGATATTATACCACCCTGAAAATTGAAAAAAAACTCTTTCCCTAACCTCTTGCAGGCAAAAATGTGTTCAAATTACCTCCCAATAAATTTTATACGCAACGATGGAGTGCACGGTCTTCCAGGTCATTTTGGAGAAGCTTGAATTATGGGAAAGGTGTATTATATTTTTTATATTTGTATTGATGATTTTGCGTGAAATCTTGCCAACTTGATTTTGGGTAAATTTTGGGGATTTCATACCGTAAAATGAAAACATTTTACCAGTGGCACCAGCTGTTCCAATATAAGATTTCTGGATAACAATTTTATAGAAACTTATATTCAATTCAAAATTCTCTCAAATTCCTACTATTCGTCTAAATGTTTGATTTAATTTCTTTTGAAAAAGTAATTAAAATTAGGAAGAGAAGTCCATCAGAAGAGTGTTCAATGATCAGGACCAGAGGGTCTTGTAATAAAATAACAGAATTCAAACTTCAAAACAAGACTTTTCACTGTTTTTTTATTTTTCAAACAGTCAAAAAAGTGAATTTTGTCAACTTTTTTAATGTTTAGTTGATGATTTTCTATAAAGGTAAAACTGATAGTCTTGAAATTCAGATTTCTCATAGAATGTACAATATTTTATCGAGAAATTTCTGTTCTCAATTGAAAATATCCGTATGCATATGAGTAACTAGAAACCTTTGTATAAGACCATGTTCACACGTTACTGTTCCGTTTCGTTCCAGTATGTTTTTCGTTACGGATCAAGTGTGTTCATATTGTTTTCGGAACATCCCGAGCAAGAAAACAGAGCAGTTCTGTTTGGATGAAAAAAGCGGAGCGAAACCGTTTCAATCTGTTTTGCTTTTTAACGTCTTCTTTTTTGACGTTTCGAATTTCGGAACGGAACGGAACGGAACGGAACCGTAACGTCTGAACATGGTCTAAGTTCCTAGCTCACCTGAGCTTGCTCCACTGTAGAAGGTTTGGGACAACGCAATTTTTCGCGTTGGTGCGATGCAACATGCTCTATCTCGCCAACACAAGAAAAAAGTGTGTGTCTGTTAGCTGATGATCAGAAGATTTGAATTCAAATGAATGATGAGACTACCCAAAACGGATGAGGGGGGGGGTCAACGATTCAGACGACAGTATTTGTAACATATGAAGTGATGTTCAAACTGAAAATGAGAATATATGACAAATAAATATTTGAATTGAACAATGAATTGAACAAAAATGTATCCAATGTCCCAAGGTTTCTTTTTTTGTTTCATGGGACAAAAAGTGAGAGAAATACCCAGAAGACACGCTGATTTCGTCCATGGGACAAAAATGAGATTTCACTTTTATTTCTAGAAAGAAAAATAGGGTTGAGACACAAGAAAACGTTTCAGGTTGGTGGGATGGAGCATGTTGCATTGCACCAATGCGAAAAAAACTTCTTGTGTCCCCATGCCTTAATGGCTGTATTTATAAGACTTTAGGAAGTATACTGAGCAAGTCTGCTTCAATCAATCACTTTGAATGACAGAGGGAAAGTTCAGTTGGTTCAGTAAATTTCTTAAAGATCTCCAACTGGGTGTTTCCCCCAAATCTCCATATGTTTGTCTCCTTGATTTCCTCGTTTTGCTACATGTTGTTTTGAACAAAACAGTAATTTTGTATTTAACCTGATTTAACAATAAAAGATGTAAAGTCTCTGTAAAGCTCTTGAATATATTTTTCCATTTTATTTTTCAGAACGTGCAACATGTGACTGCTGTGAGCGATGTTTATACAGAAAAAATAATCATGATCGGTGGTTACCATTTCAAGGGGCTGCAAATAAAGTCACACATCTTTTCAAAGGTGGGTTAACGTTATCGTAGCTCATTTTCATAGCCCATAGTCCTCGTTACTAAGCGTTAATTAAAATTATTTTATTGCTCTTAAACATTTTATTTATTTATTCATATTTCATTTTTTTAAACAAAAAAAATGTACGGATAAACAGGGGTTATGGGTCCTAGGACCTTTTAGTATGAAATATATAGATGATAGATTTATAGGGTTCATTTCTATGATAGGACAGAATGATAGTCTCTTTTTGCTGTTAAAATTCCAATTGTCAACTTGTCAAATGGATTCTGCAATTCTTTTATTTCGATTGGCTATCTGTTGAAGTGTCTTCCCAGATATTCTCTTTCCTTAAAAATAGGAGGTACATTCAGTTATTCAGATGTCGATTAAAATTCCCTATAAATTAATTATTTTTGTCAGGGTCTAGCCATACTTTCGATAATTTTGTATAAGTGAAATCCGATGCTTAGTTGTTTTTAATAGCAGAAATATTAATGTTTATAAACTGAAATATCTGACATCATTACAAAATCATCTGATTAATGGTTTGTCTCTCTATTTCTGTAATTGCTTGGCAACAAAATTATTTTTCAACCAAGTAATTTTCTAAAGCACCAAATACCTTTTTTGTCCATAATGGGCCTGTTTATTTAATTAATTAAAAATAATGAGTGTGTAATACATTATACATGCACACAGGAAATGTCATCTTGATTTTATTATGAGAATAGTATAGCTCCACTTCTTGTACGTAATTACTCATCAAGCTACTACACAAAATGTCATCCTATCTTCTTATTAGTGATAATAAAGTTTGGATACATTTTTTTATGGTCATTATAATGTTATTCACTTTTTCTAGACCACTTTTTAGACATAATTTTCGGGCTTTAAATCTTATCAAATAAAAATTCGCCCTAATTCTCTAGCTGATGTTTGAAATTTGTTGATATTCTCGACATATTGTCTTATTTTTATGCATTATTTTTTGACAAAATGGCTTGAAACTTAAACTTTTTGTGGTATTTGAATTTGAAAATTGGATTAGTTTAGTTTTGGATTAAGTTTGGATAAATTCAAAATGAGTTTTTAGTTTGAAACTCCCCAAATCTGATACATGCCAAAATAATTCTACTCAAAGTATTTCTAATCTTAATATCCCAAAAAGAGCAAAATGCGGTTTAAGGCAGAGATTCCCCAAATTTATTACAATATTCCTAAAGGCATGCCCTCTCGATGATGCCTTTTTGTACATTCAGTTTCTTGTATCTTCTTCAGACATTCTCCTTTTAATTTCAGATGGAAGTGATGCACTGAGAGCTGGAATTGAACTCGGTTATCACGCAGGAATACAACGGAGAAATAAAGAAATTACAAATTGGACTAAAAAGAAGCGGAAACATGTTCGCAGAGAAGACATTTTGTTACATTTATCTGGGCGGTCGCCACCACGGAAGCGCGAGTCACGAACCGGTAATGGTATATCGCTTTCCCCGAAACCAATGGATAGTGAATTATTGAACTTTGGTGAAAATAAAGACTTTGATTTTGCCTCTTTCGTTGAAGGGCGTAACCCATTTGCGCCCCAAGAAGGAGGTCGTAAACGCCACAGTGATATCAACATGCTTGATTCACCTCACAAGCGAGGACGGTTTACTTAGGATGTGTTTACTTAGGTCAATGATGCCCCAGAGTTACATCCTTCAAATGCTGTCGGTTCTTGTCACCCTGACACCTTTTGAGAATTTACAGTGTTTTTGACATTGAATTATACATTTTCGAGAGGTTTGAATGCTAACAAAATCAACTAAATTCTATATTTTATCCATGTGTCGGGAAGTTACGATTCATTTCGAACAATTTTGAAAGATGTGCTTATTTCAAATTATGTGCCATGAAATTAAGCTCAAAAGGGTGGGAATTTCAAAAGTAATGACAAGTAAACCTTGACTTTTTTAGTGTAGATTAAACCGTAGGGACGTGTTTACAGTCGTGGATACGTCATTGTAAAATGGTTTTGATTGCTGGATGGATGATAGCGAGAATGATTTAAAGACGTTATAATGAGAGGTTTGATCTGTACCTTTTTGAAAATGTTATTGGTGTAAAATGAAGAAAATCATGATGAGAAATTGGCCATACTGTAAACAGTAGAACTGTGTTTTTGATGATTTGAAATTCTATATATAAAGTATTCCTACTTGAATTTTTTTCGGACGATAGAATAATTTGTGTGAATATTTTTTCAAGACAATTTTTTCATGTTTATGTTTTTTAGTTATTATCGTAAGAAATGTACTCTAAAAACCAATTTGAACTCGATAATTCATGTCAATCCGTTTCTTTGATCATTTTTTTTTCAGATTGTTGTCCTCATTTTCAAACAGATTTCATTGCTATAAATTTACATATTCACAGTGATAATTGTGTTGTTTACACCTCATGAGACATTTTGAATTTCAAGTACTTTTGTTTTAAAATTAATGTTTGCCTTTTGGGAATTTGAATTGGTTTAAATGTATGATTTTATAGCAATGAAATCTGTTTGAAAACGAGGACAACAATAAATTTATGCATCTCGAGAAGAGTGTATTAAGCAATACTGTACTTTTTAAGGCGATTCCTTTGAAGATTCCTTATTCATGATATGCCTGGATATGCACAACTGGAGAGTCTTCTGAAATTTTCTACCCAACAAAAACAGAAAAGTTGCATAATTTCGTGAAGTCATTGCAGTGGTGCATATCATGAATTTCATCCTACCAAAATTGTTTCTATAATTTCGCAAAATAGTAAACGTCGTAAATTTCACGACGTTAGATGGACAAGCGATCTGTAATTTGTACAGGAATTTCTATGGGGGGCGTACGGTCTGGCGGTATTCGGGATAAGGCCTAATTTAGGGCCGGGAAGCGGTAAAAACGATAAAAAGTGTTCGGGAAACGTATTTTGCAAGAGCCACGGTGACGGTAAAACACCTGATTTTTCATCCGGGATGAGGTAATTCTTATAAAAAACAACGGTATTTCGGTAAAAGCCATACGTAGACGGTGTACATAATAAAAATTTCGGACTATAAAAAAGCTTGTCACAGGAGTCAGCAAAGGTGAAAAAACGCGAAAAACACCCAAAAAAATTAGGATCTTACATTTCATAAAAAACCTTATTTGAAACGTTGTTCCTATGAAAATGTTTTGTTCGCGGAGAAACTAGGCTACGTCATATCTCCTTTGCTCCACTTGAGCTTGAGTTTGTTTTGTGAAGTTTTACGTTCGGAGCGCAGGAGATATGACCGTAGCCTAGGATAAACCAGACAAAGATTCGAATTTTTGATTGTTTTTTTTTTCGAATTCGATCAGCTTGTCCTATCTGTCACCTCGAAACTTTGGGGTAGGCTGGAAGTCTACAAAAATGGTCGAATTGTCGGCTGAAATTTTGCACGCTTGTTCTTGTTCCTTGGGCGAATCCCTGGGGTGTTTCTTTTATTCAATGATTTATCATAGCCGAAAAAAAATCCAAAAATTAACAAATGGATGGGGGTTTATCCCGGGTTTATTTGGCACCTAGGAGTAAGGAAAAAAAACGAAAAGTGGGTTTTAATAGAAAGAAAACTGAAATGAAAGACCAGAACGACAAAAGACTGAAAAGATTAAAAATTTAGAAATTTAAAAAATAAGGACCTCTAGCTCTAGTCTTCATTCCATGGAAAGCCTGCGAACGGCTCGCTAAAACAATCCAGGGATGGGACCCGTTAGGCCATGACTTTTACCTTTAAGTGCCAGTGATCAGTTCTTCGAAAGTCACTTTCGTTTTCGCATAAACATAAGTTCGTGAGCTGTTATAAATGAGAGACGCCTTTGAGTCGAGAGCCGTTTAAAAATGTTGTAAAACTTTTCAGGCAATTTCTCTTCTTAATAAAAGGACGTCCCTTGATGGGAAGACGTACGCTAACCTAATAATTATGCTCAACTGACAAAATCATGCGTCCTTGAAAAATCACACTCCATCAAGTAGGAATTCCCATCAAGTAAAACAGTAAAAGGGAAACTCAGCATATCCTGTCCTTTTGCGGTAAGTTTGAGATTTTAAATATCACCATTACTATTGTACGTTTCAACCAAACCAGACCCCCGCGCTCGATAGGATCGATCATCGGAGCGGCTCGATGACGGATCGATATGTGATCGATGGATTACTTATCGATCCGGATAGGAGATCGATGGAAGATTCAGCCATTAAAAAGTCTTGAGTATCGATCCTTCGTTGATCCATTATCGAGCTATTATTTCAATCGAGTATATCGATTCGTCATCGATCGTTAATCGATTCGTCATCGATCGTTAATCGATTCGTCATTGATCGTTAATCGATTCGTAATCGATTATGCGATAAGATCGATAAAAGATCGATGATAGATCGATAACTAATCATAAGCTTAAAAAAATCTTGAGTATCGATCCTCTATCGATCTCCTATCCGGATCGATAAGTAATCCATCGATCACATATCGATCCGTCATCGAGCCGTTCCGATGATCGATCCTATCGAGCGCGGGGGTCTGGACCAAATCAGGTTTCATGTTTGCCATCATTAATTGGGCTATTCCACTTTTAAATCACACCACCAGCAGACGGACAGGTCTAAACTTAAACTCCTATATCAGGATAGCATAGGATTAAAAACTAGGCTAGTCTTACCTCTTTTATCTTTTCCTTTACAACAATACAATGCTGACAAGTTGACACAACACAATTGTGTACAGGTACATTGACAAGAAATCCCTGAGAGAAGTTTATATGGAAATCTGCAACAAAAACGAAAGTGGTCTCTTTACTGATTCTCGCTGATTGCTTCGCAGCGCTCCTTCGCAGCTGCTGTTTATCAAATTTCCGCCAATGAGGCTGCAGCATTTCAAACGGCCCTTCTTTTTGGCACCCGTGGCCTATCTACATAGGATCCACCCCCCCCCCAGAGATTTGGGGGTACCTAAAAAAAGTGTCAAAAAAGTCACAGGTACCTGGAAGTATTCTTAAATTTAGAGGGGGTACCTGATATGTTTGGGGGTACCTGCATTTTAATTAGTGGGGGCGGGGGCTGTTGTTTTTGTATGAAGTCATCACCCTTGAATTCCTTGAAACCCTTTTGAAACACCCTTGAAAAGTCAATATTATTTTGGGGACCCTTGAAATGCTAGATTTATACCCTTGAAACCCTTGAAATGCTAAATTGTTGTAAAAGTTGGAATAAGTTGGAAAACGTAAAATACAAACCTCCAAAATGTGATCCTTATCTCTGCTCCTGTCTTTCTCTTTTCTGAGTTTCTGAGACTTAGTTTCTCATTTCTGACTGAGTTTTCATACTACCTGTCAATCATTTGTCCATCAATTTCGACCAGTCTGATTTTCGCACCGAGTGGGATTCGAACCACCATCAAAGAAAGACCTTCAGAATCGAAAGCCAGCGCTCTATCCCTTGAGCCATCGCAATTCATAACATTTTATACCAAACTGGCAAAAGACGGGGGTAATGTTATTATAATATGGGTAATTAAGTACCCCTTTTTTAAACCTGACTGAAATTTGAGCCGTTACTAGCAACCCTGCAGGGCCCAAGGTGCCGAGTATGCACCCGGCACAGTGACAAGCCGTTACTAGCAACCCTGCCGCCAAAAAAGCCGATCACATTTTGGAGGTTTGTATCTTATGTTTTCCTTTTCAGTTATGACATAAAATTTTAAGTTATTTTACAAACACACCTTTTTCCTACTATATCATTAGAAAAGACAATTTTCTAGGTGTATTTAACGTATATAAGAAATATTTGTTTTGTAATTTGGTACCCCTCTCAGAATCCAACGATGTGTAAAGATCTATTGGTTGTAATATTTTTTCTTTACACTAGCTTGGCTAAAAGATTTGTTACTCCTCAAACCCCCAAAAAAATCCAGCTTGTAAAAATTGACGTTAACTCACAAAGATGATTGTATTGAAATATTTTTCCAATGATAAAAAAAAAAAGGATTGAAGATTGAAAGGTAGAGATTGAATTATCGGACAAGTTTAATTCAAATTAGCAGCAACAATTTTGGCTGTATAGAAAAAGAGTCAAAACAAAACAAAATGTTTGAAAAATTCCTATTTTTTAACAGAGGCACAGACAAATGTGATCAAATTGATGAAAATCTAGTTAATAATAATAAATACAATCCTTTGGAAACCAAAGTGTGAAGGGAAATGTTTAAAGTGAAAACTGAAGCAAAGCATTTCAAATCCTTACCTTTCACAATCAAATTATAACATGGAAAGTAATTTTAGAACTTTCTCTTTACATCTTTTCCAAGTGTTTGCAAAAAAAGAATTATAAAATCACAAACAAGGTTGAGTTTTATTTTTTCTTTTGAAAAGTTGATGTGTTCTTTTTATAAGCCACCCACAAACTGACGCAAATTCTTTTTGTTTTCATGAAACAATGCAAATGTTTTTCGAATGTGTGACACAATTTGATTGGCAGAGATTCAAACATGCGCGAAAAACACTGCAACACCTTTGTAGCTTTATGATAAAGTGTCACCTTTTTTTAAATTTGGAAAATAGAAAAGTTGTATTGCTAGTTTGATCAAAAGATTATTAGTATTCTATATTGCATTTTTTTGCAAACTTGTAAAATATTCATTTTGACCTTTGGTGAAATCGAAATAGTGGGATGATTTGAAGATCTTTAGGTTACCTATCAGTATTACCTCAGAAGGAAGGTCTTCAAGAACTTTGTTAACAGCTTGATGGTCACTATTTTCTAGCTAACAAGATGGAAGAAAATATACACACCCAAGTATTGAATAGTTTCACAGGAGATGAAGTGGTTACAAACATCATTGATTCAACTGTCAAACACTCTTCTAATGTTATCGCACTTGAAGCTGACCTCGAAAAATTTAAAGGTGATATTTTTACTTTAGTGTTTTTGTGGATGTCTTAAGTTTAACTGTTTTGTTTTTAAATAAGAGTGATAGCGTTTGCCTACTCATCAATTTCAATTCACAAGCTTTTTCACATTGAATTGACACGGCTGTGGAGCAAGATTGGTCAGAAAGAGGAAAAGAAAAACATTTTGATACTTATATCACCATAATATAACAATAGGGAGACACTGTCCTGATATGAAATATGTGTCTGATATGAAACGAGAAAAATAAAACCTTTAACTGTTTTCCAACTGTTCTTCTGTTCTTTTGCCTGGTACTAATTCTTATGGAGATTAGCATTAAGAATCACATCTGCCGATTATAAAATCTTTTTTCAATAGCTTAAGACCTCTACCACAACCAGTGGTACCAGACAATTTGATAAAATAAAGGATGAAACACAATCTTTCTAATCTTGAGATTGAAATATTCGTTTACATCGAATGTTTACGTTTCTTTATTTTGAACTTCAAGGTTAGAAATGTTTATTTATGGAGAGTGTTTCATCCTTTATTATACCAAAATTAAGTATTAGTTTACAAAAACCTTTCATCTCAAATGGAACTATAATTTATAGGCTTAAATTCAGACGATTCCCAGTATCAGATAACCCATAGCCATAAAAAAATCAAAATGCACTGAAAGTCCATTTTCTTTACATTTTTAGTTTGTTTGAATGAGTATCAAGAACAACCACATCTTCTGGACCCCTTTCTTGGTGAGTTTCCCTCTTTTCCTATCGTATAAAATAGTTTATAAATGCATAATTTGCTAACTTCTATTACCTATAAAATGTATTTCAGCTGTCAACAAATTACACTGAAAAAGAGTTAAGGTGTACAAATCTTTATATAGATCGCTTTCCTCGTTTTTGGTAATGATGCCAGATGATGTTATAGTTTTGTCAATTTAAAAACTTCGTCTTTCAGAGGGATATGTCTCAAGATTGTTGAGCATTGTTAAAGACAAAGAAACACCAAAATCTGCTTTTCATCAGTCTTTTAAATACCTTTATTTCATTTCCAAGGTATAATCTTCAAATTCCATGTTGAACCTTTTCGTATTATAGACCTTTTCTTAAGGATTTAAAGTGTAAACACATTGACAGAAAATATTTAGTTTTACTTTTACTAGACTATGCATAACATGTTATTGTTTTAATGTTTGATTAATTTAAATTATTCAACATGTTGTCTTATTGAAAAAAAATTCTATTGTCAAAGTTTGTTTGGAAATATTTGTTTTGAATATGGATAAGAATATTTGACTGATCTTTGTTTAGTAACTGGGTGTTATATTTTGAAAGATTGCTAGATGGACTCCATTTATGACTCTTAGGTACGAGGTTACAAATCAGTGATGCGATTATTTTCACATGAGGTTGCAGACCTGGAGGTCATTATGAAAATGTTATCTGACCAGTCTATAACTGACTTTGAGGTAACAAGGTTATGTGTTTAAATTCTTTACCAATTAACTACTTTTGTTAATTGTGAATAATGTTTTTTCTCTGTTTTATCCTTTTTTGTGTGAAAAGGAAATTTCTTTGTTTTTTTCGTTTTTCGGGCTTTTTTACACATGATCTTTAATCCACTTTCCAAGTTTAATCTTTTGGAACTTCCAGCATCAAAACAATAACATTGTATTATTTTTATCTTAGTCATGGGAGACGCGGTACATTCTACTTCTTTGGTTAGCTATTGTATGTATGATACCTTTTGATATGTCTCGATTGGATGGAAAGATAAAAGATGAGAATCAGCTGATTGTGAACAGGGTCATCAACACTGCTAAAGTATGACTTGTTGTTTTTTATTTTGATATTGAAAGAGAAAGAAGATCTCTTATATCATTTATTGCCTTACTCTCTGGTACCTAACAGCTGTCCCCCCCGCTAATTAATTTTTCGAAAATGTTTTTGAAAGTTCCCTCTTTAGTCCCAATTCTGCTGTATTAGCCTCCTTTTCACCCAGGACATTTTTATTTCAACCCCCCCCCCCGCTTATTAAAGTTTTGAGATTTTTTCCGACCCCCTGGCTATTAGGTACCCGAGAGTAAGTATCACTGTTATAATTCAAGGCTTAAATTATACATATGAAAATGCTTAGTGATTTTAACTGTTTTATAACATACTCACAATTTTCTTTTACTTTCTTTAATTTTTAAGGCTTTTCTTGGTGTCTCAGACAAGTCAAGAGATGCTGCTGCATATTTGTTATCCAGGTAAATGATTGTCATACTTTATATACCTTACAACTTTTGATTAACTTTTGAATTATTTATAATTCATAGCCTCATTTTGAAGCAAGACTTTTTTTGCTAGGGTAATTTTAAGAATAGAGTGTTGAATATGGAAAAAGGAAATAACAATAAAAAATTGAAAATTTTGATTTTTAGTTTTCTTTTTTAACTCAACCATAGATTTTTAACAAGACCAGACTTGAAAGGATCAAAGATTGGAGATTTCATTAATTGGTCATTGGAATGTTTGAAGTTTTCAAATGGTTTGCAATTCATTATGATTTTGCTTATATGTTGAGGCCCAGCCCATAGGGTCTAACCCCCCCCCCAGAAATTTGGGGGTACCTAAAAAAAGGGTTAAAAAGCCTGGTACCTGGAAGTATTTTTAAATTTAGAGTGTACCTGATATGTTTGAGGGTACCTGCATTTTCACTAGTGGGGGCAGGGCTGTTGTTTTGGTATGAAGTATTCTCCTTGACTAACCCATTTTTCCAAATTTGAACCGAACCATTTCATTCAGAAGACTTCATAAAAAGGAGGTAACTCAAAGTTGTGGGGCTACTTAGTATTCTAAAAGTTTTGGAATACCAAAATGATTGGGGGTACCTGAACCCTGGAGGACCCTATGCCAGGCTTTGTAGACACTTTCTTTTAACTTTAACTTCAGGAACAAAGGCTGAGTACTGAGCACTGTTTATTTTCTGTCTGTGACAAAAAAGCCAAAATAATAGAGCCGTATCATCCTATGAAATAACTTTGTTAAATTTTTGTTCGATTCAAATGATAAAGAACAGTATTGTATAAATTTTTACTCAAAAAACGAAACTTGACTTTTCTTCTTTTAGTTACTACCATGACTGGAGTGAATGCTATCACTGGAGCACTGACCACCCTTGTGAGTACAATGTCTTTCTTTGTATAATGTCTTTCCCTCTGTTTTCTTTTTTGTCTCTTTATAATTCGGTATCAGTTATATGGTTTTATATTTGTTTGGAAACCTTTTGCTAGGCTGACAGCAAGTAAAACCGTGCTGCAAAACAAACTCCACTCAAATTTTGATTAAAATATTTACTTTAATTGAGTGAATAGTTTCAGGGCACAGAGACAAGGATGTCCTTTCTGTCAACTCTCTTGTGATACTGCAGTATATACTTTAATTCATATAATTTTTGTTCTAGGCTTTGATTTTCAAGCATGGAAGAAGAGATGAGTTACTTGATTTTGGTAGGCCTTTTCATGTCATGTTTTAGTAGTAGTATTGGTTTGAATTAAAAAACTATAAGACAAACAAACGTGTAACAAACAATTCGTAACAACCAAGTGATCATTATTTACTCAAAACAAACCTCTAAAGAGTTTGGACCACAGTACTGCTCTATCAATCGACTATTTTTATTTCATTTGTGCTCTCCAGCATTCATTTACAAATTGGCAAATAATTATTACGCTCAGTCTTGAATCAGTACCTTTTCATACTCACAATAATTTATTTTCTGTTGGAACAGCACTATTAGGATAAAATGTACCTTTTTATTCATAATGGTTTATTTTTCTTTGGAACAGCACCATTAGTACTGGACACCATAGAGGAGTGTAAAATCAATGAAGTACAAAATACCCTTGTCCGTAAGATATCAATCAAAGTTGTACAGGTATCTATTCAGGTTTTTTTACATTATTGCTTTGAGTTTTGTTTTTTGGTATTGTTTGGGAGTGCTTATTACTATGGAAATTCTGGTCCCTTTGGTATTGAAAAAGTCCAAATCATTAGCCAACATTCACCACAATATTACCTAAATACAGTATTTCGAAAATTGTGTTCTCTTTTTGACTTAATAAACTCGATCTATTCAAAATGCACTTTGAAACAATAAAAACATCATTTTTTAATTCTTATCACAACTGTAACTCATTTCATGTTCTATTTTATCTTTTCAGAGAGTTGGTCTTATATTTCTAAAGCCAAGAGTTACTTCATGGAGGTAATTGAAACATTCTTCATTCGTCTTTTTCTCCAATTTTTGACAACAAATGTTTGAGACTTTCAATGGGTTACAAGCCTGACTTAGTTGAAGTTGGGTAAGGAATGAGAGAGCTCTAAGACGGCCATTTTTGGTAAGCAGAACCAGCGATGTGGGATTAACCAAATGCTCGGTTAAGGCGCCTAAATCAACGCTCATAAGACCCCCAAACAGTGTTAGTTGATCTAGACAGAGGGTCAGAACTGGCTCAGAAGTGTGTAACAACCCACCTGTCTAATCAACTAGCCGTGAAAATGGATACTCAAGCATGATGTCTATGCTGTGTCGTTTTCTTTTTCAAGAACGTCCAAAACCTTTTAAAGCCTTTGGATTTTATAAACTTTCTGAGTTTTAATCGTAAAATGCTCTTACAATGTTTACTATTTATTGAGTGTTTTTGTTCATTTCCCTAAAGAATAGGGTGTTTCAAAGTTGGCAAAGCCTTAAAATGTTCTTACTGGTTCTCAAGTTTTGTTTTAATATAGGTTGTTCTTATAAAAAACACTGTTTGTGCATTGTTTGTATTAGTTGATTATTGTCATTGTTGTTTAACTCCATGTTACATATTGCCTGAAATTTCTTACTATATTCAACATTTTGCGTAAAACTTTGTCATTTAGATACTCTCGAGGAACTCGTTCACTGACAGAAAATTTGACAGCATCTGCTACTAACAAAGAATCTAACAAGCAAGACCTTATTAATGTTAGTTTGATTTTCCTTTTTCATCATTCTAAGTACACTGTGCAGGGCTAAAAATAATGATGGGACATCGGACATCGTGCGACCCGAAATTGCTTCTTGTTGGACCTAAAAATCATAATCTTTAAGCTATTAGCAACCCTGGGTTTTTACTTGGACATTTTGTCACTTTTGAAGGATCCAAAGGAAGTTTGTTGGAGACAAACAGTAAAAATATGGAGTTTTAGCAATTATAAGCAATAAATTGCATTTATTTAAGATATTTGTGATCATTTTTATTATTGTGTTTCACTTAGAATACGGATGAGTCAAACCAAGACCCAGAATCTGAGGTATTAAAAGCTTTCCGATTTATCAAAAAATAATTTTAAAACTTCAATTGTAGTGTACTCTCGGGTTCAAAGTAAGCAGGGCTGGAAAAGATAGGGAGCAACAATTATCTTTTCCTTAAACATTCCAAGACGAATGTCATTTGTTGAAAACCTATAAGAAATATTGTGCTGTGGGGAGCTTATTGTAAGAATATCTGAGTAGAGAATACAGAGTTCTATGACCTTTCATCAGAACCTTTTATATCCTTCTTTTCAGGATTTTGATATCCCAGAGGAGGTTGAAACTGTTATAGGTACCTATTTATTTGATGTTACTACTACTTGGATTCATTTCAGGATTAAGCTCTTCTTCAGCTTATCTAGTAACCAGATCTGGAGCTCAGATATCTGAGCTCCAGATGACATGAAACGCTAAAGAAAACTTGGTAAAGATCTGTAATGATCGAAATATCGTTTGAATCGTTTGTTTTATGTTTTGATTTTTTTTTATCCACACAATCTTGGATTTTTATGTTTGATTTACATAAAACACTAGATATAGAGCTAATCTGTCCCTAACTGAAAAAAAGTAATGTACCATATTTGCTGAGTAGACCACAGTTCGGCCTTGCCAATATGATCAATCAATATCAATATCTCTCCTCGCTTCTCACCATGTCAGTTATTTGCTTTGATCAAACAAATTACCGATACCGAATTGTGGTCTACTGCTGTGGGCTACTCATCAACAAAGATGGTACATTACGTTTGCTTAAATTGATGTGTTTTGAGAAAGACAAAGTAGCTCTTTCCAGTGTTTTATATAAGATATATATGATCTGGAGTCCCTAAAGATTTTTTAATTAAAGAATCTTCGTACGATTGGATTTTCTCTTGCCTAAGTTTTCAAAATAGCCAACTCCCCTGTACTTCTTTTTTTCAGGAATTCTATTGGTGGCCTTGGAAGATACGGATACAATTGTCCGTTGGTCTGCTGCTAAGGGGTAAATATGAAATCCAGTTATAAACGCTAAACGCTTTTTGGCTAAATTTACTGTTTTTTTTATTTGAGAAGAAATAGAAATCCTATGAAGGGGAGGGGGAGTTTTATTTGCAACAAAGATTATCAAGATTTTCATTGGGCTTTTCCAGAAATAGTCTGTTGAGGATATCGGATATCAAGGGGGTTAACGATTTTTGTTCAAAAGTGGATATCAGGGGGTTGAATATCTACAAGGGGGCGGCTATCCAGGGGGTTAAGTGTCTTTTCAAGTAAAAAATACGATATCCAGGGGTAAGCATCTTTATAAGAGAGGATTTCCAGGGGTTTGAGTGTAGTGACCCAAAATCACTGAAGAATGGTGAATGGTACTGGGACAAAAGTCAGTAAATAGGAAACAGTCATATCACATGTAAATACATCTCTTCTGCAGCATCATGATGAGAATAGAGTGACAGAACTACTCAATTTCCCATGCTCTTATTGGGAATCACAGATATCTGTAAAGCCCGAAGGGCTAGATAGGCAACTTTAAGCTTTCTCCAGCAAAAAAAAGTGAAGCGAAAATTTGACTTTTTAAATTTCGTGCCGATGGATAGGATCTAGCATTTTAATTGTTTTCGGAGCGCGAGATCAAAAAAAGTAGGCGGCAAACGCTTTTTCACATCTCTCAAACCGGTGAAATTGCATATTTTAGTCACGTGACTTTGGTAGGAAATCCTTCCAAACCTAGGCTTCACTTTTCGATAAAAGCCGCAAATCTAGCCCTTCGGGCTTTACAGATCTGTGTTGGGAATCTGGGATTTAGGGTCAAACTCAGGCCCAGTCCCTCAAAACATAGGTAAACAAGGCAAAAGAGACAAAATGACATAGGGCAAAACACAGAAGGGAATGATGACTCTGACTCCGTGACCCAAACTCTGTTCTGCAAAATACACTTATGAGTCATCGTTATGGGGAAAGTGAAAGTGAAAGTAAATGATAACAAGATGGTAGCCTAGCTATGCACAAAAAAGAAATATCACCAGGATCATATAAAATATGGTTCCCACATGAGCATATTTTTAAGAGTGGATATTCAGGGGTTTTTACTAATAAAGAAGGATATCCAGGGGGTTCGATACTTCGAAAAATCAACATCCTCAACAGTGGGGGTAAATTTTCTTTTCTGGAAAAGCCCATTTGGTGAAATTTGAAAGAGAATGAAGATAATTACTTCTTTTTCCGTGCTAATTAAAATAGCTTTAATGGAAGTTGTTAGCCCTTGTATAATCAAATGATGACTTATGAAAAATTTAAAATACATTATTTCCAATCAGGATTGGGCGAATCACAGGACGTTTACCTCTTGAATTAGCTGATGAAGTTGTGGAAGCTATGCATTCTTGTTTCTTGTAAGTAGAACTAGTTTTCTTCCAGACACTGAATGCAGAGGAAAAGGTTTTGTATGGAAATTGTGGCTTGTTAGTCTCAAGCGGTTCCAGAGCCTCAGCTAAAAAGACAAGTCTAACCTCTTACTTCTATGTAAGTGATTCTTATCAGAGACACTGGCAGATTTAAGACAATAGAGCAAGTACGTCGGCAAGATACGAAGGAGTACAACGCTCGTTAAAAGACAATGGAATTACAATTACAAATGTCTTCTTCTGATAAGTTCGACTTGGTCTAAAACCACCTACAAGAGCGGCTTGAAATAAGGAATGAACGAACCTCAAGAGTAAATCAAAGAATCTTGCTTTCGTTTGAGTAAATCAAAGAATCTTGCTTTCGTTTGATTTAATAGGTCGCAAAAAAATAGCTTCGTTGTTTTCCTAATCATTTAACTGTTTTCTCCATTTTTCATCATTAGTTACCGAGAGCAAGATTGTGCGTGGCATGGTGGTTGTTTAGCCCTGGCTGAACTTGGACGAAGAGGATTATTGTTGCCAAAACATTTGCCTGAAGGTTTGTTTTAAGCTTTGGGCATTCCCTTTTAACAGAGGATATTTTAAAATTAAAATCTTGATCAGTTTTGTATAGGCCATTTCACAGTCGAAATGGATCATGGGTAATCAGGACTGATTGTGCCCCGATAACGGTTTCCCGTTGGTTAGACGCTAAAATCTTCAAAATTTCTCAAAAATTTAAACCAATAATAAGTCGTCATTAGCGCGGAGTGGTCCTGATTACCCATTTCGCTTTGCGACTGTGAATTAGCCTTAATAAGATAATTTGAGTTTTTAAAAGCTTTTCAAAACTTTTAGCACACTTGAACTCGTCCAATACACCACCTGTTTCCTTCGTTTATTGTGCTTGTAGGATTTATGAAGGTTTCTTTCGTGGTACTATTTAGGAAAGGAAAAGCAACAAGATGCAATATTAAATTCAATAAGAGAATAAAATAAAACTTATTAAAACGCAAACCAAAAATATCAAATTCTATACAAATAATATCCAATAAACCTCGAAATATTTAATGTTAAGAATTTCACCAAAATTAAAACCTTACAAAACACCATAAATCTTTACTCTATACCCTTTTCTTGATTCATTTACGTCTTACTTTGATCTCGGAATATTGTAAACGATAGTTATCTTTCCATGCAAAACCTTTTTGAGGAGCGTAGCGCTTGAAATTATCGTAAACTCCGTTCAAAGTACTGTCTGCACACGATTCATACCACCACGGACCCTGGCGATCATAAGCACAATTGCCACCACCCCAGGTATCATTTTCCCGATCCGAGGTGGTCCATTTCATTCCATTGTGAACAGCCATTGCATCTCCAAGGTTGCCAGAATATCCAGTGATATGCAGTTGATAGGCATTCGATTCTCCATCGACGTGAAAACTCGAATATTTGGCGTAATGACGATAGTTGAAGTCCTTTCGTTGCAATTCGAATCTGACTTCAGAGCCGGTCAAAACAGCTTGTGCGGTAAGGAGATGTAGATTGTCGTTACCCAACCAATGCTCATGTTGGAACTGTCCGAAGCCTTGTTTGTACGTCAACCAGTTGCTGAAGAAGTTGATTGATCCGTCAACACGTCTCTGAATTAACGTCCAACCACCTTGATAATTAAGAATAAGGGAGAGAACTAATCGTTATAAGGATATAATCACTGACCTTTATATATCCCTGGACCAAGCTATATCCGCCATCTTTGATCGGAGTTTTTTTGGAATTGGTACCCGAGAAGAAGCAATTGCTATGTTAGAAATCTCACGGCGCTATCATCAAAAGTATTCGAGGAAAAGTAGATCTAGCGCTCTTGATGCATTTTCACTGCTATTGAGTAGTGCCGCCATTAGGGTACCAATTTTAAGAAAACTCCGATCAAAATTTTTGGTTGGCCGGGATTGAGTAACTTGGTTCAGGGATATATAATGGTCAGTGGATATAATGC
Organism: Clytia hemisphaerica; assembly: GCF_902728285.1. Classification (NCBI taxonomy): domain Eukaryota; kingdom Metazoa; phylum Cnidaria; class Hydrozoa; order Leptothecata; family Clytiidae; genus Clytia; species Clytia hemisphaerica. Next base: position 618,756 of record NW_027103726.1, on the reverse strand, counting down.
GCTTTGGGAATTTTGGACAGAATGACTCAGAAAATTATTTACCGAGTATAATTTCAACTCTCTAAATCCTGCCTTGTAAATTTAACACCTTAGCCATTTTAGCAGAAAGTGCACCCAATTAGCTTTATGGAATCCTTAAAAAGGTCAAAAATTACTAAGATCTGCAAAAAACCTTGCATCTCATTGTCTCTATCCACGGTCTAAACACCACGTTAATAAAAACATGAAAAAAAGTCAATCTGAAAAGAAAAAAATCAAAATTCGCAAAGAAGATTCACAAACCTCCGTCCGTCTTTTGATCACAATACACCGTAACAACCATTCCATATGTATTCAAACTGATTCGATACAGTCCATTGGTTCGTTCACCGTGTGTGTAATGTTCCTTACAATCTCTTCTCGTTGGCTTTGTGTGTAATGTTCCTTACAATCTCTTCTCGTTGGCTTTGCTCGACAATCACAAAAATATTTTTCCGGGATGTTGAAATCTTCGACGCAGTAACATGATCCGCATACGCTTTGTTTGGTTGTGCAGTACCCGTTCAGTGTTTCATCTTTGGTTCTCAAGGACTGCACTTCTTGGGATGTTTGGGTTAACTTTTGGTTCAGTGTTTGACTGGTTTGAGCTAGATTCTGAGTCAGCGTTTTGTCGGTCTGTGCGAGCTTCTGATTCAATGTTTGACTGGTTTGGGACAGTTTCTGGTTCAATGCTACCTCCGTCTGGGTTAACCTCTGACTCAGTGTTTTGTTCGCTTTGAAAAGCCTCTGTTTCAACACTTGATTAGAATGAGTTAATGTGTTGTTTAATTCCAAATGATCTCTTGTCAAATTTTGATTCAGCTCTTGTTTAATTGTTGCCAATTGTTGCGTTAACTTCTGGTTAGATTCGGCCAGTCTTTGGTTGGTTTGAGTCAGCTTCTGGTTTGTGTCTGTCTGAAGCTTTATCAGAGTGTTAATGCCACACAGGAACTGACATTAGGGATTGTACTCGTCAATAAACATATATTGTACGGCTAAAACAAAATAGCACAAAAACTAAGTTACAACTTTATTCTTAACAAAATTCACAAGTTCTAAGGTCTGTATTAACTAAACATACAAGACATGCAAAAGCCTCTGTACAAAGGTACAATAATACAGTGTAGACAAGCATACAATACAACAAGAGATGAATACAAGAGAACATGTAACATAGAAAGACACTTACTAAGGACACAGTGAAAAAGGCTAGGAAGCCATCTAGGTCAACCAGCACACCACTAGACAAACATATACACAAAGTGACAAGTGAATCCACAATACTTTTATACATAACAGTACATTCACAAGATGATAGACAATTAGTATGCATGAGTTAACATATAACAATACAATAATACAATAACATAACATGACATCACTATGACAACATTGACACACCTCCAAAACATGACAATTGAAAAAGCTACCATTTTGACAACATGACACATCACAACAAAAACGTGTAATTTACAGACCAACATTTAACATTGATAATTAACAGAACAAAGTCAAAATATATAAATAAATGTTACTAAATGTATTAGACTTAATAAATAATGGCTTAGATACTGAAAAGACACACAAAAGACACTGCAAACCAAAAAGGACTGGAAACAAGGGAAACACTGACCAAACAGAAAAACACAGAAAAAAACTGAAAAAACCTAAAAATGGGGAAAAAACCCCAAACATCCTGAAGAGAACCATAAAACAGACACTGTGTGCCTCAGCCGCTACATGGCTCCCCTCAAGATGTGCCTGATCCTCAAAACATCTTGAAAAATCCTACAATAAATAATTTTTTTTTTTAAATAAATTTTCTATTACTAACAAGCAAAAAATGTTTTTGGTTTGAATAAATCTTCCTATTACTAACAAGCAAATTGTTTTCAAACTAATTTTTGAATATATTAAAATATTTCATCCTTTGTTTGGCTCCTTGGTGGGGAATTCAATTCCATAACCGAAAATCAGTTCAATTTTTGGAATCACTTTCCAATATTAAAACAAGTTTATTAACAGGCCGAGTATATTTAGATTGGCCTTGTTTAATTTCAACAGTTCTGACGACTCCATCATCACTATGTCGAACCGTATCGACTAAAGCCATTTTCCATTCATTTCGCTTAGCGTCGTCTTTTAACGAGAACTATATCTCCAGCTTGTAGATTACGTTTAGTGTCGTTCCATTTGTGACGTATTTGAAGGTGTTGTACATACTCCTTTCTCCACCGTGACCAGAACTCGTTACAAATATGCTGAACTCGCCTCCATCGCCTTCTTGAATACAGGTCTGCTTTCTCGAAACGTCCTGGTGGTGGCATGACAATGCTAGATTTCATTGTCAATAGATGATTTGGTGTTAAAGGTGTTGGGCTCTCTACATCACTGAGGCATTCAACAGTTAATGGTCTTGAATTCAAGACAGCCTCTATTTCAACTAATAATGTTCGAAAGGATTCATCATTTAACGAATGACCATGAGTGGTCAATAATGAATCTAAGATTGCACGTGTAGAGCGTATTAGTCTTTCCCATACGCCTCCAAAGTTGCTTGCGTATGGTGGATTGAACTTCCAGGAAACAAAGTCTGCATTTTTTTCCATCAGATAAATCTTGATTGCTTGATCGTCCAATTCATTGATCGCTTTGACGAGTTCGTTTCGAGCTCCAACAAAATTTGAGCCGTTGTCACATCTGACCAGTCGTACTGGTCCTCTTCTTGCAATGAAACGTCGTAGACACATGATGAACGAATCAGTGTCCATAGAATTAACACTCTCTAGATGGCAAGCTCGTGAATTTAGGCACGTGTAGATAATACCATAACGTTTGAGCTCGCTTCGTCGTTCTTTGATGAGGAAAGGACCAAAAAGGTCCAGTCCGACGTAGGTGAATGGTGGTGCATCTTGTAACCGATCTTCGGGTAGATCAGCCATCTTTGGTGATTGAGACTTCCCACGTAACTTACGACAAGTTACACATTGATGAAGAACGTGACGAACAAGGGAATTACCGTTGATACACCAGAATCCCTTTTCTCTCAGTCTACACAACGTTGCGTTGCGCCCTCCGTGTTGCATCTCTTCATGAACTTTTTGGATGACACTCTTTGTTGTTGTTGATCGTCTGGGTAGCACGATGGGATGCTTCTCTTCATATGGGATGTTGGTTGCATTGTTGATACGTCCACCAACTCGAAGGATATCTTCTCCATCGACGAATGGTGCCAATTGATATATCGGGCTCGTTTTCTTCAGTGGTTCCTTCTTCTTCAATTGGTTGATGTCGTCAGGGAAGGCCTTCTGTTGAACTAATCTGATGATAGCCTTCTCTGCTTTCTGTTTGACTTCAACTTCTGACTTTTGCCTGTTTGACTTTCGAAGTCGAATCATTCTGTATATGATACGTACCATCTTTGGCCACGAGTTAGTGCGGCTTTCGAGAACATCGATCAATTCTGGTTGAACTTTGGACGTTTGAACCTTGGACGTTTGAACCTTGTACGTTTGCACCTTGACCTTCTTTACTTCTTTGTCGTCATTTGTCAACTTCAGTACGTTAGGTTGCTTTGGCCATTGTGCTTTGCTCTGATAGAGGAAATCGGGTCCCCTAAACCAATGTCTAATCTTTTCGGTTGCTGTCAGGTTCAAACCTTTCGACGAATGATCGGCTGGGTTTTGTTTGCTTGGGACGTAATGCCATTGGTCAAGTTGAGTCTTCTCACGAACAAATTGAGATCTATTTGCGACAAATACGTGGAATCGTCTGGTATCATTTGAGATGTAACTCAATACAACTTGAGCGTCGGTCCAGAAATACTCGTCATTGATTGTGGTATCAAGCTCTCTCTTAAGGAACAATGAAACTTTGACGGATACAACAGCCGCTGATAGTTCCAAGCGAGGTATTGTAGGTCTTTTCAATGGCGCGACTCTTGATTTTGATAACACCAGTTGGCAATGAATACTCCCTTTGTCGTTCAAGTACCTGATGTAAGATACCTGTCCATAACCTTCCTCCGCCCCATCCGAAAAGTGATGAAGGGATATGTTGACGATGGTACCAAAATCTTTTGGCTTCAAGCATCTATGGATCTCGAACTGCTCGATGGACTTCAATTGTAATTTCCATTGTTCGAATCGTTTCAATTGCTGCTCAGTGAGTGGTTCATCCCAACCGTGTTTGTTGGCACAAATTTCTTGTAAAATCTTCTTTCCTTCTAACAGAAAGGGTGAAATCAAGCCCAACGGATCGTACATTGAGCTGACGGTCGACAAGACTCCTCGTCGTGTTGATGGTTTCTCTTTGAATTGAACTTTGTAGGTGAACACATCACGTTCTGGGCACCACTGCATGCCCAGGGCTCGTTCGTTGGGTATTGTGTCGGTTGTCATATCAAGGTCCTTCAGAGACTTCGATCTTTCTTCTGGTGGTATTGATTCGATAACTGAACGACTATTCGAATGAAACTTAGTGAGACGAAAACCACCTTCTTTGCACATCAGTCGTGTGTTGTTTACTGTTGAGATGGCTGAGTCTTCTTCCGGAAAAGACTTTAGCATGTCGTCTACATAGAAGTTACGATCCCTTTCATGCTTGGACCTGACTTTGTATGCAGTACGATTCCATCGGTCTTGTAGGTACGTTGGCAGTTTGCTTTGAAGAAGTTGTAACAATTCTGGGCTGTTCTCACTAGCTCGACCGATACTTGCCATGGATGATTGGTATTTAAGCAAGAACGTCTCAAATCTATTCAACGAAGTAGCATCACTTGGCTTCACTCTTGGCCATTCTGCTAGTTGCTTTCTATAATCAGCTGCTATCTTGAAAGGACTTCCAAATTTCCTCTCAAGTAATTCTTTTGCTTTCGAATAGCAAATGTTGTCTGCCAAGTAGATACAAGACTTCACAAGCTCCTTTACGTCTCCTTTGGTGTACTTGACTAACAATGTCAAACGTTCTCTGTTATTCAAAATGTTCTCCTCTACAACTTGTGTGAAGGTAGCAATGAAGTATGGGTAGTCAGTTGAACTTCCTGAAAACACCTCTAACTCGATGGAGGGTGCTTTTGTTCTTCTCAACAAGGTCAGAATTTCTGATGCTGTACTGTGGTTGACTTGCTCAACTGGTTCTTTCTTGACGTGATACTCTGGCCCACTTTTGTCTGGCTCAGCCTTTGCATTTTCATGATCTTCCAGGTACTTGGAAACATAGTCGTACTTTTGAACTTTTTCAATCTCTGCTAGATCATCATCGAGACATGGCTGATCCTCATCTTCCAATACCTTCAGTGCAGCTTTAGTCTTTTCAACTTCAAATTTCAACTTGAGATTCTCTGCCTGCTCGTACATTTTCTTGATTGAAATCTCCTCCTCTTCAAGCTCCTTTTGCTTTTGCTTGTACTGCTCTTGTTGTAGTTACAACAATGTAAAGGTCGGCCACTGCCCAAAGGACCTTTGTATTCAAACTGGTGAAAAGAGAATCGACTCCATTGAAATATCGTTACACTTTATTATATTCCAATAGGTGAAAAACTTTGATTTCACCCGTATGCTCTCTGAGCACAGCTCACACAAAACTACTCTTACAAATTGTCTTATTTATACAAAATTCTACAAGTTTTTACATACAATAAAAGGATCAATTCACAAATGACTTATAAAATAAATAACAAATTAATTACTGCTCAGCGGCAGTAACACTCCCCACCGTCAAGAGTCCAAACTCTTGACTAAAAAGCAAATTAAAAACCATTAAAACATTTGACCAGCAAACAAAGTTCAAAAATCTTTTTGAAATCCTCTCATCATAGCCAGAGACAAATTAGGTGCATCTGTGTTCAACAGCGAACAACACTCTAGTTCCTGTAACATCATGCACTGTAATTTAGCGCAACTCCAAAGCAACACATAGCTTTCCAGAAGAAACGAAGACCCAACTCGAGCCCTCCCTGGCACTGATCGGTATAGATTTATCTGACGTGCACACTTGCAACTCGAATGATTCAACATACCATTCCGCCATGCAATAAGATTGTCCAACTTCTTTTATCAATGTTCAAATGTAGTAGCGACTTCTGATGTGGGTTAAACGTTTGAATTCGAGATCCGTTTTATTGAGTTTCAGCATTTATGTTTGTAAAAGAGAGTCTTTCCATGCCCAGAAATCAGCATACTAAAAATGAATAGTTTTTCACTGTAAAGGTCGGCCACTGCCCAAAGGACCTTTGTATTCAAACTGGTGAAAAGAGAATCGACTCCATTGAAATATCGTTACACTTTATTATATTCCAATAGGTGAAAAACTTTGATTTCACCCGTATGCTCTCTGAGCACAGCTCACACAAAACTACTCTTACAAATTGTCTTATTTATACAAAATTCTACAAGTTTTTACATACAATAAAAGGATCAATTCACAAATGACTTATAAAATAAATAACAAATTAATTACTGCTCAGCGGCAGTAACACAGAGCCTTGATTTGAAGCTTTACGATCTTGATGTCGTGAGCAGCATCGGAATTCACCAGTATTGGCAAAATTGCCAGCACTATCAGCATCAAGGATGACCACTGCATCTTTGCTTATTGATAAAGTGTCATAGATTGAACACTTTAATATCAATTTTTGGACTATATTTTATGATTCACGACTATAAGTGGGTCCCCCTATTGCCTATTTTTATTGTTTGAATGAATGTAACAGCTTTTTGTGTTTTTTGAAAACCATATCCGGGGGTATGAAGGAATATAAAATTATCCGGCGTGAAAAATAAAAATAAAATCGATTAAAATTTGATGTGGGAGTGTCATGTTAAAGTGTTTTAACAAATGTACAAACAAAAAATATAGCAAGTTTGCATTGCGCTGGAAGTAGAATGTCGAATGGTCGTTAAGTTATTTGTAAATAATGATAAAACTGTTGAAAGCCTTTCTCAGCAGTATTTATATTCTATATCACAGTATTCTTCGTGTCAATTCTTTGAGTACGAGTAACGACCTAAAATATCTTTGTGCTCCCCTGTTTCTAGGCTAGCCGTATTCCCTCTGATATGTTTCGATATAGGGGATGGTGATCGTGTATAAAATTCCCGTCCAAGAGTTATCCTTAAATTTGAGGTAACCTGTTTCAATTCTATTAAAAAGGTTTAGAAATCCAATGATTGTAACAGCCTCTAGCCATTCAAATTTTTAATTTAACTGAAATGAAATTTAAAGATCTCATATATAACTTACTATTCAAGCTAAACAAGTTTCTAAAACTAAAAAACACAAAGACGGGGGTAACTTTCGGACGGAAATTTCATACACGATGCGCATCCATTATATCAAAACATATAAGAGGGGATGTGTGCTGTTCACCCTGTTTCATGTGAATAGTACTTAATGAGGTATAACCCCCCATCTATGCATTTTCCAACCTAGAAAAATCTGTTCGAAAAATGTTTTTCGTGCTTTTTAATCCTTGAAAACACTTTTGATTGACCAGCACTCAAGTATGATACTAAAAGGGCTAAGGGTTCACAAGTTAAAAAGGGGCTTTTCCAGAAAAAAAATTGAATATGGGGGGTGGAGGGTATAACATTTTTTGGAAATTTACTACCGGACATTGTGAATTTTAACCCCCCGAACAGGAGGTCTAGCCCCCTGGACAGAAGGTGTAACTCCCTGGACAAGCATTAGTTGACCCCTTGGACATTCAAAATTACCCTTAGACAGAGCAAGTTTACCCCCCGGACAAGGTAAATTTTTTACCACCCCCGGACACTATATCCTCCCCCCCCCCCCCCCCATGTACGAACATTTTCTGGAAGAGCCCAAGTAGTCGGTAATACTTAATGTAGAGAATTTCTGATCATTTATATGTTTTTTTATTTATAGTTGTACCCATCATCTTACAAGCATTGTTGTACGACGAACGACGTGGCTCTTACAGTGTTGGTAGGTCCTTCGTTTCGGCCTAATCTCTTCCGTCTAAGCAAAAATGCTGAATTTTAATCCCTTTTAAGCCAATGAGTAAATAAAGTCAGCATGTATTGATAATAACAATTCTAAGGAGTTAAAAGCCTGAAAATTACAAAAAGTAAGAACCATACTTAACCTCATTCAAAATTTACTGGCTCTTATAAAAAGCGTGTACAGAATCTTAAAGTGCAATTGGAATTCTTTACACGGTGATCTTTTTCTCTAATGTTCAAAGTGTTACTCGATGATTCAGAGTTGGGTCAAATGAAGGAATTACACAGGCTTAAAAATCTCAAAGTTCCATCAAGGCTTCAATTGCCATATACTGTCTTATTTGCTCTAGTTTAGACGGCTCACTTTTTGCTCTGCCTATTCTAATTGTGAATTAAAGTGGGCATAAAGTGGGCTGTCTAAAGTCAATGCATAGCCCTCTTTTGACGTCAATGCAATGACTTCTTTCAATCTTTTCCAAGCAAAGATTTTAACTACCAGCTTTGTGCCCTCGTTCTGCCTACTTTGTGCCCTCGTTCTGCCTACTCAACAATTAGAATATGCAGGGCAGAAAGTCGACTGTCTAAACTAGAGCTTACTCTTTTTTAGGTTCTCACGTTCGCGATTCAGCGTGTTATGTTTGTTGGTCCTTCGCAAGGGCTTATCATCCCAATCAAATCAAACCTTTCGTACAAAAAATTGCTAAGTATGTAACATTTTGTTCTTTTGTGAGCTTCCTTTGCAGTCCTGGTTGTTGTTACTACTGACTAAGTTCTGGCTATCTTCCACCGAAACGTTCGCTTGGTCTTCAACAATACCTTGCTCAACAATATACAAGTGCTCTAACAATTAATAACAGGGAAAATTTTGACATACAGTGGAATCTCTATAACTCGAATTTGACAATTTTTCTACTCCCTTCAGTTTCCAATGCCTTATAAACCTTACTTCATAACTCGAACAAATTTGTGTTCCCCGTGCGTGTTCGAGTTATAGAGACTCAACTGTAGTTTAATTTTGATAAAAGTCAATTCTCTATTGCGAATATGGTGATCTGACCTGGTTGTTTAGCCGAAAATTTCAAAACCTCATTGCCTATTGCTTGAAAACGAAAAAACGAAAGCGAAAGTGGCTGGGTCTCGATGCATCTACTATCAGGGCAGAAACTTTCGCGGGCAGAAACTTTCGCAATTTTCGCGACTTTTGCTCTTTTTCGCGAAAGTTTCTGCCAAGTAAGAAATTCCCGAAGGTTTTTCCGCTTTTTTGCTATTTTATACTCAATTTTCAGTATTTGTGCTTTTTTATCGCTTTTTTGCCTGCAAAATGAAATTTATATCGGCTGAATTCGTTCCAAAAGTAAAATTCGCGAAAGTTAAATTCGCGATTTTGAAACCTCGTGAAAGTTTCTGCCCGCGAAAATTTCTACTCTTAAAAAAGTAGTACTTATTCATGCACGGTATAATTTCAATGAATTTCTTTTTTTTCTCTTTTTCTACAGTGCTTTGTTGACAGTGACGGTTTTTGATCGTGAAGTTAATTGCAGGCGTGCCGCATCTGTAAGGATCTTTTGTTTTGGATCTGTTTGAATTTAACTACTCGTCACTTTGTGCAATTTTTCGAAATAAATATCCCCCATTTTATAATTACCCCCTCCTCAATCAATTTTATGAAATTTTCTTCACAAAAGTACCGAAACCTTCAGATTCTTAAGGGTTGGGGAAAGTTACCCAAAAATCACTAAATGATTGTATTTTCCATCCAGGGGGGTGTCATCAAAATCCTTTGGTAGGGTTTTTTTTTAGAAAATTGGAAAATACCTAAGTAAGGTTCAAATTCATATTTATATTTTTTTCTTCAATTTTAATTTAGGCTGCGTTTCAAGAGAATGTTGGGAGACAGGTACTTTCTTTCATTTTTATTTCCCATAGTTATTCTTTTACGAGCTGACCAAATGTATAGCAATTGTTGTACATAGCTTATAAAACTATGATTATTTTATTCATCTAATAAATGAAAAACTATAGGTTAAAATTCTGAGGTAGAAATGGGTCTTGGTACTTTATAACTATCATTAAATTATTTGATTTTTTAATCTCGACGATTATTGAAGCCTAATGTTCTTATATAGTTTGTTCGTATGTAGCTGGCATGCTTCGTTATAGGTCATCAATAACTAGTCTGACTAGAAATTGTTCGAGAGCGTGATCTCACTGTAGTATTTGAAGTTGCTGATCTTGCCAAGGTTGATTTTCGTTTCTGCTGGTTCCTGTTTCCGATATCTTTGAAGAAATACAAAACAGAGTTGACAGCGCTGTTTGAAAGCAAGAGGACGTTTGGCAAGAAGAATGTCTTGTGTTTGGATGATAAGCTTAGCACAGCGTACGGTAATGTGAACGCGATGAAACATACTGGTATGAGAATACTGAGAGCGCTGACTCTTCTCCTGATTATTTGTTGTTGAGCTCTTTGAACGAAATAAATAATGACAGAATAAAGAATGATGAGACAACCGGCTGCCGTGATTATGCAGTATGCTAAGATGTTCTCTTTCTTGTTGATGGCGTTAAGTATATGTGGAGGAGGGGGCGGTGGGTGGTTTCCAGGGCGTGGTGGATGACCATTTGGCGGAGGGTGACCTTTTGGTGGTTTGTGACTTTTTGATCCGCACATATTTCTTGTATGAGGCGTTGTATTCAAAGGGTGCTCATTCTTTGTTTTGTTTCTGGGTTTTTGCGTTATTGAGGAATTCCTTTCTACAAACATGGTAGGGTACTCTAAGTCAGTTTTGTTCGTTGGATCATTTCTTTGCGTTTTGTTAAAAGTGGTAAAAGATGAATTTCTTTGCTGGTCTGTTGTATTCAAAGGTTGCTCATTTTTTTGCGTTTCGTTTCTGAAGTTTTGCGTCATTGAGGAATTCCTGTCTTCAACCATGGTAGGGTCAGTTTTGTTCGTTGGGTCTATTCTTTGCCACGTTTTGTTAAAAGTGTTAAAATGTGGTGTTTTAACTTGGGTCGTAGAGGAGTCTTGGTCATGGTTTTTGATTCTAGGAGGTGGTTTTGGCCTTTTTCCTGGTGGCATAACAGTTTCGATGTTCGTAGTGTCGTCAAAATTATCGTAAATTTTAAATACGCCCAACCCACCAAATGACATGAGCCAAATCACAAAAATTGCCCAGTAAATTTTCTTCTTTGAGATGATAGTTTTGCTTTGAAGAGGTTTTGCAACGGCAAACAATCGGTCTGTACCAATGAGTAGAAGGTGGAAGATTGATGCCAGCATGAAAAATAAACGGACATTGAAAATAAGGAAGAAATCCGCTGACAGCCACTCAAAAATACGAATCAGTTGAAACGAACTGTTCAAAATTCCGTAGAGAAGATCAGCCACTGATAGACTCATAAGAACAAGTTCGAAACGCGTCTTTTTCCTTTGGCGTTTTAAAAGTGTAATTTCGACAGCATTTACTATAATAATTACGATCGAGATGCCTAGCTCAATACTTTTGAGTCGGATCGTTTCTGGAGTATTTGATGAAGACTTCTCGGCTTTTTCCTCACAAATTGACATGGTGATGGCAGTGAAATTGTTATTCTCATCCAACAGTTGAAGCAGAATTTATCTTGTTTTTGACGAAACTTAGTGTCGGTGGTCTCCTTTAATACGAGTTTTTCTCTATTGTTTGGTGTTAACAAAAGGACGTGCTAATCTAATACATTGTATTTCTCCAGATAAGCGTATGTGTGAGGGTAATGGACATGATTTTCCAGGGGGTTTAAAAAATGCTGCGACTGTTCAAGGAGATGCTACATAAATAGGCTGTGTCATAGATGACCACCTTTTATTTACTGGATGAATGACATTACTGAGGTTGGGGAAACTTTTGAAATAATATCCTACACTCCCCCCCCATTTCAATTTACTGAAACAGTACAATGTTAATACAAACATCGAGTTTTTTTTTTGTATTATTGGTTCCCCCTCCCCCTAGATTAGTGTTGAGTACCACCATCAGCTTGTTTCAATTGCAAACCAAAGTGCTTTCAAAATGTTGTCGATGAAAAGACTTTAGGGTGTTAATAAAATATTCCCTCTTTATGATATTTGCTATAATGGTTGTTTTTCATTTTTCATCTTTTCAGTTTTCTTCTTAAATAGAATCAAAAAGAGCCCTAAACATAATTAGCTTTTTCTGGAAGGGCAATTTGAAAACAAAAGTTTCTCCGAAACAATAATTAGTGACGTGCGAGAAGAAAAATATTGGGTCAACTTAAGTTACATAAATGAAAGTCAAAGACTCAGATATGGTTTCTGATTAATGAATCAAGCTGGCACGTGATGTCGTAAAAACGTACATCTGTCGTCCATAATATCTCCTTGTCATAATGTTAGATGAATTCCGTTCCTACCAGCTTAACTTATAGGTTATAACAAAAAATTAACATTATATATAAGAATTTTCGCTGAATCAGCAAAAACGGCAAATTCGATCATTTTTTGAAAATAAAGGAGAAAAATAACTTTAAAGCTTAATATTTTCAGTTTCAGTTAAGCTGTTTTTCTAAAATTTTAACAGCATATTCCATACAATAAATGGAACTATTTTCAAAAGAAATCTGTTTTCAGAAACTTAATTAAGAAGTCGTTAAATCAAAATTGTCATTTTGAAAATTTCTAAATCTTCAGTTTGGACTTTGCATCATCTAAAATCTTTTATATCTATTTTATAAAAATCGTAAATTTTACATCCATCGGGTTGTAAATTTAAGGGAAAATACAAATATGTTCATAGTTTCTCCCCCTATTACCACTTGGCTTAATAATTTGATTTTAACTACACCTACGTTTTGGGGGCCCCAAACCTGCGTTCAACCACCAGGGGTATACTGTAAAAATTTTATCAAACAAATTTTGTCAATATTTTGTATTCATATCTCAAAAAGATCTCAAGTAATCGCTAAAATTGAAAACCTAAATTTTTGGGGCCATTAGAAAAAAAACTACCTATCTTTAAACGATTGAAAAATATTGTTGAGATTAAAAATTTTGAAAAAGAACTTTTGGGAAATTAAGTTAGAGTTTTGCATGCAGCAAAAATTTTTGTAAAACCTTTTTTCGTCTAGATTTGAGAGAAATTTTAGATTTGATCGACGTTTTTGGGGCCATATACTGTATAGCCTAACTGTAGATTAGAGCTTTTAATCTGAGTTTCTAAATTCAAATCTTTCTTTCAAATTATCGTAAGATAATTCTGGGCAGATTGTCGATCCTCTTTTTAAACTCTATCTGTAAAAGCATCTTCCTATTGAATTAAAAGTCTCGAGTTAATTTTACTATTTTAATCAAAAAGTTGAATCGTAAAAACTGTAAAACGGACGCATTAAAACTGGTAGTGAAATAAACGTTAAGTACTTTATTTAAGCTCACTAATAATAGCCTACCTTAAGAGTGGCTTTTAAAATTATCATAATCTAAGTGAAAATGTTGATTTTTTTTAAACATAAATTAATGGTAACGAACGGTGCTCTGCAGTATTTTCCATGATAGGGATATCCCCTTTTTCGATTTGAGCAGAAAAGATGAGAAGCTTTCCCCCCTTGCTATAATCATTGCCAATGTCTTTTGATTCTGAGACTGTTATTCTCCCTGTGATTGTTTGGATGGAAACTCTCTACATCTGAGCTATTTTGTAATATCTTCATTGAACTTCGGGGCTATTTTTCCAATATACCCTTTGAACGATGCTGTTACCACAATCGGCGCCAGAATATTTGGCACAAAAGGGAATTCCCTCAAAACCTTAATGTTGTAATGTTTAAAACCGCAAGTGATTTTTTTAAGTACAGTTGGAAAGTAGAGTTTTAACTCTGAATTTTAACATTAGAGTTAAGATAAACGAGCTTGGGATTTTTAAGTATCTAAAAGCTCAAAAATGTTCCAATAAGGCTGAGAATATAGCTTGGAAGCCACTTAAACCATCCTAAATCGAAAAAATCCAATGAAACAAAGTGCAAGTACTGAAACTGCAATTCTCACCCGAGCTTTAAATTCTGAAAAACGTTAAAATACCCAAAATTGCCAATATATTTCGGCGCTGATTGTAGTACAATTAGCTTGATATCATCATGGCGAAAAAGTAACCTGTTAACAATGTAATAATTTATTCTGTCTTTATAAAAACTACAAAATTACATGGACATTTTATATTTTTCTTCGTAAGAAAACACATTTAACATATTCTTTGTTATCGAGGTATCTATCTATATTTATCTGATATTTCGATAAATTTCGATATCTGATATTTCGCTAAAGCTCTAAAGGATAGGGCTAATTTTCCATCGAAGAAGATTGAGTCGGGTTCAGGTATCCTTGCGTGTACACCTGAAAAATATTTCGGTTGGACCCGCTGCAAAAACCTTGACGTGGTCTTGCAAAGTTCCGTTATCTAAACCTTCTAAATGGTGAGAATTTCTACATCAGGGTGCCAGATGAGTGAAATATCGACTCTATCTTAAGGCTGGTCTCCTCTTTCGCGGGAAATCGGTTTTTTCTTAATCTTTTTGCCTGAAGAAAATATTACGTCATAAAAAAGTTTCGCACGAACAAAGTCGACCGTTATGTCAATTTTGACCAATGGAATTGCTTCATTTTTCAACCGACCAATGACCTTACAAAAAGGTCAAAAGGTTTTCGCTCATTTCGCGCGAAAGTGGAGACCGGCCTTTAAGTTGACGGTCTCTCACAATTTGTTTGAATGTTCTTATATTTATTCCTCTCCAGGGTATGTTTGCGCACGGCATCGACATTCTCACCAAAGCTGATTATTTTGCTGTCGGCAATCGTCACCATTGCTTCACTCAACTCAGGTAAAACAACCCGTAAATCTGTCCTTTCAGTAATAGCGAGTTTATCCCGGAGGGGGGGGCACTCAAGGTAAATGACCTACTGTACGTGCGGCCCTTAATGGTCCTTTTTTCAAGCTTCTCAAAGTGCACTTGGGTCGAAATGAGCAAGGATGAGAAAATTGCACTCTAAGGTTGTAAAATTTAGAAAATCTGACCACATTTTGCCTGAAATTGATCAGAAACTTTCAAGAAAATGCACCGTAGGGGTCAAAATTTACTCCAATTTTGCGAAATTTTCTCTGCACTGTAAGAGTCCGATTTCAAAGGCCTAATTTTGGGCGGCACGTACGGTCGTTTTTGAATCGAGTGCCCCCCTCAGCGAATTTATGTAGTCGGGAGAAATCGAAGAAGACGGTACAAAGCAAAGTTGACATGTCACTAAAATTGCCGTTCACTTTGCTCGACGACGGTAAAAAAACAAAAACACCGTCGTCTGTTTAGGTGAGCAAAGGCGATATGGAGCCGTACATCAACTATCGACTTTGTTTTGTATCATTTCACTGACCGTCGCCCTTGATATCCTCTGATACATAAACTTGCTAATATGAGGAGAAACCACAGATACACTAAACTTGAAAAAGAGAGGTTGAAATATCGTTTGTTGGTTACACATTATATTGCTTTTTGGCTTCTTATTACTGGGTGACAGATAATTCACCGGATATGTTTATTTTTCGCGTTTCAGTGTCTTTATCGGTGGATTTGAAGAATACACACAAACTCTAGTAGATCATCTATCTATCATCAAAGTCAGTCATTGGGACAGGTTAGTAACTCTCACAGGAAAAATTGTGTGTGTACTTTTCAACCAATAAGATTTCATTATTATTTTGAAGGGTAAAGAATTTTGTGTTCTAAAAACAAACAGTTTATCTTTAGTGTGTGTTCAACCAATTCCAACATCATGAAGGGGTGAAGAACACACTTAACGTTTCCATGCATGTTTTTTTTCTATTTCCAGCTATTTTAAATGATATCCACATTTTCTCGAAGGGATGAGTTCATCACTGAAGCGTTTTCTATAATGGCGCAGTCTAGGGTTTATTTTGAACTTGGCTAAAATTATTTCGTACAGATAACGTCAACTCTCCATAACTCGGACCTTTTTCACCTCTTATTGATCAGAAGGATAGCTGTACCTCCGAGATAAACAGCCTAAAATGTATGTTAGCTCCTCGTTCTCTTGATAGTGCAATTCGAGAATTGACGTCTCACGGGCTGTTTCATCTAACCAAGACCGACCCCACTTACATCGAAGAAAAAGGTTAGTTGTTCGCGAAAAACTTCGTTTTCAGTATTTGTTTTTTTCTACAAACATGAATGATTGATTAGGGGATGTTTTCATACGAGAATCCGTCCTCAAGTGGAAAATCAATAACCTGAAAGTTTCTAATGGCGTTCCGAAAAGAGCTTCAAAACCTGCTAACACTTCAATGACTATTTCTTATCCAAGTCAGAACGCTTCTCATAACTGATTAACGATACATGACGTAGTCTTCAAAACGCAAACAGTCGTTTGTAATACTTTTGGAACTCGTAGGCATTCAAAGCAGTATTTTCTGTGTTTTTTAGTGTTACCACGACTATTGGAGCATACGCTATCAACAGATGTTTGCGCCAAACACGGTGGATTATTGGCTTTGGGTGAAGTTCTTCATTCACTACACATTGTACATTGTCAAGAAAAACAAGAGGGATATAAAATTGGCCACCAAACGATAGAACGTGAGTGAATAATTTTCGAATTGGTCAAGAAAGTCAAATGGCATTTATGAAATTTTGACCATCTTTCTTTAAGCAAGTAAACTGAGAGTGTTCTTCGCTGATAATGTCTGTCTCTTAATATAAGAATTACAGTTTTACAAGAGCGATGACCCAGTGGTCAGAGTGCCAGTAGCTGAAACCAGATGATCCCCGCTCCTTCCAATGTTCCGTTCAGTTCAGAAATAGCCGAGCCGGCTGACCGTTGAACCCGTTAAAACAATCGAAAGACTATCTAAAAATCCTAGATTATTGGGCTTTCTAGATAAAGTATCAACTCTAATATCGACAGTGATATAATATAATACTCTAAAGGCAGCCAGTGCAAGGTACGATTAATTAACTGTTCCTTTACTGCTTAGACATCAAGAAATTGTTAGTAGACATGGAGAAAGGAAAAGAACTTCGTGGATACGGTGGTGAGATGTTACGGAAAGGTTGTTGTAAGTTGATCGAGAAAATGGCGTTGTCTAACATCTCTGTTGATGAAAGTGAAGTTTTGGATGCTTGTTGGCGGATTATCACAACCACCATACCGCATACTGAGCTCCCTGTTCAGGTATTTCACTGAAATATGTACTCAAGTGTTGTGTACTTTTGTGTCAAAGTTTGCCATGTCTTTATTGGATTAAAACTAGAATTAAATAAACGGGAATGAGAGAGGGGGGGGGTCTGAATTTTTTTCGTAAATTGATAACCGGGGGAATTGTTTATTCGGGATATTTTTTTTACCCCTATAAAACTCAACATATGCCTCGTTCTAAAATGGTTGCCAAGACATTTAATAATAATTTTCTTTTTATAAGAAAAAAAGTGCCTAAAGATGGGGTTTTTTAGACTTTTTGCACGTGAAATCCCTTTTCATTAGTTTTCTGATTTTTTGCATAAAGACAAAATGTGTTGTTCAAAATTGGGCTCCATAGATATTTTTTTACTTTTTAACCATAAAACGGTCATTGATATCATTCAGGGTTTTTTTATATCCAGTAGTGTCTATTCCACTTTGCGATTTGTTCGAATGTTTGCTTCAGAACACTTGACAAAGGCTTCTTTTTTTCGGAGTGAAAAATGCCGGTTTTTTATGAGGTACTCGCTGTGTATTATATTACTTTTTAGGGTTATGCATTGGAAGCACTACCATCATTTTGTCAGCAGTATGTTCATGGTTCTTCATATTTCGACCAAGGTAAATGAGCACCTCTTCTATCGCATATTCCGTTGTCGGAACCACCAACGGGCAATTCTCAAGTCTAACAAATCTCATATTCATGATATCACTATTGCAATGTCTTCAACGGACCAAACAGCTGATTGGTTGCAAGTCGCGTATTGACTGATTATATCTATTTTATTTTTACTGATTTTTACAACCAATCAGCTATTGGGTCTATGATGTAATGTCAGAAGACATTGCAGTGACGCATATCATGAATTGTCAAAACTGGGAATTTTGTTAGTTCTTTTCAAATCGTCTTCAAATTCGTTCATTCTGTAACTTCCCATCAGGTTCCAAATTCTCGTCGACCGAGAAATTTGCTTTGTTGCTTTCGGATTATTAGTCTTATATATGAGTGGGCTCAAAAAACAGGGCGACAGTGGTGGCTTATTATTAACCCTTTTTTCCAAACGAATAGTAATCCCTCTCCCTCTGTTTTTCTTTAGACAAGCTGCTGAACGAACTACTGATACAGCTCAAATCTAATCTGAAATTCAATAGGTAAGAATCTGGTCTTCAAGTTAAACTTCAAAGGACATTTTTCACTGGCGGATTTAAGAGTTTATGTATCGGAGGATATCGAGGGCGACGGTGAGTGAAATGATACAAAACAAAGTCGATAGTTGATGTACGGCTCTATATCGCCTTTGCTTACCTAAACAGACGATGGTATTTGGGTGTTTTTACCGTCGTCGAGCAAAGTGGACGGTGATTTTGGAGACATGTCAATTTTGCTTTATACCGTCCCCCTCGATCTATCTCGAATAGAAAAACTTGCTAATAGAGCAAGTACGTCGGAAACATGCGAAGAAGTGCAACGTTCGTTAAAAGACAATGAAATTACAATTACAAATCTCTTCTTCTGATAAGTTCGACGTGGTATAAAACCGCCTTTGTTATTGTTAATTGAATTTCGATGATCCATGGTTTTGAGATTCTTATTTATTAAACACCTCTTCGGATCCTCAGGAATTCTTTGCATTCTCTGATTAAAACCTCGATCTTGAAATGTTTCGCTTCTTTTAGGATGGGATTCGCAAAAGCTATAGGAACATTACCGACTTTCATGTTGAAAACTATGTTAAAAGAGGTAAATTTTTCTTAATTTGGGTTAGAGAGCAGTTTCTCACGAAAACGGAACCTTCATGCGAGGTTATGATGATGTACTGCATTGGAAAGTATTAAGAGATTGTTGTTTTAGCGTTTCTCAAAATTAAATTCACGCACTATTTGAAGTATGTTTCGGTGTAAGAAACGACGTAAGGTGATTGTAGACAATTAGCCTATCCAGGAAAATGATATCTGTCATATAGTACTTGTTTTTATCTAAAGGTATTACAAGGTTTGATGGAGTGTGCTTTGGTGGAGAACGTGGATAGTGTAGACGCTGGTCCGTTTGCTGAATCACGACGCGAAGCTGTCCACTCAATGTTAAAGTAAGGTATTTCATTACACCCCTGTCTCAGTGCCCCGGTGGAGCTTTTTCGTTCAGTGGGGATGAAAATTTCTATCGAAATACCAATGGGGATAGAAAATTCATTGTTTCCAGCTCAAAAATTCCAAAGGGAATGGTTTTGGAGTCAAATTTTTCTCATTGAATTTCCAATGGGGATAAAATCATTGAACAATTTCCCAGTGGGGTTGAAATTGTAGGGTATTTTTTGCATAGGGGTGATTTTTTGGCCTATTTTGCCACAGGGGCGGGGGTCCACCGGGTCTGTGACACAGGGGTGTTTCATTTGAATTTGATTTTAAGGACATGTTCAAACTAAAGAAAATGCAACTTTGACCCTAACCCGCACCACGCGAGCACAAATTTGACGTAATTCTTTTATTGATTCTGCTTTGTCAGCATAAAAGGCCGCCTTCCTATGTCATAAACAGTCAAGAATTAGTCTTTACTAGCCAAACTAGGATATTCGCCTAATTAGGCCAGAATTTGTATCATACTTTAAGGGCAGAAAGTTTCGCGAAGTTAAAAAGTCGCGAAATTTAGCGAATTTAAGTTTCGCGAATTATGGTTTTAACCGAAATTTCACAGATATAACTTTCGCGAATTCGTATGAAATTTACCATTTTTGGTAACAAAAACTCATAAAACACGCAAAAATTTAGCAAACAGTGCAAAACTGAGTAGGAAAAACTAAAAAAAACTTTTTTCAGGTTTAATTTCTTACCTGGCAGAAACTTTCGCGAAAAAGGATCAAAATCGCGAAAAACGCGAAAGTTTCTGCCCGCGAAAGTAGTTAAGATATCAATGGCTTAATTTGGATATATGAAATATTCATATAACATGGACCTGCATGGACTTGTTACTTGGACCAAAGAAATATAAAAGTAGAGGCTTGGACTAAGAAGAGTATTTTAAGCAAAATAGTTTTTTCTTTTTATGGCGAAGTGAAAAGATAGTGAAAAGATGTTTTTTGTCTGAAAAATGAACAAACAACTCTTGCTTCTTTTCTTTTCTTGTGGGTTTTCGTTTCAAAGCGTGATAAGAAAGATTTTATCTTCTCATCTAGGATTCTCAATTCTTAATAAGTTACATAAATTCCAAACAATAATAAGTTACATAAATTCCAAACAATAAATTGAAGCAGTTATTTAAGGGGTTTGCTTCTTTAATGTTTCCAAGTGGTCTTAATCACAATAAATCTTTTAATGCAGTTTTATTCCTTTTTTGAATTGTGGTTCCTTTTTCCTTGCCCGTCCAATTGAAAATTTGAGATCTACATCTTGATGTTTCTGAGTTGCTTCTTTGTTGAGGTCTTCTTATCTTCCAACTGCACCTCTGATGGATCCGAATCTTTATAAAATTCAATTGTAAAGTTTCTTCCAAGTTTCGTGAAAAGAGCAAAAGCAGCTGGGTTTCTTTTTCTTGACTTTAACTTCTTCTGTTTCTCTGATTTCTGTTTCTCTAGCGTCTGTCATCTTGAAATAATTTCGATTGCTGACACAGCATAAGATTTAGCTTTTCTGTGATACTACGCATTTGCAGTACTAAAAACTGAATATTTTCTTAGCCCGCTCAAATTTTATCCCAAAAACATATTTATGAACTTATTTGAATAAATAAGAATTTGACATTTTTAGCTTAATTTTGACACGGATTTTAAAATCTTAGTCAAAAATTGAAACTCTGCTCCTACCAGTCTAATTACGCTACAATTTCTGGCTTGATTAGACCATCGTACCCAAGTTAGGATAGAATCGGCGTACATAGCCTAATTTGCAATAGTTCTTGACTGATAAAGATACAACCATAGTCATAGGAAAAATGACTATGGTACAACTGATAAATATTTTTCAATGATTTACCCCAAACATGATCCCTCATGATTTAACTGTTAGCCGTTTTTAGTAAAAAATGGAGATTTGATATTTCACAGAAAAGTGCTAGCAAGGAGTATTTCGGGTCTTGCGAAGGACTTTTCCGTTCGCCTTGAAATTTGACAACCTTTTTAACCTAAGGTTGAACTACCACTGGTGTAAAAATAAATGTTGTAGCATAAGTAGAAAAAAAGCTCAATTTTTGCAATCGGAAATTTAACCGCCAAAAATCGCGAAGTTTTCAGCCAAAAATAAATTCAAATATAGCGCTTTTTTAAAACAAGCAAAAAAAATTTTCGCAATTATATTTGACTATCAAAAGTTACAGGCACTCTTGTTTCCACTGCCAATTATATCTGGGTAGACTTTAAATCATTTTTCAAAATCAGAGTCCTTCGAGCTGCCATGACAGTTGTCCTTTGTGGACAAAGCCTGTACATCGATTGTTTTCTGAAACAATAGAAAAACAATACTTCACTCTCCACCGCTTCATTCGATGTTTATCCAGACTCTATAATAAATCCATGGTTTTTTCAAACCTCAATAACTTTTGATAGAATTTGAATTAAGTAGCGATTTTGTGCTCGTTTAAAAGACAAACAGGAGTGGGATATTGTCATAAAGAAACAAGAAGCACACAGGGCGTAAAGGCCCATATAGCGAGCACCTCACCAAAAACCGGGACTTTTCATCACTTTCATGATTTTCGAAAAATAGAAGCCTTTCAAGTGCTTTGACGCAAGTTCGATTTTTTCACTACTGCAAGAGCTTTAAAAGTGTAAAGCGACGTCAAAAACTCGAATCGTTTGGATTTTTTTTAGATTTATTTGTTTTTCTGTAGAGATTATTATTATCACGGCATTGATTATGCCGTGTGAACTAATTATGCCGCGTGAATTGATTATGACGCGTGAATTGATTATGCCGTGTGAACTGATTATGCCGTTTGAACTGATTATGCCGTTTGAACTGATTATGCCGTTTGAACTGATTATGTCGTTTGAACTGATTATGCCGTGTGAACTAATTATGCCGCGTGAATTGATTATGACGCGTGAATTGATTATGCCGTGTGAACTGATTATGCCGTTTGAACTAATTATGCCGTTTGAATTGATTATGCCGTGTGAACTGATTATACCGGGCCAATTTATAAAAGCTGTTTTAGTAAAAACATTGATGGGGTAAATGAGAAATATTGAAGAAAAAAAATTTGTCCATAAAATACTGAAACTCACTTTAATTGGAACTTATAATATGGAAATAAATGTTGTGACCAGCTTCGTGTCAATAGATAACCCAGACTAAAACATAAAAATATTGAAAAAGTAAACACCGACCAACTTCCTTTCTTTGGCAGGATTAAGGCTATATAAGTTTCATGCCATCCAGGATGGCAATCTTCAGTGAAATCTGTGGGCAGACTCGGATACAGAGGGAGGCTATAACCAATGGAGGAGAGTGCACTTTATTATCGTATTACCTTATATGGAAACCAATTACTCTCCATGAATAAGATAGCCTACCTCCTGTATCCGACCCTGGTGGGGGTACTTACATGAATGAGTTGAAATATTTTGAGTCGTTATTTGTCAGTAAATAATGATGTCTTCCAAAGGATATAAACATCCAACCTATATAGTAAAAACGAGCAATCAAAAAACTTGGGTATTGTCATACGTAGTATCAGGGATAAGGTTTACCCTTCAATCTAATTAGATAAGGCCGCATATTAATCATTATATAGACAGTTGTGATTAGTAGAACGGGAAATCGTTTAGTAGCCTACAGACTATGCTTTTTCGAAAACAACAAAATTCTGGCCACTGTATAACGGAGATAAAAGCCTGTGAACTATGACGAGTTTTAAACTAAACGAATTCCGCCTTGTAACTGATTACACACACAATGACATCGGCCAGCATGCTAGTATAAACCCAGATCTTGCTAAAGCGGCCTAGCCTTGGTAAAGTTGACAATTTAGGATGGTTCCATTTCAGATTTTCCAGAAAATGTTCGGGTGGAGGATGTATTGTCCGGGGGTAGCGAATGATCATCAAAATTTGCCTTGTCCGGTGTAATTTGGGTTGTCCGGGGGTCAACGGATGCTTTTCCAGGGAGTAAAACCCGTTTGGGGGCCAAAAGTCCCTTTGTCCGGGGGGTAAATCACTGAAAATTCCACTCCATTCCCCATATAAAAATTTTTTCTACTTACCTAACGCTACGTTTTCTCCTTCATAATGATATCAGGGTGATCCAGACTACAGGAGTGGACGACAAATCACAACTGTCTGACGTATTGGATTGTTTGTTTCAATGTACAGATGATTATACTATAGACAGTCGTGGTGATGTAGGCGCTTGGTGAGTTTTTCATTGTCTGTTTCTTTTCTTTTTTGTTTATTCATGAATGAAATGTTGTCCCAGAACAAATATTGCATCGACGTTATATTATAATGACTTGAACTTGACAAAGAAATGTCGTTTCAAAAAATTCAACTTTTGTTTCATCTTACAGTTACACTTGTATTAAAAAGGTGTTTGCTTAATACATTTTAGTTAGTTTTCCTATTAACTAATGCTCGGTCATTTAGTGAATCAGTTAATTCATCCAATCATTCATAAAAAAAGATAATTTTAAAGGCTTGGTGACACAAGAAGTTTTTTTTGCGTTAGTGCAATGCAACATGCTCCATTCCACCAACAAAAGAAAAAAGTGCGTCTCCCATAGTTTCTTTTTTTGTTTCATGGGATAAAAAGTGAGGGAAATACCCAAAAGACACACTGATTTTGTCCTAAAATTCTCTACACGTTGAACTTTGGTTTTCTCGCACGTATTGAAACCACGTTCATAGGGTCCTCCAGGGTTCAGGTATCCCCAAAAGGTTTAGGTACCCCAATCATTTTGGTACCCCCTAAATTTAAGAATACTTCCAAGTACCTGGCTTTTTTAGCACTTTTTTTAGGTACCTCCAAATTACTGGGGGGGATGGACCCTATGGACGTTGATCTTGTATGACTTATCCCTTTGAGAGTGGTCTTCATATTGTAACAAAAATATTGTTCACTTATTAACGTAAACAAACTTCAGTATGGTATTCTTTCTCTCTTTTTTAGGGTTCGAGAACAAGCAATGAGCTCTATTGTTCAAATTGTTTGTCACTTTAATAAAACACACGACGAATATTTCAAAATGCATAATACGTAAGACCTTCCATCATACCTTATTAATTATACCTCATTATCTAATATAATATGACCTCAAAAGATACACCTCCCCTCCCCAAGGCATTGTTGACTGAAGGGACCGTTCGAGTTATAGAGGCTCGAGTTAAAAAGACTCCGCTGTAGTTCGAATTAGCGAGAGTTCGCTGTATAGCAAGCCCGGGGGGGAGGGGTGCTTTTGACCCTCGGACCCTTACCGGGACTAAAAAGGAGAAAACAAAGGAAAATTTTGTGAATTTGAATTTTACGACCCTTACCGGGACAAATTTGACCAATTTTGACCAAATTTCGATCTTTCTGGGGGGGGGGGGAAGTAGTTTAGGTATAAACTTATTTCTTTTTTTATGATTTTTGTTGGCGAAAACGGTTTTTTTTCGCCAACAAAAATCATAAAAAAAGAAATAAGTTTATACCTAAACTAGGGGAAAAGTTGAAATTTCCCATTTTTCCGACCCTTAGCGGGACTTCAAAAAAGTCCAAAATCCAAAAAAGGTACCATTAAGGGCGGCACATACCGTACCCTCCATTTGCCTAAGTACCCCCCCCCCCTCCCCGGAATAGCAAGTTACTTTCTAAATCACGCTACTGGTGATCTTATGAGACGGCGTAAGTCAATTAATGTTTTGTTTTGTTTTTCAATCTTTCAGTCATGTAAAAATCTTGAAAGTTGTCTTTCAACAGTTATGTGAGAAGATCGATCGAGTAAGAGTCAAAGCTGGTCAACTTTTATACCAACTGTTATATTTCAAGTAAGTGTCCAAATTTTTCTTTTCAAGGCTCACAACTATTACTTAAGGTACTATCGGCCCTTTTTACGCCAGCAACTAATGACCTTTTTTTCTCGCTGGCGTAATAAAAACCGTAATAAATTGAATTAGGGCCGAGCTAATAATGGAAAGAAATCGAGCTTTGGTGTATTAAAGGCTGACGTAAAAGGGGCTGGTGCAAAATTAGGGCCGACAAAGTTAAACTCTTTCACTTTACCCACCTCTTACCCCTCTCCTTGTGCTTTTCTTCAACATTTCGATTTTCAAGACCCTTTCTAGCAGATCTATCATCAAGTCGAAATCTGGTCGAGTAGCCAAAGGAGAGGCTCCACCGAAATGTGCGCTCGCTTTTTGATGTGAAAGAGACAAAGCTGAACTCTTTCACTTTACCCACTTCTTACCCCTCTCCTTGTGCTCTTCTTCAACATTTCGATTTTCAAGACCCTTTCTAGCAGATCTATCATCAAGTCGAAATCTGGTCGAGTAGCTCCGCCTCTCACTTCACGACTTGCGGTATTCACAACCAAAATAATTGATTATTAATCAACTCTGTCACCGATCCTAATCTGCTATTGATTTCTTGTTTTTCCATTTTTTTTTACCGATAACATCTTTTTCTTCTACAAGAAGTTATATAATAATATATGTGTTATGAATAAAAATGAATATGATATTTTGTTTTTCTTTGAATTTTCTACTGATAAAGTATATATTATTATATATATCGCCGGTCCTCATCACGCCAGCGACGAAAAATACTGACTTTTCTTAAGGCCGCTGAGTGGGTACTCAGCATTTTATGGTCGGCAAACAAGGCGCACAGCTCGGGCGCTTTGGAACTTACCATTCTTTGAAAAATGTTTTGCTTTTGTCAAAAACAAAGATATCATCATCATCGAAAACGTCATCGAAAATGGCCTTTTCTTTAATAAGAAACATAAATGCAATATATTTAGACCATGTCATTGATATACATTAAAATTAATATAAATATCATTATGTTTTTTTAATTAATTAAGAAAAAGAATACTAAGAGGCAAACAAATCTGAAAAGTATCACAAATCCACATCCAAAGGCACATCCAAAAGCACTAAAGCGCTAACGATAAACAAGCAAAAGTGTGAAAAGAATCTCAAAAGCTACGAATCTAAAGAAAATTGACTAAAGATTTCTCCTAGTAGTTTCATGAATTTCAATCTCATTCATATCAACGTTCAATTTTCTAACAGTTCTCGGGCCACGTAAGCATATAGGATAGCTGAACGTAGCAAGCGATACGAAAGTTTTCTTTAGGTAGAACTTTTAAACCTTTCTTTTAGGCCCAAAACTCTTCTTCAGAACAAAGGTCTTTTATATAATATAGTATTAAACCTGACAAAGGGCAGACACTAGACTAGAGTCTACTTCTGACGGAACTTTGCTTCCTGGTGATTTTGATGGCACTGAGTCCAGTGAAGACTAGTTTTCAAAAATTATGTAAAAAACCAAAACAAGAAAACATATTAAAAACCCCACCAAAGCTTATGAAACTATAACAAGAATCGCAAAATTGCGACTAAATATTTCCTTAAAAATGAAGGTCATTATTGACACATATAAAAAAGCACACATAATAAAGTATCCATATATATTTGTCCAGAAAGAACTGGCATGTTGTTTGCTTTGTTTTGGTGTTTTGGTGTTTAAAAATATGTACTTATCAGTCCTAAAAAGATACAAATTTGAATATAACGAGGGCAATAACTCTGGTTAAATGTTACTTTATTCACAAGATTTAAGGATTACTGAAAAAATACTACTGCAGATGAACTAAACTCAAAAACTAAAACTTTACAATAAATTTACATTACGACAAAGTAAAAATCTATCTTTAATAGCAACAAAGAAAAAAATGTTGCTCAAAGTTTTAAAGCATTTAGATAGCTTTAAACAGTACACGTTTTTTTTTTTATAAGAACAAACTATATAAGAACATAAGGCTTCGAGGCCCAAAAATTTAAGAACATTCTAAGAACATTCTAAGGCTTTGGAGACTTAAAAACATGCATTTTCTTAAGAAATTACATCAAAATGCTCAAAAAATGCTGAAAATAAGAACATTTTAAGAACATTTTTAGGCTTCAAATCCAAAAAACTAAGAACATCCGAAGGCTTCGAAAATTTTTGACGTTCTTATAAAAAAAAAACGTGTAGACCTTTTTTAAAAGAGGCAGCCATATTGAATAATTATGTACTCCAGCATAAAAACAATGATACAGCCATGCATAATTTAAGTCTATTTAGTTCAGTAGGTATAGAGAATTCAAGATTTGAAAACAGACACTGCATTGGTTTACAAGACTAGAGAAAGATGTCAACCATCCACACGGTTCATGAAAAAAATAAAGTATTCATCAAAAAATGGTTCTCTTTTTTTTTGGTAATCAATACACCGTTTAACAGTGTCGGCTGCGCACGCGTATGAACAATTTTCTATTGTTTTGGTTTTGGCAACCACGAGAAACTTCACTCTCCCCCGTAAAAAATGGTAGGTAAACAGCCAGTTCTCATAAGAAAACCCAGCAGAGAAATGGTAGGTAAAGAACTCCTTTTCATCGTAACTTCTTTTCCTCTTGGTGAATTTTTGTCAAATTTTCAGGAGAGATACATAAAATTGTCATTAATATTATGTTCAAACATCTAAAACACCAGACGGTGTCAATCGAACAACTTCGAACAAAAATCGCAATCGAACCAATCGAACGTAATCGAACGCGATCGAATAATTGCAATTCGATTGTCGAACGTAATCGAATCTTAATCGAACGGCCGAATCCTGGGTAATATTCGATTGTGTTCGATTGCGTTCGAGTAAGGTTAGATTGGTTTGATTGATAGTTGACTATTTTCAATTGGTTCGATTGATTGTCAATTACGAGGTCAATTACATTCGATTTCGTTCGGTTACGATTATGTTCGATGAGTTTGATTGCGATTAAATTAAATTGGATTACCCCGTTAGAGCTTTTTATAGCGTGGGCGGCCGAGCGCTTAAGTCCCGTACGAAAGTGAATAAAATCTAGTACTATTGAATCAGTCGAACATAATCGAATACAATCGAACGCAATCGAATACAATAGAACGTAATTGATGCAATCGAACGGCAAGTCCTGGGTAATATTCGATTGCAATTCGATTGCGTTCGTCAATCGAATTGCAATTATTCGATTGTGTTCAATCTCGTCCAATTGATTCGGCGTTCGATTCGTTCGATTGACATCGTCTGGAAAACATTCTCTTTAAAGGAAGGAAAAAAATGGCAATGTTTACATTTCTCTAACCTTCCACAGTACTAAAGTGATCATTTTTACCTTCCGCCTCTACGGTGGAGATGGCGAGACTGTTAAACGGTGTCTTCCAACAAACAACAATCAATATACCCTAACAAAACCCACACCACCAAAATTGTAAAAATAAGTCAATATAATTTCTATCAACAATTTCTCGTAAAATGTTTTTTTTCCAACATTCTGACTGTCTGATACCAATCATGGCTGGAGTCATCATGTGTAGAGTGACTGTGTATAACAACAAAAGTTTATTGAAAATCATCCCACGGTAATGGTGAAGCTAAAGATTTATCAACCAAACAAAACTGACGCCAGGTCAAATCTGTCGATTAAAAATTTCCATGAAAATTACAATCGAAACTTATCTCATAAAATGCTTTTTTCAACATTCTGGAGGTGTTCAAAGTTAGAGGTATCATATGTAGAGCCAAGCAATACATGAAAGGTCATTTGCTATCCCATTTGCCATGAATTATATGACATCAAGAAATCAAACAAAAACCAACAAATCATGTCTCTTCACTTTCATGTCACATCGTGTTTATGTGGGGTAACCAGAAAGTCAATCCACAAGAACAGCCATCTTCCTTTATTATGGAGTGTTCCAAAACTATTGGTAGGTTGTTTGGAAGTAAAGAAACCCACACAGTTTGATTTATTTTAAAGATTTAACTTGAAAACAAACTGCATCTTTCTAGCAAAAAACTCATGTTTCAACCTGCTACATAACAATTGCCAGTCGGGTCTGCTACTAACATGTAATAGTTTTATTATAACCGGCTTGAGAATCCGTAAGGAACTTATAACATATATTATGACGTAATAGTTTATCAGTCGACTTGAATCATGATACATTACTTATACTTCACTGGATGCATTTTTCCCTGTGAAATTATTATGAAGGAGAAAGCCATTTTAACAAATATTTCCCTTTTGGAAAACGGGAAATATTTAATAAAAACATGAAAAAATGGAGTCTTTCAAATTACGCTGGACCACTTATCAGCGCCATCCAGTCCATCAAAAAGCAATAAGTGGCTCCCGGGCTGAGCAATTCTGATTAGGTATTAACGTGCTCTAATGCTTTAAAAAGCACTAAAGGAAGATACTAACATGGCTTTTTCTTTATAAGTGTAACACTTTTAACCATCTTAGGCCCAGCAGTCTCCGTTAGAACATAGTCTTTTATTTAATATAGTATTGGGCCTGACAAAGTGCAGGCATTTGCTTAATAAGAGGGCTTTATTATCTGTAATTCTGAAGGCGTATTGGCGGCTCTTATGCAACGAAAGCACTAAAAGGGCGGTATCCCATCAGAGTGGAATACCACACCCTCTGACACACAAATATCACCATTTAATTTCATCTGTCCTTGCGTGCCAGTCTGAAAAAGTCACTGTATCCGAAAATCACCCAACAACAGGGGTTTTGCTTTGTTTTTGGTAGGCTGGCGAATGAAAAATTGTCTCTGGCGAAGACAAATTGCAGTTTCTATAAACTGATATTATCCCGTAACATTATCATATAACACCCATATTACTGTATTACACGGATTATAAAAGACGTTAATCTGTGAGTGAAACATCTTTCTTCTTCCATTTTTTTAGAAAAGATATGGGCGCGCTACCCTGTATTGAACAGCTACGTGAAATTTTATCAAAGTAAGACTGCCTATTTTTCCGATCGACCCTTTTTAGTTTCAATGCGAAAACCTAACCCCTATATCACTCAAAGGTGTTAAATTGTATGTTTTATGTTTTTCTAGCTATACTAGTGTATCATACTGGCAAAACTCTCCTCCTTCGTAAATCGTAAATCGTAAATACTTATCGAAAGCCTCCACAAAACTCCTAGAATTAGAACTGATTTTTCAAAATATTCGATTTCTCCTTGAAATCTCTTGAAATAATAATCTGTTTAATTCTCCTTTAGTAAAATATATGGTGGCAACCATTTCACTGACCCATGATTTTTTCCCTGCTAATATACAAAAACTCAGGTTTGGTTAAGAATTCTATCATTGTCTTGTACTTCGTTCAGGTCAAAAGAAGAGACGATCAATTGGGCAGTACCGAACGAAGCTTTCGCCATCATCGAAAAACTTCTCTCCATCAAACCTTACCAATATTCTTTAATACTCGGTATCTCCATCAGCGCTGGCGGAATCACAGAATCACTGGTATTTGGTTTTATCTTATTTTTCTCTTCATCTACCTGGGAGTAATGAAGTGGCCCGGTAGTTCAGTCAGTTGATAATTCATCTGTGATCTAAGGGTTGTGGGTTCGCTCCCCGGCTACCGCCAACTAAGAATCACTTTTTTTTTTTTTTTTTTTTCCATTTTGTAAGAAAAAGTAAGAAAAGTGCATTCATCTGGTAGCTGTCGGTGGATAGCCGGGAGTGGCTAGCGTAATCTATAATCTTTTTTATTTGTGCTGCAAGTCCGTCTCAGAGGTAAAACTTTATTTTGACCACTGGAGTAGATTGAATCTCTTTTTATCTTCACCAGGCACGACATGCTACAGACTGTGTTTTGAATTTCCTCGGCGAAAACCAAGAAAGGTTGGTAATAATTTCACATTTTGTTTTACTTAGCTCTGTACGAAACATAATAGGTCTTTTTTTACCCGCCCTCCACATGTCCACATCATCATTTAAACCAAATTTGGTACTTTGTTCTATATTTATAGCATTAACTGCCCATTCCATTTTGAAAAATTTCATAATTTGATCATTTTTTTTGTTATTTTGAAGGAGATAAGTAGTAACATATTCACTTTTATCTCCCTAAAGTTTGTATTTTTATTTCCTGATTATGTTTTCAGTATAGAAGAAATGGACAGGATATCAGAACATTTCCTAAATATTCTCAAAACTCATAACAAAAATGACAGGTGATAATTTCAAACTTATATTTACTCCTCCGACTCACTTGGCAAGTGATCATCTATGAACACCTTTCTTCCAGAGTTATTCAATTGTCAAAGTACAGACGCTCTACTTCGATTTTCGAGAGGAATTAGATTGTCATCAAATAGTAGAGCGTCGTTTATGAGAGTTTCTTGCTGACGGCAACTTTCAAAATTATCAAATGAGGGAGCGTATCAAATAGTAGAAATTCGAATCAGAGAGCATCAACTGTACCTGTTTTGATTTAGGTAGCTCGCAACACGAGTCTCATATTTTTCTTTTCTTCATTTTTTTAGAGTGATCGTCCCATTGTTGAAGCTATTGGAAAGATTATTTTCTTCCGGTTGTTTTGATGTTTACCTAGACTCTGACACGGATTCACTGTAAGTATACTCTTCGCATTTTATAGTCGGAGTCGAAATGAATCATTGGTAATCAGGACTGATTGTTTCTGATTGTTACTCCATAACCTATTCTTGCGTAATGCGTTTGGGTTGCTGAGGGCTCAAGATTTATTTCTTATCTCCGACCAGGTCCCAACCACTCCAGATAGTATTGTATGATGATTTCGTCGAATTTCACGGTTTCTCTTTGGAGTTTTAATTAGGCTTTGGAACATTAAAATGAGCTTTTGAACGCTATGATTAATTGAAGCCACAAAATCCGGTGAGCTGTTTCATCGTAATATCAAGACCTAGGCGGCTTTTGTTTTAAGGCAAGATGGCGGCGCGGATTTTTTCGAATAAATGTCTACAGATTACTACATTCTTCGCTTTGTTTTGATATTATTATTCTCTTTTTTCTATAGAGGTTTTTCATGTTTTGTTAAGTATATGTAATCACATGATAACGAGTGCAATTCGAGAATAATTGCACGAGTGATTTTTTTGTTATTAATTTCCCAAGTCCGAAAGGACGAGTGCAATTTTCGAATTATACGGGTTATTTTGTGATTACGAGCTAATCGCACAATGGGTTTCACTACTTTTTCCCAGTTATGAAAGTAAATTACAGAAATTACACTGAAAGTTTTATATTTTTCTCTTCTCTCTATGTTTTTCTTTTATTGTTGTTTATAGACTTTCTTTCTCACAAAATGAATTTCGAATGCAATTAAAACGTTCGATGAAAAAAAAAGTGAGAAAAACATTAAAATCGATTTTGTAAACATTGGCGCTACATCGAAGAGTGTGATTAACGATTAATTGCTCTCTTTGAAGAGGCGCCAAATAAGAAAAAATAGCTCATCGTGCGATTAGTTACGTAATTTCTGCCATTATAGAAGCAAGTGTCGAATCTGAAGAGGTGATCCTTTACTCAAATCGTCGTCCTCAGCTGTTCAGGATATAGTTAAATTAGAACCTTACCGTCTCTTTGACGAGTAACTTGACGAAACAAGAAAAGCCTCTTTCTACAGAAATCGGCCTCCCGAACATAACTATACTCAAAATGACACTATTATTTTATTTACTGTTTTAGATCGGACTTTCCACAAAAACTTTTGACTTTGGTGAAAGAGGAATGCAAAGGTTGTGGTGATATCAAGAAATTATTGGTTGTCGTTAATATGTAAGTTGACTTTTACTTGACTTTTAATTAATTTTAGCGTTTTTAGCGGTCTTTTCGAATTACAATTTTTTCCGATTTTATCGAAAAATTTGAAAAATCCCTAGGAAAATGAAAGAAGTTTGTCCAAAAAAGGGCAAAACCGCAAAAATGAAAACCTGCGAAATGCAATCTTTCCGATTTTCTTTTTGATCGCGAATTTTTGTTCCCGCGAAATTAGTTCCAATAAGGTATGATTTTTGAGATGATGGTGACATATGAGTGAATTGAACTTTATATACCCTGGGCACACTCTCTCATCACAGCCAAGCAAATTCTTTGATGAAGTTTTTTTGAAAGGGCTACCCTAACGGTAGCACTACTCAATGTTGGTGAAAAAAGTTTGAAACGGAGAATATCAATGATTTACGAATTGACCTTCATCGAGTACCTTATCGGCCCTTTTTACGCCGCCCCTTTTTACGCCGCCCCTTCTTACGCCACAGCCTAATTTAGGGCCGTTAATAACGCCAAAATTTGTAAAAATGCCTACTTATGCTTCAAATTAGTAAATAATGACTAAAATTTACATTAAAATGTCATTTTTCAGTAGTAAACTGTTGAAAATGCCATCGAAAATCATTGATTTTTGAATATATATTAAATATTTCACTGAAGTTTTAAATATGGAGTAAAACAATGGATAATTTTCGTCTTCGAATCTTACCCAAAATCCTTTAAATTGAGAAATAATGATAAAAAATTAACGCCGCTTTTAGGTTAAAATTGCAAAATCTTGGCCCTTTTTACACTATTACGCCACAAGCCCAAAAATAACGCCAATAAGGGCCGGTGTAGAAAGGGCCTATAAGATACACAGTGCCACCATTAGGGTACCTTTTTTCTAAAAACTTCGATCAAAAATGGTGGATACAGCTTGGTCCAAGGTATATAGAGGTCAATGGATATGAGCGAATTGAGCGAAAGGCACAAAAGACGTCTAAAGGTTGATGCAATGGGATCTCTTACAGTCTTTCTGTCGATCTTCCTGCTGTGTCTAAAATTTGATGGATTAACGGCAGAAAGTCGCTTATGTTATTTAGCGCTTAGGTCATCCAACTTATCAATTTCCAATAGGTGTTATTTTATAGGGTATACCAAGGTTGTTGTATTTATCCGTACGGGGATACCCGAATGTACCGGAACTCCTGAATGTACCGGAATTCGAACGAAATCATCTTTAATAAGAAAAATATCGGAAATTAATTCGAGATGAACTTCGTTATTGAATTAGGAATTGAAGAACTATTTTTTTGGTATACAGCCTCTTTCTCTGATCTCTGGCTTCATCGCCCTACTTGCGGGCGCTTTGATGTGCTCCGACGATATCCATATCATTTAAAACTGACGTCAAGGTTGTATAAAAAATTTGACGTCAAATATTTTCTTAACTATGTTTTGATTCCGTTTATTAAAACGACAATCACTTTAGATTTCGACCTTCGAAACGACAAGTTCCGCTCATAGATAATTGGCAATTTTTTTGGAATATTTGGAATATTGATATCAATTATTGTTTTTATATTACACGTCCTGTATCATATCGCACAAATCTTTTGCCGTTGTTGGATCTTTTTTTGGCCGTGGTACTATCATAATGTCTGAGATGGACGACTTTCCGAAGTATTATGAGAAAATCTTCACAACCTTTGATACCTTTAATGCTGACGAGTAAGAACTTTGTGTCTGTCTTTCGTACCTTCCTTTTCATTTCATTATTTTTGATCAAGTAAGGAAAGACTCTAAAGTAGGCCCCAAGCTATTCATTAAACTATGAACAAGCTTTTAATTTCTTCTAGATTTAGAGATTTTTAAGAAAGTTTGGAAAGAAAGTTTTTGAAAAAAGTTACTGAGGGACTTGACGACAAAGTTTTGAAATTTCTTTAATGCCTAATATTCGGACCCGGAGATTTTTAAGAAACTTTGGAAAGAAAATCTTTGAAAAAAATTATTTAGGGACTTGACGAGTTATTTACACCTTGAAGAGTAATATTTTATGTTTTTTTCCCAGGATGCTTGGATTTGAACCAGAGTCTTCTGGTGAAGAAAAGCTATTCTCAGCCAAAGTTGACGGGAACAGTTCTGCTGGTAACATTGCAACAGATAGTCCACCAAGTCAAAAGGAAACCCAAGAAGAGAAAGTCTCTTCTGTCATCAAGATTGATGATAACGTTTCTGGCGATAACGTTAAAACTATTTCCTCAGAAGAAAAACAGGAGAGAGTTCCAGAAGAACCGAAAGTCTTGATCTGCACTGATGAGCTGATTAACAGACTCTCCTATTTACCGGACTGGAATATTTCCAACTTGTTAGATGCTTCATCAAAGTCACCAATGGATGGACAAACATCTCTTCAACAGCACCACGAAGCAATCGGGCCTGCTTTGGATGGTGTAGAGAAGATGTTGGAACAAATTAACAGTAACTTGTCACTCCAGATCCACAATTTCTTTGGTGACTCCAACGATTCGATCGATCTTCATCCCGAAGAGAAGTCTGCTCCTCAAGTTGAATCTTCTTTGCCAGCACCAGAAAAGCAAGAAGTGGTTTCCAACCCTGCTCAAATACCTTGTAATGGATTAAACGAATCCTCTCTACCAATTGAAGAAGAAGACATTCCTTCCACGTGTGGCAAAGTAAACCCCAACACCAACACACAAACAACTCTGGAGGCTGGATTTCACAATTCAACATCGGCACATCAAGACGGTTCTCCATTTGAATCTCAAAAACCTGTTGATTTATCTGACATAAATCAACAGATTGGTATTGATCTCACATATTTGGAACTTCTATCTCAAACGTGCGACCCAAACACACTGGAGACTGGATTTTTAAACTCAACCTTGTTACAACAAAATTGTATTCCAACCGAACCTCAAAATCCTGCTCAGTTATCGGACATCAACCAGCCGATAACCATTGATCTTACACATTTGGACGAGACACCATTGCCTCCAGTCAACCTTAATAATACTGGTTTGACCACATCAGCAAATGATCTAATTGCTGCACTTAACAGTGGAGATCTTGGCAACTTTTCCACGATTGCCAACGATCAACTGGCAGCTCTGCTATCAAGAGATTTGAGTCAACCACCTCGAGTAGACGAAAATCAACATGCGGCTCCCTCAAAAAGTAAGCGAAGACGAAGGCGTAATCGCGTTGAACCAACTCAAACTACAGGCGAGTCGTCCGCCCTTGCTAACAATACCTTGATCGATCAAGATCCGTTACCAGGATCAAAGAAAAAGCGAGGGCGAAGACGCAATGTCCAACAATCCCCATGTAATGATGAACAATTCTCCATGTCAGGTCTATCAACTCAAATTCAATTACCTGGTCCTTCAGCTGTAAATGACCAACAATCCTTTGGTCAGATTCAAACATCCATGATGGACTACCTACAGCAACAACCAGAAGCTTCAACTTCTTCTTTTGGTCAAGGCAACTCTTTAGAATCAAACTCTTTGACACAGGAGGAGATGTTCAAGCTTATTCAAGCACAATTAATGGACTTTGAAGCTCCACAAACAAATAACCAACCAGCGAGTTACCAGAATATTTCCAATGCAACTCAACAACAAATACCTTGCATGTTATCTGGAATGTCACAAATCCCTCATCAAGTACCAGCCAACCAATCTCCATTTCTCACTAACGGCCAATTTATCCAAAACCCTAACCTAATGTATCAAACTCAACCGGAATTGCAACAAACCCATTTTAACCAAAATGCTCAGATGGCTGCTCCTCAATTGATGTCAACGAACCAATATCCAACACCATCAAATAATAATCCATACTTTAACGCTCCAATGGCAGAACCCCATATTCAATATGGTTTACAACAGCATTGCAATGGTTTTGGGCATCAAATTCAAGCACAAAACCTTCCTCAAATTGGCACTGACCAATTTTCGAATCATCGACAAAACTACCAACCAATCTTCAACTCGACTCAAAGATCTCCCGTTCAACATGAATCACATCAAACTTTTTATAACGCTCGTAACGCTCCTATGGAAGGTTCTCGATCAGTGAACCCAAACCAACCACCCTTCGCCTCGAATAGCTTAGAGAACTTGACTCCCGCACATCTTACAGATCTACAGCAAACAGCGTTTAATCAAACCATCCCCAATGGATCCATCCCTCAAATGAATCTAAACCAACCTTTCAACCAACAAACCGCAGATTATCAATATCTTAACCAACCGACTTTCTCTGCATTACACCATCAAACCTCATATCAACAACCACACTCTGGCCAAATAGGTTCACCAATTCACACTCACTGTGCTGCACCTTCAATCGAATCATACATCCAACCCCAACAACAACACCACCAGCAAAAGTTTATCGAGCAGCCACAGAGAGAATTAAAAATTGTGCTTCCCGGCACCTTTATTGAACCACCATCCTTAGCTGGTGAACTGGATAGCGGTGTCCCATTGTATGAGTTCAATGCAACCCAAATTAGAGGATCAGGTTACGCCATTTTTAATCAGTCACATGGCCAACAACAGCCGATCAGACAACGGCGTGGTAAACGTGCACACGATGACGTCGAATTTCCCAGTGTGGCGAAAATGCCAAGACGACAATAGATATTTACACAATATTAAAAAAATGTACAATTTTATTACACGGAATGCTTATTCATATACATTTTTCATAAAAAAACATTGTTCTTTCTTCTTCTTGTTTCTGGAATCCGATTTTTAGGTTAAAATTGTTTGTACTACTTTTTGATCTTACCGATGAGCTTGGTATACATTGAGCACTTTTAGAATGTTACAAAAAGTGGGTTATTCTAGAAAAAATATGTACCCCCTATGTTGAGGAGTTGTTGTTTTTGGGAAAGGTGACCCCTGGACTCTTTTTAAATTTTTCATGACCCCCTTGGATATTTGTTCGCTTTTTTGGACCACCTTAGATTTTCGACCTCGTTTTACTGACCACCCTGGATTTTCAACCTCATTTTACTTACCCCCTGGTAAGATTCAACACTCGGAAAATCAGACCCCACAGATTTTTATTTTCCAGACAACCCTGGACGTCACACCTCCTCAACATGGAACGTGGTCGAAAATAACCCCTGTTTTTGTGACATTTTGTATATGCTATCTTTTATCAAAGATTTTAAGTGTAAATAATCCTATAATACTGTCCAGGGTTTCGGTAGCATGGGAAGATCTATCCCACGACACCGAAATCCTGAAAGCAGACGGGTAATCTATATCAATCTAATTACCAGTAGTAAGTTTGTTTAAAAAAAAAGGAATATGAACAGCAAACAAAGTAATTAAAGCAACAATCAGGATAAACAAGGCAGGGGGATTGAATTTTAAAGTGCAATAATGGTTACAATATCTCTGCTTGAAATCCTTAAATCTCACTCTAAATCAGGTGATTTTTAGTGGATGACATTGTACAGACTATTTCTGGAATAGCCAAGAAAACCAAGGGACCAAGGGTTACAAGTTTGAGGGTGACTACCACAGAAATACTTAATAATATTTTATACTTTTTGACCCATTTATCCTTGACAAATTTTCGTGATGATTAGAATTCCACGTGTCCAAATTAAAAAGAAAATCTGAAATGCTGCCCAAATATAGAATTTCGCGAAACTTCGTGAAGGCCCGACTTAGACAGGCGGCTCGTTGTCCTTACGTTCGATGCGCGAGACAACAGATGGTTTGCTTGAAAGTTCTTCTGTTTAAGTGAAGTATGTAAAGAGGTTCAAAGTATAATTCGCCAATGTTTCAAGAATACGTGCTGATTTGCTGTCTAAAATCTATTTTTCGTCTCAGATGAAAAACCTTGCTTTAACCACTGGATATACTAAATTGAAAGCGTACTATAAAGCCGTGCTATTCTCTCTTTTAACGTTCAGATTTTGTTGTTTGGTACAGTTCGAAGGGGAGGTGCGAACGAAAAGTTTACAGCATCTATTCATGTTCCTTTGTCACAAATACCCCAGGGTTAGTATAATTTGGCTGCACTATTTTAGTTTTATATGCATATGAGAAATTCGGGCTGAGACTTATTATGCTAAGTAAAATTTCATTTTCGGGCTCAAATTATGCTTCGTCATATGCTTACACTTTTTTTTCAAAACATAAAAGAGTGTACAATAATTATGTCGTGGGAATTATTTCTAAAACATTTCTTTTATTTAAAGAGTCAATATACTAAGAAGCTAAGGGTTCAGTCTCCAAAATGGCAAAACTCTGCAAAATCATGCTTCAATTATGTCTAAAGGGGTCTTACAAATGCCCTTGCGATTCAATTAATTAAATTCGAGCATTTATTTTTCACCCTGGAAAATCTTATATTCTCTGTTGTTCTGGCAGGTACGGCGAGTGACGGCGGAACAGTTATACACGACATTTCTGACATACGACGATATCGTGTGTGAAGACGAACAAGAGAACGTCATGAACATCTTGACGGACGTCTCATGGTGAGTTTGATATAAGCAACGCCTACCTGTAGGATATTCGTCATTCGATTTTATGATTTAGCTCAGTTAACCTTGATCTCAGAAACAATCAGCCGCTTAACTCCTTTCCGAAGACTGGTCTCTCCGATCCTCATTTGTTTAATAGTTCTTCTGGTTTAGTGGTACTAACTTCTGTGAAGAAATTTTTGCGAATTCGGTAAAATAACAAAAAAATTCGCTAATTTTACTTCAATTCTTTGACTCTTTCGCCAAAAATTGATTCTTGCTAAATTGCTTAAAGATTTTCTTCATTCATCAGGAAAATTTCTTTCTAGCTTTTACATATCGATTATCGATTATCGAATATTGTTCGCTAATCAGAGGTGTCCGCCTTTTAGAGTGTCCGTCAATTGGAGGTTTTGCACAAAAATTTAATTTTCAATCACTTCTATTTTAGGGATCAAAACATCGAGATGGTACGACCAGAACGCAATAAACTGTGCGAGATATTCGGTTTGCCCATACCAAAACTCAAAGTAAGAACTTTATTTAATAATTTAGTTACTGGATCACCTACTAGCAGTTTATTTGTTGTTGAAACTCAAATCAGTATGAATTTAGAGCTACTAAGACTACGCAACCGAACTATTTTATCGGGAGAAAATTCGTTCGAAAACTGACAAAAAATGGCTTTGTGACGGAATTTTTACATACGATTTTTGACCAGCATTACACTGGTTTCTCATGTTTTCTTTTCTTTCTGCGTCTCGGTAACAACCACAGATTTATAAAGCCCGAAGGGCTAGATGTAGTGATTTAAGCCATCACCGGCAAAAAGATTGAATATCGTAGAAAAAATTTGTTGCTTTTTTTTTTCGAAAACCCGCGAAGCCTCTGATTGGTCGGGCGATGAAATTCTTTTGTAATGCCACGTGACCTAGGTAGAATTTCCTACCGAGATACGGCACACTTTTCAGCCAAAGCACGACATCTAGCCCTGGGCTTTATAAATCTATGATAATAATGATTTTGAATAATTTAATTCTCTCTCGTGATGACAGAAAGTGACAAAACAGTCATCTGCTACACCCGTTAAGAAAGACGAGCTTGACAGCTATAAAGGTATACCAATCTACACGTTTTTTCTACTACATTTTTTCATAAGAATATCCTAAATTTTTGAAGCCTTTGGATGTTCTTAAATTTTTGAGTTTTAAGCCTAAAAATGTTCTTAACATGTTCTTAATTTCCTCATTTTTTGAGTATTTTTGCCCATTTTCTAAACTTGATCTTAACATGATTGCAATCGAAGCCTTATGTTCTTATAAATTTTATTAACGTGGACACTGTATTAGAATTTTAGTTATTGTCTCTGCAGAATCAGTAATTTGCACATAGATTGGAAAAGGCGGCAACCGTACAACTGATGATCCAAGATGATATGCCAACCATGCAAACAACCATTCAAACAAGATGAAAATGCAATAGCATGCGACACCTGTGATCAATGGTTCCATCAAATATGTGTTTCCATGGACATTGAAACATTCATAACACACACAAACGACGTAGACATTCCTTGGCACTGTAGTGATTGTACCATCCTTCTTGAGAACGAGAACAGAGAGTCTGATACCGATGTTGCTATCCAACCTGACAATAATGAAAAGAATAAGAAGAAAGTCGATAAACTCAGAATTCTAGTATGTAACTTTCAAAGTATCTGGAGCAAACGTAACTCTTTAGAAAAGTTCTTCAAGGACCACCATATCGACGTAGTAATTGGATCCGAATCTCATCTTAAAGAACGTACCAAAAACTCTGAATTCTTACCACCACATTACCTAGCAGAACGTAGAGATAGGGAAGACGGAAAAGGAGGAGTCATAATCATCTACAGAGATTGGATGAAAGTTGACCAAATACCGAACAAAGTACCTGAAATTGTAACTGTTAAAATACAAACACATCAGAAACCTGTCATAGTCTCAGCATGTTACCGTTCAATGTATAACTCTAAAGAACAAAACAAACAATTAGCAGAAGAAATAACAGACATCTGTAAGAAATACAAAAATCATCATCTTTGGATAGGGGGTGACTTCAACCTGCCAGATATAGATTGGAACACCAACAGTATCACTTCCAATCAGTATTCGAAAGAACTAAACGAACAATACCTTGAAGTCTTTGAAACTTCAGGTCTTCATCAAATGGTCAATTTTACAACACGCAAGAAAGCAATACTTGACCTTATGCTCACAAACCGACCAGGCTTTGTGTCAAATTGCTCACCAGTCCCAGGTTTTAGTGACCACGACACTGCCGTACTTTTAGACATGATATGCCACCCTCAGAGACATAAACCGATCCAACGCAAAGTGATGTGCTGGAACAGAACTGATTTTACAGCACTCCGTAACGACGTTAGAGATAAATGCAGAATCCTTTGTAATACAACATCTGACGAAACCCCAGTAAATGAAATCTGGAACGGTATAAAAAATATGGTTAAAGTATGTCAAGAGCGCCATGTTCCAACAACCACAACAAAAAAACGCTTTGATCAACCCTGGTTCAATCAAATATGCAAAAGAGCTAACCGACAGAAAATCAGACGGTATAGAGTTTACAAGCGAACAAGAAAAGATGAAGACTGGGTGAAATTTCAACTAGCAGCAAAACACTATAGAAAGATCTGTAACACCACAAAAAACAATTTTGTTAAAGAGACAGTAACAGGAAATAAAAAGAAATATATCAAATCTAAACGAAATGATATTGCTGGAGTTGCACCACTCATTGACAAAAATGGACAAACCCATTCAGATGATGGTGAAATCGCCCAACTTCTCAATCAACATTATTGCAGTGTTTTCTCCAAGGACAATGGTATAACTCCAACAATCAACGGTCCCAAAGGTTCAGACATTGCCAATATTAACTTTACAAGAAATGGAATTGAAAAACTATTGAAAAACATTGATTTCGGTAAAGCATGCGGACCTGACAATATACCTGCTCGATTTCTTAAAGAATGTGCTGAAGAGATTACAGATGCATATGTTAAACTATTCACCGCCTCACTTAAACAAGGGAAAGTACCGGAAGACTGGAAAAAAGGCATTGTCACTCCAATTCACAAAGGAGGAAACAAACCCAGATCAACTGCTGAAAACTATCGACCAGTCAGCCTCACTTCTATTTCCTGCAAGATCATGGAGCACATCCTATTCAGCCATATCATGACCCATCTGGAGAAAGACGGTACACTTAGTGATGCTCAACACGGTTTTCGCAAACAACGCTCATGCGAAACACAATTACTAGCAACGGTTGATAAATTTGCAAAAGCCCTTAACAACAGTGAACAGATTGACTCA
Source organism: Clytia hemisphaerica (assembly GCF_902728285.1). NCBI lineage: Eukaryota > Metazoa > Cnidaria > Hydrozoa > Leptothecata > Clytiidae > Clytia > Clytia hemisphaerica. The sequence goes on along the minus strand of NW_027103726.1, from coordinate 575,901 downwards.
GTCCTTCTAGACTTTAGCAAGGCTTTCGATAAAGTTAATCACAGAAAGCTACTCATCAAATTACATCACTACGGCATTCGAAATGAAATATTATCGTGGATCACTGACTTTCTATCCAACAGAACCCAATGTGTTGTTGTCCGAGGATCTACGTCCCCACAATCAAAAGTTGAATCAGGAGTATCACAGGGATCTGTATTGGGCCCATTACTCTTTCTCATATATATTAATGATATGCCACTCACAACCGAATCCACACTTGCTTTATTTGCTGACGACTCACTCCTACACCGTATCATTCGTAGCCTAAACGACACCACTATTCTCCAAAACGACCTTGACAAGTTACAAAAATGGGAAGACGATTGGTCCATGGAATTCCATCCCAAGAAATGTAAAGTTTTGCGAATAACAAATAAAGTAAAACCTACTGTCCGTGATTACTTCATCCACAATGAGAAACTAGAAACAGTCAGCAAAGCCAAATACTTAGGGGTAACCATCAACAAAAAGCTAAATTGGAAAGACCACGTTAACACGATTGTCTCTAAAGCTACCAATGTGAGACTTTTCCTGCAACGCAACCTTCAATCATGTCTTAAAGAGACCAAACTCGAATGCTACAAAATATTCATCCGCCCAATTCTCGAATATGCTAGCCCTGTCTGGTGCCCTCATAACAACACAACGTTATCTAGCAAGATCGAAATGGTCCAGCGCAAAGCTTGTAGATGGATTGAGAACAAATGGGCATACCATTACAGCCCAACAGCAATGGCTAAACGATTGAATCTCGATTCTCTTGAAACGCGAAGAGACTTATCTTGTTTGAAAATGTTATTTGATTGCGTAAATGGCTTTAAATACATGGAGAAGTCTTTACTACCAAAAAGACAAAGGACTTCTAATGTAAGATATAACTTGATCCATGCAAAACTTAAAGTTTATGAAAACTCATTTTTTCCTTTCACTATTAAGCTATGGAATAGCTTGGACAATGGAATTGTAAATTTAAATGAAAGGGACGAATTTAGAAACTCTTTGACTATTAAATAAGTATTATAATCATATACACTTTTCAATTACTTAAGACAAAACACTTAAGCTTCTGTCTAATTTTCAGTCATGTCTATAATCTACCTCGCGACAAACTTTTGCAAATTTCTACCTTCGTTAAATTCCTAACTACTGTTAGTTTTTCTGGAAATACTATTTTTAACTTACTATTTAAACTTACTTATCAATTATTTATTATTTACTATTTTAATATTTTAACCATTATATGTACATTTTAAATAAACTTAATTTAATAGACTTAAATTTTTTCATTTTCCTAAAAAATATTTTGTTAAATATTTGCGAAAGTAATTCTAATGAATTTATGCAAATAAATATATAGAAATAGAAATAGAATTTTTTCCAATCGTATGTCATTAATATTTATTAGAGACCTGGAGGGGGTAGTCTACATAATTGGAAGCTCTAGGCTTTCAGGCCTTACTTATGGTCTTTAGGCACTCTTATAGGTTGGAGTTGTTAGGTTAGGATCTGGGGCAGCCTATCGTGTAGACTACCCCCATCCAGGTCTTTAAAAATGTATAAAACCCTGTATGACTTAATTACAATTTATGATGACTGTAAACTTTCCATATGACTTACTCCTGTGATTTGGTCTCCGGGAGAACGCAGGCAAAATTTGTACCAGGTACTTTTCACACCTCGAAGATTAACAAAAAAAAAAATATTCTCAAAAAAACTGAAAGAACCCAAAATCACGAAAAAAGAAGAATTTTACCTCAGGGGCAATTCAATTGCCAATTTTCAATTCTAATCAAACCCAGTACCCTAGTACCGGGTAATTTGGATTGTCGAAATAGACATGCACTGTAATTGAATTTAGTTTAGATGTTTTATCTTTCTCAATTTTAGATTTGGTATCAAGGCTGCAAGGATATTAAAACGAATGTTTTTATATAGATAGCAGTTTTTTCAATTTATTTAATTGTTTTGAATTCGATTTATAACATTCGGCAATGTGAAATAATTTTGTCTCAAATGATAATTTAAGTAGACTTCTTTGGTTGTTTGGGGTTTTTTTGCAACCTCCTCTTTATGTCTTTTTTCGATTGGGGCTTTTCTCTCGCCTGATGGTGGCGTGAAATTGTATTAGCGTGATGTGTAATCCAGATTTTGGTGATAAGGAAAATTTTCAGGCGTAATATAGGATGCCGCTTTGAGACCTCGAATCAAAAGATAATTTTTTAATTTTTTAGTTTAGTGTTTTTGTAAAAAATAGTCTTAATTTATCACAATATGAGATTTTATTTAAAGATTTTCCGGATCGTGGATATTGAAGCTTTGCGAAAGAAATATATCTTGACAAAAATATATTTATAAAAATTCTGTTTGTTCTCATATTGATAAGAAAAGAGTCTAAAATTTTCATAGTGTGTGTGCACCCCTCCTCACTCTCTTTAGGAGTGGGGGGGTTAAATCTTTTGAGCCTAAATTGACCAGGGCAGCGAGACCTTGAAATTCTTGACTTTCAGGTGGCGTAAGAGGGGATAGACGTGACTAGACACTAATTCATTACCTTGATTAAAGACAGCAGACGAAAGTATGTATTCAAAAGGGGTAGGTTAAAAAGAAGACCATGCAGTGATATTTTTCACCACAAATGATTTGTTTACAGATAGCTACAAAATAAAATTAGGATTCTCTAGGCAACGTTGCTAGCTTTGAAAATGTTTACTCTCGTGTACCTAATATTTACTCTCGTGTACCATTTTTATTCCAACCCCCCCCCCCCCGCGCTTATTAGATTTTGAGATTTTTTCCAACCCCCCTGCTTATTCCAACCCCCCCCCCCCCCCGCTATTAGGTACCGGAGAGTAATGTGAAAAGTGAAAATGAAGTAATTCGAGTCCACTTTCGAAAATAATCTTTCTTAATCTGAAGAACGCAGAGACACTTGAAAGTTTTAATAAAATGGTAAATTTAGAAACTAAGGATTAATCAAAATTCATTATGGAGGGATGCGTAAGTTTTCAGCGCTCTATTGTTAGATTTCATATTGGTCATGGGTATTAATCAGGAGGCAAAGATTATACATAAAAACTTAAATTAGGCTAAAATTGTTGATGTGAATCTAAAACATATCCCCCGGAAAAGATTTACGGAAATCTTAAATCGTAAGGCTATTAGTATATAGATTCGAGCTACATTTCAGATGCATTTAATTACCCTGTTTTAAAATCTTCATAAGTGGCAACAGCAAAGTAGACATGAAATCAAACGACACTGGAAGGGTAGAAAGGTTTTAAGGTTATTCGGTAAAATGCACCAACATACAGTCGTTTTTTTGTTTTTTTTAATCGATACTATCTTGTCTCCAAAATATTTGGTTCCTACAAAAAGTTAGTAGATAATAATATATGTGCTAGAAATAAAGATAAAATTAAAAATAAACATGTACAGTGCCGTAGGAAGCATTTTCATATTGGGGGGGGGCTGAAGTTTAGTGACACCAATTTTGAAAATTTGAGCTCTACATTGCATGAAAATGCACTTAAAAGACAATTATGACAAATTAAAAAAGAAACTTTGAAACTTTGAATTTTGCAAAATAACCATTAGAAATAACCAGTAGGCCAGATGTGAGATTGGCAGTTATATATTAAATGCATATGAGTAGATATGTATATTCAATAAGAAGCTATCGATAATGACTAAATTTGGATAATTGGAGCTGAATGGCTGAAGAACTAAACATATACGTTGGTGTCTAGATTTAAGATTCCCTTTTAAAATTGAATAATTAAATAAAAATAATGTTGCTAATTAATTAATAAGTAAAACTGGTAATTGAAGAAGCAAAGCAAAAATGAAGCAAGACTAAAGGGCAAGCTTAATATTGACGGACTATTCGTTATGATAGTATGAGATTTTACTGCTTGCTGTTTTGATTCAACGACTTGAAGTGAAGAACTACTTTTAAAATAGCGACTAAAGGATGAGATGCTTTTGTATAATATAAGTTAGGTAGGTCAGAAATTGTACCAAACAATAGTTATAGTAAATATCTGAGATATATAACTAAGTAATATTTCTAAGAAAATTAACACTTCTAATTGAAAAGGATCCATGTAGAAAAGGCACAAATAAATGTAGATTAGATACAATATTGGTTTGAACGAAAGCAGCAGGTGAGACGACCTTTTTTCCCGATGTTTCAAGAGTATATTTGAGCTAGAAATTTTGATGTGTTCTGATTAGGGCTTTGTTAATCAATCAGCTAGAAATGATGATGTGTTCTAACGAGACATATAAGAGGCACGGGCATAGTTTCACTCTTAGTCTTTTTGAAACCTGGCATCAGTCCTTGTGTAAGGGTTGGGAAAATCTGGAATCTCAGTTCCATTGCCATGGATATAAAACAAGACAGGTCGAAATAATGTGTAAAATTAAATATACATAAGAATGATCATGAAAATGACTATTGAAATAAAAAATATTTTTAAGTATTTAACGTTGCTGGTCCTGTATAATGTTATAATACGCGAGCAAATCCCTTGCTAGTTTTTCTGTTAATATGAAGATAAAGTTTTATTTTCCATTTCATTTGCTTTCTTTTACTTGTAGCAAAGCCAAATAAACGGCCAACAAGATATCTGGTCCCGCGTTTTTCATTGGGAATTTGCGGTAGCACTTTGGACACGTCACCTCCTTCATATTCCCTTTGAAATCAATCACTTTGGAAGATTTGTGACATAGACGACACATATGTGTTGCAACTTGTAAGCTCTTTAAACGGTTGATATGAGACTCAGCCAAAGCTCTTCCTTTTATTCGATAAGCTTCTTTTTCGCATTGGTACAAATCATTAAGGGTCCAATACACATCGTAGAACCTAACATAAGGAAGAGGCAATACGCCACCATCATTAGACACACGGAAAAAGCCACTATCACCCCAATCAGTACCCCATGAATTCATGAATTGAAGTGATTTGCCATTGAAACCAATCAGTACTACTGCGTGCCCTTCGAGCTCTGCTTTCGGTTGGTGGGCATTTTGAATCAATTCTTTTGGTAAAATACCTGTTGGTTGGGTTCGGTAGAATCTGAAGAATTGGTCCCATTGTTGGGCGTTTAGTGCAAAGTCTGTGACGACAGGTCGTTTTGCTGTGACGGCAGCCAATGCACCTTGTAAGTCGACTTCTCTCACTTGGAGACGGAGTTTTGGACACGTCTTCTTCAATACTTCATCTGTGTAAGCTCCGTCATCATGAAGATTTCCTTCAGGTGTTCTACCGAATTGATCGATCATTTTCTCTTTGAGCTTGTGAAAATCTGGGTATGCGCAGCCACGATTGAACACGTTGAAATCTGCAGGCACACGACCCTGATATCTGTCAACAATTCTGTGAGTGGCCAAATGCATAACGGTTGCTGTCGCATGTGCAAAACAGACTCCGCCAACTTGTCTTGAGACTTGAAAACCTTTCAATTTTTGGTTGATATACAAGTCGAGATCGATTGTTGTCAATACATCAGACAAAGCGTCTTGGCAAAACAAAATATTCTTTGCCAATTCTGTGACTTCGTTAACAAGATCAGGATGATTAACCTGGGCAAACAATTTGACGTGGTTATTTTCGACATCAACTGTCCAGCCCTTCTTGACGAAAATAGTTCTTGGAATCGATTGTGTTTCAACAGAAGAACTCAAGTTAAACATGAACGATGCTCCATTGCTCTGTAATAGTTGATTCAAAACATTACCAAAAAGCCCCAAAAGGCCTCCTGATGTGGAAAAAGGCTCATCTTGTCTTTTCCATTCTGGCTGTTCAGTTGCGTATAGTCGTCTTGGATTCCTTAAGTTATCTTGCGTGATATAACAGCTTACGATAGTGATTTCTGAATCGTGCATTTCTTTTATCGGAGCTTGAGTGGCGGTATCGGTAGGGGCTCCATCTGAGAGGACAAACAACATTTTCCGATGACCGCGAAATTGTGACGATGAAAAAAACCGGTGGCACTTGGTTAAGGCTTCGTTTAGTGGGGTGCCACCATAAATATAGGGCTCTACTTTGGATAAGATTTCCTCAATATCTTGCTGTGTTAACTCCTTTTTATTATCAGTAGACATTCGAAGGATAGAAGAAGCTCTTGAAATGCTGTAAGCGGTAATGCTTTCGTCGAGTATTATTTTTGAAACCACTAAATCTTTGATTTGTCTTATGACACGCTCAATATCTTCATTATCAGCTTGTAATGAACCATCCATTTGTAAAAGATTGTTTTTGAATCTCGCAATATCTGCCACAATGGGTACGTGTACTCGACAAGCTCTCGGTAAGATATCAAATACAATTTTGCGCATCGTGCTGTCATCTCCGTTTTCTAAAAGATTTGTTAAAAGTCGAAGCACGGCTCTTGCATCTTCGCGGGATACTTCACGTTTCAGTTTCCATATGGGAGCCCAAGTGCGCAGTTCGGTGGCACCATTTGTTTCCAACAATACACAGGCCCAGCTAATCACTTCCTCGTGAGACAAATTGATAGATTCGAAACCCTGCTCTCCCTGTTGTCTACCATTTTCCAATGTTTTTAAAAGGTCAAAAACACCTGTTTCCGCCCCACCAACACATAAAGCGAATATCTTGTGATTGCCTTTAATATCATTATCCAATAAATTATCCAGACATTTGAAAACTGCTCCAATCCATCCTTTGTCACCCTCTGGTCTTCCTTTGATATTGCATCGCATGGAGCCAGAGACATCGAGCAAAACACCAATGATAGTGTCCTGGTAACTCATCTTACCTGAAATATATATAAGATAAACGGGTCTGGAAATGGCCTATACTAGACGTCACCCGCGTTTTTTCTACGCAATCAATGGGATGAAAAGTCCCGGTTTTTAGTGAGGTGGTCGCTAGTCTGAACTGCAGACCTCTATAGATATACTTCCTATATTTATAAGAATTTTTCTTTCGCTAGAGGATGAGCAGAAGCTTGGTTGAGCAATTTTTCACACTTAAACCGGGTGATAGATGCTTTTGAATAATACTTGTTGTATAAAAAAAAGGAATAATGTCACAATAGGGAAGTTTTCACTCAGCTTTTACCCTCATATACTGAGGAAGCCACTGTATATTTGAGTTTAACTCCTTGACGCTCTCAAAAAGCTAAAATATAAAGAGTTTTCGAGGCTTACACTTTGAATCGAGTTATCTCGACTTTAATGATAGCTAACCCTTTAATGTTTGGTACCGTTGGAAAGCTCTTTCAAAGCTCTATTTGTCCAGACTTCCAGATTTCTGAATTTGTTCATCAATCAAAACAACCGCAGCAGCCAAAAATATCGTTTCTCAGAACACAAAATTTTGCTGGTGGGACGTCAAGGAGTTAACATGAAGCTGAAAGTATTTTTGATAAATGCAATCCGAAAGGGTCAAACTAGTTTTCCATAAGCAAAAGTTAGCTTTGAAAATCATTTCCTGGCTCGTTAACTCTTTGAGGTTGACGCTTTCAAAAAGCTAAAATATCACATTTTAAAGATTTTTCAATGCTTAAATCAAAACTACCGGCAGCCGTAAATATCGTCCCTGAGAGCACAAAATTTCGCCGGCGGGACGTCAAGAAGTTAAATAATAGACTTAAAATCTCCATCTTATTTAACATGTGATATTCCTTCCTCATCTTATAGCTATAAAATATTTTAGCTATAAAACTACTACTTGGTCTCTAGCCTAGAAGTCAAGAATTGTTACCTCAAAGTGAAAAATTTCCTCATACCTTTTGCAAAAGTAGTTTTTTATTATCATCCACAAAAAAATACAAGACTTTGACTGTGGTTCTTGCAGTGATCTGATATTTTTTTCTATGTGCAAAATACATCAGCATTGCAAAGCATTGAGTAATTCATACAATCTAAAACACTAAAAATATACCTATTCCACCTATTCCACCTATATTTTAGAAGCTTAATTATCTTCCTTTTATCGAAGGTATGCATTGTAATGCTCCATCATCAAAGATGCCAAATCCTCTTATATTAACAACCCATTTTGTATTAAAAATCCTTAGTTGTTGAATTAATCATTCTTAAAGCTAAAGGAAATTAGATTTCCTGTTCTCATAATTAAAAGAGCATTGCAAAGAACTACATATTTTTTTCTTTTATAAGCATAACGTTTATAAGCATATGTAGGCTCAGTTTTTGGTACCTAAACAATGGATCTATTGTTTAAGAACAATAGAATGCTAAGCATAATTACGAGCCTGATAAAGGGGTAGACACTTGTTTATAAAAAAACATGTATTTTAGATATATCTTATTGTCGTTATCTAACGGCCTTGTAAAGAATGTTTGACTGAATCTAGGCCTAGAATATATTCAGGTATTTTCTCTTGTACCCTCTAGATATCCTCTCTTATCCATTTCCCTGACCCCCTGGATCAGGGCCGGCGAATCAATTTTGAAAGTGGAGGGGCCAAATAGTAAGTGTCTAAGGAGGCGCCACCATGGTTGGTTGATTTTTTTTTTCTTAGCAAAAAAGTGGGGGGGCCATGGCCCCCCCGGCCCCCCCAATTTCGCCGGCCCTGTGGATATTCCCACCTTTCCTCTGATTTTCATAATCATGCTGTTCAATGAGCGGTTGAAATCTCCTTTTAATAACGATGCCTGCAAATTGTATTGACAACCTCTAACAACATGATATCTCTTTAAACTTCATCAGGCACGAAGACTCCGGTCTCAGGCAAATTAAGGCATGTCCAAAGTTGCACACCATTAAAAGGACCATTTTGAAAAAAAAATTTTTGAAATTTTGCTGACGTCAGCACTTTATTGCAAAATTTCGTATTTTGCTGATTTCTGCTGACGTCAGAAATTTTGAAAAAAAATTATGTAAAAATGTTCCTATTAAGGTGGCCATCCACTGAGTTTGAAAATAGTGATACTTTTTTGGTGGTTTTTTATTTTTTTGGCTTAAAGTCAAGTATAACTCCTCTGGAACAACCTCTGAAAATTTCAATTCATAAAAGTAAAGAATAAGCAGAAAATTTTAGGTTTTAAAATACCTCTACCTTTAAGCTTTTAATGCTTCGCCCATGGACGCCCTGTTTCCCGCCCGTTAGTAAAACAGCAATTCTACCTTCTCTAGCTGCTCAAACGGCTTGAAAATCTTTACGGGTCGTCTTCAAGTCGCTAGAAACATTTCTAGAAGGTTTGAAGTCGCTTGGTGTACCCATATTCAGTTGTCAAACTTTGTAAACAATGACCGCCCTCCAATTTTAAAGATGGTTTTTGGACAATTTTGGAGGATGAAGCTCACTGACTTTTGCTGAGTGTTTCACCCACATTTGTTGCTGTAAATGATGTTTTATGGTTCTCTTATTATACAAGGAGGTTTGTAAAACTCTAAGGAATATTTAATCATGATGTAACTTGTGATTTCTTTTGATTAAGAGCACGGTCGGTTGTTGTGTAGTGCGCCAAAGGTATGTAGAACTTTTGTTTGCTTGTTTATTCTTTTTTGGGTGCTATTTTAATGTTTTATTGCCAGGAATCTCTTAGAAAACAACACAATCATCTTCAAATTACTTTTTTAACTGTGTGGGATTAGATTTTGGCGGTTTCATTATGCTTTCAGCGATATGGCATGAAAGTGAAAGTGAAAGTGCCCTGTAACACGATAATGAGTCTTCAGTTCCAGAGCTTTTTGAATGAATATTTTAACTTAATTGATTTAGTTTTTAATCCCTGCTGATAGGAATAGTCCAAAATAGTCTTACAATGAATGTGGGCATTGTTATTTACATTTCGGGTTGGTTTTCGTGGTGAAAATGAGTTTTGCGGTCTTTTTTCAAAGTTTTGCGGTTTTCTGGAAACAATCAAAATGTCACTCAAATTGGCCAAAATTTTCAAAGTAAATAGTTTTAAATCCTTATTTCCTTTGAAATAATGTAGAAAACTCCCTTATAGGCTCAAATCATAAAAAAATCCCTATTGAAAACTATAATCTTTTCATTTAACCACAATTTATGTTTTAAAAGCACGATTTCTCAAAACGCAAATCTGGGGGTTCCCAATCACTGTGGCGGAAAAATCTCAAGATGTAGTTGTCCGATTGGTCTGATTTTTTCAAGGTATTTGCACATCTATGAGGGCTGTGGAATGAGCGAAGGATTTTTCAGATTTCACTAATTCCAGATCTCATATTTTGAAAAAACTGTTTTCTTGGCTTTTACCCCCGGATTTTGGATTTTTCAAAAAAAATTTTCGCTCATTCCATTCTTTGTCCTAAAGTGCCTCTACATACCAAAAATCATTAACCAAGTATTTGTAGTTTTCTCTAAAACGTTGACACAAGATTATTTTGATTTTTCTGAAAAGTCGTACCAAACCCCCGTCTTCCAATTTTTTTTTTTAATTTTTTTTTTTAATATTAACTTTAGGTCATAAATAACAATACCTGGAAGTTTCAAGCCCATATAATTTTTAGTTATTGAGTAATCAACATTTAAAGTTAAAAGGTCGATTTTTCAATTTCCAGTGGATGGCCACCTTAATGATATGCAACTTTTGTCCAAATTTCATGTTTATACCATAAGCCAAACTGGAGTTATTCAAAAAACAAGTTTTGCTGACGTCAGCATTTTTTGGTTTTTGCCTGATATCTTTTTTGGGTGAAAGAATTAATTATGGTACAGCTATTCCAGTGATCTACACTCCAATACGCTTCTTTCGACGTATGAAGTGATATGCTATGACAGGGGCATGACAAGTGGAAACGGTGATAAAAAATTAAGGTAAATTTGAAAAATCTGGACAGGCCTTAATTTGCCTGAGGTGGGGAGGGGGTACTTGGAAAAATGGATGGTGGGTATCTGCGGACGGTAAGGGTCGGTTTTTTCACCTTTCAAAGTCTCTCTAAGGGTCAGAAAAATCTGAAAGTTTTAAATTAGTCTCTTTAAGGGTAGGAAAATTCAGGATTTTTAGGAAATTTTGATTTCCAGAGAAAAAATTGTAATAAAGTCCCTCTAAGGGTATGACTTTTTTCAAAAATCAATTTCTCTAAGGGTCGGTTTTCGGAGGTCCCGTCCGCACACACCTCTCATTCGCCAACCCTAGTACCCCCTGGGGACGAAGCCCAACGAATCATCAATCTGACACTGGTCTACGACATTTTGTACTGTCTGCTTTACACATCATATAATTGAAGATGGGATTAGTCTATAGAGACCGCGTTTGATCGATTTGATACGTTTTTGCACCTTTTTAAGTCATTTCATATTTTGGAGATCTATTCACTTTTGGTAAGAATAGATAGATAGCATTTTTCAATTCATTGCGTGCTTGACGTGCATGGTTAGTAGTAGACGATGCTATCGTCCGTTTAAAGGTCAGTAAACGCGGGAAAGAGTCAGGGCGTCAGGGTGGTTTACGGGAAAAAAGTGGCAGTAGAGTTTTGGAACAAAACGTAAACATCACACCAGGGGGTGTTAAAGAACAACACACCCTGATCACACTACACTGTAAACATCTCCGCCTCTGCTTACTCCACCTGAATTTACCACGCCTCTCCTAAACTATTCCCTTTTTTTAGTGATCTTGTGTAGACGATAGGATCGTCTAGGTTAGAAGACATGGCTTTCGAAATCGGACCCTTACCTCTTGAGTAGTGAAAATATATCCTCACAGTGCATTGTACCGAACCTTTCTGACCCTTAGTAAGATAAGCGGCTCAGAAAGGTTACAGTGTTTTTGTGTTGCATATCTTATTTTGCTGAAGCTACCCAAAAATAAACCTGGGATGTAGACAGGAGACCCGTCCTGTATTTTTACAAACTGATGTATACGACATGCACGTTTGCTCGAGATCTCGAGTGCACAACTCGGAAAAAGTCGAGTGCAGGTGCGCAAATTTTGAGGTTTTTAGGTGCAAGTGCAGACAGTTTTTTAGCCCCAAGTGCAGAGTTCTGCTATTTTCTCCTCAAGTGCACCTAATTTTAGCAATTTTTTGCCTTTTTAGGATAATTTTCGAGGTATAGGTACACCCTGTCTGGACCAAAATTTATCAGGTGCACTCTTCCAGTGCGGAACTTGGTTAGAAAAGTCAGGGCGTCAGGGTGGTTTACGGGAAAAAAGTGGCAGTAGAGTTTTGGAACAAAACGTAAACATCACACCAGGGGGTGTTAAAGAACAACACACCCTGATCACACTACACTGTAAACATCTCCGCCTCTGCTTACTCCACCTGAATTTACCACGCCTCTCCTAAACTATTCCCTTTTTTTAGTGATCTTGTGTAGACGATAGGATCGTCTAGGTTAGAAGACATGGCTTTCGAAATCGGACCCTTACCTCTTGAGTAGTGAAAATATATCCTCACAGTGCATTGTACCGAACCTTTCTGACCCTTAGTAAGATAAGCGGCTCAGAAAGGTTACAGTGTTTTTGTGTTGCATATCTTATTTTGCTGAAGCTACCCAAAAATAAACCTGGGATGTAGACAGGAGACCCGTCCTGTATTTTTACAAACTGATGTATACGACATGCACGTTTGCTCGAGATCTCGAGTGCACAACTCGAAAAAAGTCGAGTGCAGGTGCGCAAATTTTGAGGTTTTTAGGTGCAAGTGCAGACGGTTTTTTAGCCCCAAGTGCAGAGTTCTGCTATTTTCTCCTCAAGTGCACCTAATTTTAGCAATTTTTTGCCTTTTTGGGATAATTTTCGAGGTATAGGTACACCCTGTCTGGACCAAAATTTATCAGGTGCACTCTTCCAGTGCGGAACTTGGTTATTTCCAAATTTTTCCTCGAGTAGTGCAGTCTTGTCCATAGATTGATAAAGAAAAAAGCCCGAGGGCCCGAAGGGCTAGATGACTTTGAAAGGTGGGTACCAGAGAGGCCAAGTTTTCTTCAGGTAAAAGGGCTAAAAGGTTCAGGTTGCCATACTCTGCAAACTGGCCGTGCGTAGTGTGCAATACCCTTCGAAGAGATGTTTCCCCGATTTTCCCGTTTTCCCCCGATACAAAATGGTTCTATTTTTCCGATTTGTCTCATGCGCGTGAACATATTCAAAGATTTTGGTGGTTGTACTGGACGTACCAGGACGTACATGATTTTTGGTCGTCTGGCTAATTCTTTGCTCCCAAAGAAATCTACAGGTAAACTTTTCTCAGTAACAAAAGCATTCAGCAAGATGGCCACAACACTGGAACAAAAATCTACAGTGAAATGTTTTGGCGGAAATGTCAAAGTTTTCACACACGATTCAGAAGAAACAAAAACAAAGATGACCTTTGCAGTTATGTTGCCACCAAAAGCATTGAATGATCAGAAATGCCCTGTATTGTATTGGCTTTCTGGACTTACATGCACTGAGCAAAACTTTATCACAAAAGCTGGTGCTCAAAAATTAGCCTGTGAGCTTGGCCTTATCATAGTTTGTCCAGATACAAGCCCAAGAGGATGCAACATTGAGGGAGAAGAAGATGGTTGGGATTTCGGAACTGGAGCTGGATTTTACGTGGACGCAACTGAAGAAAAATGGAAAACAAATTATCGTATGTTTTCTTATGTCACCAAGGAGTTGCCAACCGTCATTGCTGCAAATTTCCCAACAAACGGAAATCAATCTATCATGGGTCATAGCATGGGTGGACATGGTGCCATTGTTTGCGGATTGAAAAATCCTGGTCAATACAAGTCTATCTCTGCGTTTGCTCCCATTTGCAATCCTATGAAATGTCCATGGGGATTGAAGGCTTTTTTAGGTTATTTGGGAGAAAATCAGGAATCATGGAAAGGGTATGACTCGTGTGAGCTTGTAAAAACATACAGTGGCCCTAAAATTGAAATTCTTTCAGATCAAGGGAATGAGGATGGTTTTCTCAAGCAAGACCAACTTTTGCCTGATAATTTGGTTCAAGCTGCTGCATCCAACAACAATGTTGGATTGATTTCTCGCATGCAAGATGGATATGATCATAGTTATTATTTTATTGCTACTTTTGTCGAAGATCATCTCCGTTTCCATGCAAAAGCTTTGCAATAAATATATGCATGATATTTTTTATTAATTAGGTTTCTGTACCAGGATTAATGAATCTGATTTTTAAGAACAATCTGTGGGGTATTGGGTATCTATCATGGAAATTTTTAAAAAGGCCCACCTAGGAAATTAAAAAGTCTGTTGAAGGCAGTGTTAATTCGTGTAAGTAACGCCTTTATCAGGATTACTAGCAGGGATTTTTCCAAGCACCAAGCAATGCCTCCGTTTGTACTTTCAAATTGAGTTTTTAACAAAGGCGTAAGCCGCGATATCAGAGGCTTGGGGAGCCTTGAGCCCCCCTGTGGGTCCAGGGCTAGCCCTGGTGGGGGGTTCAGAAAGCTGAGCATATTTGTCTTAACTAGCACTTTAAAACGGTTAAAATTGAATGAATTTATGGAATTTATCAATGAACTCAATTTGAATTGAGTTTCATGTCACCATCTAACGGGGGCATTTGGGTGCTTGGAAAAGACACTGACTAGATTTGTCATCCAGGTAAATTTCACTTGTGTTTTCAGTGGTCTATTTTCAATTTCTTAAGCCAACAGTAGTAAGAGTCTTTCATTTTGTCCGGTTAAAATTTAAAGACTAGAGGCTTAGATAAATACTTAATAACGTTTCCAATTAAAAGAAGAATAGATTTTGAATTAATACAGGTGTTTAGCCAATGTATGTAAAGGTCATTTCAGACTTTTCTAATTTCTAAAATTTTCATGAGCGTCAAATAAAAAACAAGCTAACCCGGTATTAGCTATATGTTAATTAAATTTCATACTGCTGTCTGCCAGACCCCCTGCTCAAATTATTTTCGTTGCGTTCAAAAAAATACCGGCCAACTGAAATTTCCTTATTTGCAGCACTGACTCATAGTGACAAAAGAAGTTTCAACAAAGAACTGATCAGAAATCTAAAGCCCCAAATGAATAGACAATGTTTCCATGCTTCACTGCTTTTTCAAAATGTTCAATGAAAAATATAAAGAGGAAAATATAACCCATATCTAAAGCAGTAATTTCATATTTTGAAGTAGAAAAATGCCCCTGAAGTTGGGAGAAGATTTCTTATCTGATATTTCCTACAAACGAGTCATTTGAATGTTATTCTTTCAGGTCTGGTTATTGCTAGATTTGTTATTTCTGTTAATTTGCTAAGCTAGAAAATATTGATTTTTGTGATAATTACTACTTTTTTGTTATATAGGGATTTTGACTCTTAGATTATATCGCTCATTTTCATTCTTATTTTTGTAAATGAAACATCAGATTATTTTTAAAAATCAACACCCCATTTAGATTTGTTTGAATCCCAGTCAAGGTTTCAGGGACTGGCTTTGAAATGCTGAAAAGTCTACCTGAACTCAAAAGACTGAAATGCATTATTTTCTTAATGGAGCTGATTCTTAACCCTTTTTCATGTTTTTCATGTTACATACTTTCCACCATTATAGAATCAAACATTAGAATCTGTGGAAGTGATCCTTTACACAAATTCGAATGTTTGCTTCTATAATGACAAAATAGAAAATAGAAAATTGAACTTATTCTTAGAAAAAGTTTTGAGGTGTTTTTCGTCGTATTGGTAGTTGCAAGTAATAGTCTTTCTTTGTGACCTTTCTTAATTTCACCCATTATCATAAATTTATTTCCAGACTACCCAAAACAATATAAAAACTACAAATATATGAAGTATAAAGATGGATGACATCATTGCTAATGTGGACAATATGCGCTTTGATATAGAAGTTGCATTGGAAATGCAGCTGGGGATTCAACCTCTTCCTTTCCCTGGAATGGACAGTAAGTTTTCCGTACCAATGTTGAAATGATCTTTACTACTACATTCTTGTGAAGCTCTTCTAAAATCTAAAATATCAAAACATTGTATTCAATGAAAAGTTATTATTCATATGAACTTTTGTAACATAAAAACGTTACAGAAAGTCAAATCATCCAAAATTTAGAGAGTAAACAAGTATATGTGTGCGCATTGACCTCAGGTAGCGAACTACTAAACTGAGGACTGAAATGAGATTCAAACTCACGACTTTCGCATTACTAGTGCAACTGCTCTACTGACTTAGCTACCCATTCCACACTAGAAGCATGTTTGGGAACATCGTCCGATTCTGGACTCGATCACTCCAGTAACCACTTGTAGCGTGAGATACCAATGAGATAAACTACAAAAGACTTTATTCGACATTAAAAGCTCACTACTTTGAGGTGCTTACTAAACAGGGGATGAAAGAATCGGAGATTGCACTTCTCTATAATATTCAGAAACAAAGTGAAAGATGAAAATCAGGCAATGTTATGAAGCAAAGCAAGAAACTTTCTTTCGACAGCTGATTTTACAAAAAAGTGAAGCTGTCGATCAGTAATTTACACTATTTACTCAATTTTCTTCAGGTTTCTTAAGTCTTGAAATGCTGATTTAAATGTATTTCATGCTTTTTTTTATTTTTTTAGAATCTGCGTCCGCAATTTGTGATTTTTTCATCTCAAACAGATGTACGAGAGGGCAGCTCTGTCCACTGAGGCATGTCAGGGGAAACCAGGCTATTGTATGTAAACATTGGCTTCGTGGGCTGTGTAAGAAAGGAGACGACTGTGAATTTCTTCATAAATATGATATGGAAAAAATGCCTGAGTGCTATTTCTATATCAAATACGGTAAGACTAAACCTAATAAGATTACATTAAGGGTAGAAAGGTCATCCTTGAGTTTTACATTTAGATCAATGTCTGCTAATAGCATTCAAACTTTTTTATTGCAATCTCTATGAAATCATATCTTCAAACATTTTAAAATTAATCGTCTCCTCATTTATTTGCATGGAAGGGTGTTTTCAAAGTAAAATCGAAACTCGTTTTTCGTACCACTCTACCAGACTAAATGTAAAGAAAATTTTTCAATTTTGTCATGTAGGGTCTACACTAGAGATTTGCTTTTGTCCTTGGCACTAATGTTAAAATCTTTATTCACAGTAAAACACTTCCCTTCTAATTATGCACAACTCCAATTCAATCCCACTTTAATTTACAGGGCAGTGCAGCAACAAAGAATGCCCATTTCTCCATTTGAATCCAGAAGATAAAATCAAAGACTGTCCCTGGTACGATCGAGGCTTTTGTAAACATGGTATGTCTGTGTTGTTGTTTCCGAAGAGGAAATATTTGTTTCATTCTCTTTTATTTATAAAAAGAAGTCAAAAGTCAAGATAGACTTTTGCTGTTTTTCTTGCTT
Organism: Clytia hemisphaerica; assembly: GCF_902728285.1. NCBI lineage: Eukaryota > Metazoa > Cnidaria > Hydrozoa > Leptothecata > Clytiidae > Clytia > Clytia hemisphaerica. The sequence continues at coordinate 558,588 of NW_027103726.1, read as the reverse complement.
TTTGTATCTGGTGGAAACAGGTGGAAAGCCTGTTTATAAATTACGTCACAAACAGCGTTTGATTTGTCTTTTAAGATGATTTCTAAGGTCGAGACTTCAAATCACACCTATCACACTGAAAATATCACTTGCACTTCTTAGAAATCCTTTTGGGAAGGATTAGTCTTGATAGCCTTATTCTGAAAACGAGGCAATAGTTGTTCATTGCGTAATTTATGAAAAGGCTTACTTACTTTTATGGGATAAATTCTCACGGGAATTTAATTTCGTGGATGGCATTACTGGGAGACAATATTTTCACGATTTTATGCCTTATACTGCCAAATCTTGCATGTTGGTTGTTTGCATACGCATTATTAGCGCTTCTTTGATGCCAGTAAACATTTAAAAAGTAATTTGTTTGACATTTTTTGAGTTTTTCGTTTGAAAATATTTTGCTGATAAGGTCTTTCTAAATTTATATTTGGACTTGAAATTTCTCGGATGACACCGAAATCTGCTAAATTTCATACCATCAAAGTATTGCGACATGAAAGGAAACCAAGCAGAACTAAATCCCAAAAAAGACATCCATTTTCCTTGAAACGTAAAGAAAAACAAACGTTTGGCTTTTTTAAAAAGCTATATTTTGTACTAAACTAAGTATATACAACTTTCACCTTGATGTCTTTTTCGGAGTTACTTTCTTTTTATTTTACCTGATTTGTCAGCTGATAATAGCTTCTCATTCATGTATGTGCATACATGATATTTATGACTTGACGCTTTAAATGGGAACACCCATAAAAGACCGGGTGCTTGCCACTGATTGTGAATTTAAATAATAAAATCGTCGAAATCGCCCTTCTATTTTGGATACTTCCGTTTAAAACATTACGTCATGAATATCATGAATTGTGACGTCAACGAGCAATTCACTTTTTTTCAGGTCCGAATTGTAAGAACCGACATGTCCGAAGAGTTATGTGTGTCAACTACCTCTGTGGATTTTGTCCGGAGGGCAAAGAATGCAAATTTTCTCAGTAAGCAAAACATTTTCATAATCAATTAACTAATTTTTCATAATTCTTATATGCTTAATTGTTGGGGGGATTATTTTCCCTTTTTTCGATTTTTTAAACCCCAAAATCACTTTATAATGATCCCACCATTTTATGACTTTTTACCAAAAACTGTCAAAAACCTGCATTTTCCTAATGAAATTGACTAAAATTTCATTTCACTTCTTTCAAAGTTCCACCTCCCCGCTTATTCTACCAGATTCTACCCCTACAATTAAGCACAGAAGAGTTACATTATAGTGAAATTTGATAATCTAATTGTAGTGGCTCAAAAACTAAGAAGACTATCCTAGAAGGCTTGGGTATGTTGTGCTCATAATTGTTTTAAAAAGGCTGGTCTCCACTTGCGTGCGCTTTGATCGCACCTTTTGCTTCAATCTTTTTTTGCTTGGAAAAAAGATTACATTTTACGTTATAAAAATGTAGCGCGCGTTCGAAAAAAAAGTTGAAAACATTTCAATTTTTTCAACCGTTACGTCAGATCGTGCCAATGAAATTCTTTCATTTTTCTTTTGACTAATAGCGTGAAAGCTTTGCTTGAAAAAGTGGGATCACAGCGCGCGCAAGTTGAGACTGGCCTTTAAGTTCTGCTTGAAGAATCCAAGTTTCCCAAAATCATTTTCAAATCAATTTTGGAAATTAACCACATCTTTGCTTCATCTTTTAGTCCACGCTTCGAGGTACAGATCGTAGAAGAACGTAAACCCTTCGCTCACATCGTTTGTCATGCATGCGGTGAGCAAGGTCACAAGTCGACGCATTGTGCAGTTGCTAGGCGACTCAATGCTGAAGCTGCTATGAGGGTAAGAGAACGACTTCTTTGACAAATGATATTCCTGGATATTCCCAAGATGAATAGTTATTCGTTCGCTTAAAGTGAGCACTTTTCTTGGCTACCACGTAGAAACCACTTTCAAGGGAATAAGTCTAATTACGCTAACATGGTTTCTACATAATAGCAAAAGTATAGCCATCTTAGCAGAAAAATAGAGATTTGTAAAATGAAACCGTCTCTCAAAATCACAAGAACCTTAGTGTTCCCTTTTAATAATTTTGGGATTGTAAGAGCTCTGGATGAAAAAGATCTCTTGCGTCAGAGTCGTACCTATTGAGTTTGAAGTCTCGGGGCTAGAGAGGAATTTTCAACCATTCTCACGCAAGAAAAAGTGAAGACTTAAGTTTACCCCGCATTTAGAAATTTTGTTTAAAAAGCACACGGATCACGTGTTTTGGATGGGGAATAGGTGGCTTCCTTTCCCATCCAGAAGTTTCTGCTGTTGAAATCAATGGCCATACATCGGTACATTTCAAGCCTTGTGAGAGTAAAAAGGTGAGTTTTCGTAACTGGTCTCCGTATTTCTTTCATTTGAAGGGTGAGACTGTTCCCGACGCCCAAAGCACCACTCAACAAACAGAAGAAACAACCAACCCCACTGAGAACAAAGCGCCTCCTCAACGCGCCCATCGACCGCCAGCTGGTATGCCGCGGGAACGAATAGAACCGCCCGCTCCAACGATTGTTCAGGGTGATCCGAACGCTGTTGGTGGAGGCGGAGGGGCGGCTTTCGTACCTTTTGGAAAACGACCTCTCGAATTTGTCACGTGTTACAAGGTGAAATATATTTTCAAGAAAATTGACCTCTTTTTTTAATTGCTATTATGTTAAGTTATATGATAAGTGTTTACTTGATAATGTTTGCGACACATAGTGTGTAAGAGGATCATGGGTCGAGGTCATACAAAGAAAATGGGTTTTCATCAACAAATGAAGGGGCGAGAGTTACTTACTAGGATAAGAAAGTATCAACATCAAAACAAAAGGACATAGCTTACATTAGTATTTCTAGTAATTATTCACGAATCTTAATTTGTTTCTGTTTTTGTTTTAGTGCCGTGGAAAAGGTCATTACGCAAATCGGGTATGTAACCATAACATTTCTTTCTAATAAATATTGCACATTTCCTCTCAGTCGGATAAACCAGGCTCGCCTTCATATAACTTGGAATGTTCAATAAAGTGGAATTCTCAGAGATCAGCCTTAGCACTACAGTGGAGTCTCCATAACTTGAAAACGCACGGGGAACACAAATTTGTTCAAAATTAAGGAGATTTCGAGTTACGTAGTAGAGTTTAATAGGTATTGTTAACTGAAGGAACTATTAAACTTGTTCAAATTAAGGAGACATTCGAGTTATAGAGGTTCGAGTTAAAGTACTATTTTCATATTCTATTTTTAGTGTCCATTTTCGACCAATCAACACCGTCCACCAGCCGGCATTCCAATGTCAATGCAACGATATCCAATGCAACATCATCATCATCAACCGCATTTCATTCAACCTAATACACAACCAGTGGTCCAACAACAACAACAACAACAGGTACCTCAGGTATCTCAGGTACCTCAACCTCAACAGCAACCTGTATCTTGATGATTCGTCGTTGTTATTTGTCGGCTTTTCTTGTCGGTGACGTTATCGGTTTTGGGGGGCTTTTTTCGACAAACGACAGAAGCTTTTGTTACTAAATACTTTAGGGTGCTTTGAAAAATTCTCAGGATCATGTTGATTTTTTGGCAATATAGTGTGTCAAATGTATAATTTTCATACTTGCCAATCCTAATGATGCATTGGGGTGACAAAATAATAATTTTTTTCAATCCCCCTGATAAATCACAACGTCATAGATATCTCAAACAAAAACTTTATCCAGTTTCAAGGTTGTTTTTGTAAAATTTTTCATTTTTGTTTTGTATATATTTATTATGACCCAATATATTGTTTATATACCTCTCAGCCATAAAAAATGTCATATATTTTTCTTTAGCCATCTTCCGCCCCCAGAGTTTTTTTCGAGAATCGGACTCCGTCACATTCGAGGGTATAGCATTTTGATTCATTGTACAAAGTATCAGCAAAATTGAATGAGCCAATCTAGAAAAGCTCATAACGAACGAACGAGCGGACAATGGTTAATTTATATAGGACCTCCAGATAGGTCCAAAAAGATGGCTCCTGATTTCAAATTTGTGTTCTCAATAAAAAGTAACAGCCCTATGTGAAGGAAGTCTACTTTTGCTATTTTTGGTCATCTGGTCACATTTTCAATTCCTTTTAAATGTATCAATCAACATCAATAGACCTTTTAATAAATTACGCCACGAACATCACTTTCCTCGTTTTGAAATCATTGCCATGGTGATTAACTTCCAGCGGATTTTATTAAAATTTCTCCTATTCATAAAAGAATCATTTCATGTCTCAAGGAACATAATCACCATGATATAATTGTTTTCCATTGACTTCCAAGCCAGAAAGACAAGACTCGAGAGTCCTGAATGGGAAAGGAGAAACCACTTATTTCCCATCCAGAGCGCCCGCGCGTGGTTTTTACGCAAACGCCAGATTGAAACTAAAACCTATTGCTGAATTAAAAAAAAATGCAATCCTCCAAAAAAAGGAGCCGTTACAATCAGTGACAAAAGGGAATTCACCGGGGTGTGTTTTGAAACCACAATCGATTTTTTAAGTGCTCTAAAGTAGGTTCGAAGGGTAGAGTTCTAACTCAGAGTTTTAACGCTAGATTAAGACTTAGAACCTTAGGATCTGAGGATCCAAAAGTTCAAAAATGGTCTAGTAGGGCTTGAAATCAATAAATCCCTCCCAGATCGAAATAATCGATGAAATCAAGTTGAAGGCCTGAAATTAAGGCGCGTTTCGGATGGGAAATAAGTAACATCAGTTTTTCTTGCCTAAGAAAGTTTGAAGCTCCGAAGGGGTTAGAGGTAAAACCCTCAAGCAAGAAAAAGTGAAGCCTGAAGATTTTTTAAAGAAATATTATTTGAAAAATACACGGGTCACGTGTTCTGGATGGGAAATAAGTGGCTTGTTCATTTCCCATCCAGGAGATTTAGATCTAGCGCCGTCTGGGGTTGAAAATAAATGCGTAAAATTGGATAAAGAATGACATTTTCATTGTTTATGAATGATCGATAATATATTTTCTAAAAGATTTTAAACCTCCATAGAAAATAAAATGGTTTTTAAAAGGAATAATTTAAAAATAGTTTTTACAAAAATAAGTCAAGTTTGTTGATGCTTACACCCATTTAGTTTTATAAGCATATCGTTTATTACTTAGGTTCAATTTTGATAAGAAATAAGCATACCTCCAAGCTTAACTGCAAAAAAAAAAAAAAAAAAAAAAAAAAAAAAATGTACAGCTTTTCTAAGACGGTTACTTTTAAAACTGTTTGAGCTTTTTTAGACCTAAGATTTTGCGCCAAATCACAAAAGAAATTTCATTCTTTGAGCAGAATCAATATTCCGACTTAAAAATTCGAAATTTTCATGAATCCAAAGTAAATCGACAAATCGATTAAGCAAGCAATAAATAAGCATAAATTAAGGCTGAAAATGAGATTTTGCTAAGCATATGAGCCTTGACCCGATTTTCCCGTATGCTTATGAAACATGATGAGTGTATTTTCTTCAATAAAGGAGTAAAGCAACCTCTGGGAATTGTTTAAGGTGTCATTGAATGGCCCAAGAAAGTTTTTTGAATGGCCTAAAAAAAATATTTGGCCTGTAGAATCCTTTAAGTTGTCCTGTTTTTTGTTTAACTATTTTCCAAAGACAAAATATTCAAGTTATAAGTTTACGCGAGACCAATTACACGTTTTTTTTTTATAAGAACAAACTATATAAGAACATAAGGCTTCGAGGCCCAAAAATTTAAGAACATTCTAAGAACATACTAAGGCTTTGGAGACTGAAAAACATGCAATTTCTTAAGAAATTAAATCAAAATGCTCCAAATATGCTGAAAATAAGAACGTTTTAAGAACATTTTTAGGCTTCAAATCCAAAAAACTAAGAACATCCGAAGGCTTCGAAAAATTTTGACGTTCTTATAAAAAAAAAACGTGTATATGTTTTCACGGGGGAGGGGTAAAATGCCTAGAATGCGCAATTCAAATGTGCATTATTGAGAAAAAAATTACCCTCTACAAGTACAATCTCGACTCTTTCAATTTTAATTTCGCTGCGAGTTAAAAGTTTTAAAACTATTTGAAAAATAAATACAAGTAAAATATGTTTTTTTTTTAAAATTACAAAAAAGGCTTTGTAGATTATAGCACATAACAAAATAACATAAAGTGTAATGGACGGCTGCTTTATTGCCAAACCTAAGAATATAAAAGAAGAATTATTCTGAAAATATGATACAACAACTATGATATTGCAACTCAACTTAAAGTCCTAGATCCAGTATCAAAATAGGTTCTGGATATATGCGGACGGTAAGGGTCGGGTTTTTTACTTTTCCAAGGCAAAATATTCTTTCTAAGGGTCTGTATATTTCCTTTATTTTGGGTCTCTTTAAGGTTACAAAATCCATACTATTTTCGTCGATTTTGTCTTCTCCATGCGAGAATTAAATTCCGTGAAAATTTGTTCCGCGAAAATTTCTTCCCTCAAAGAAACAATTCACAAAAAAAGAAAAAAAAAAGAAAAAAAAAGAAGTCAAGTAAACAATAATGACAAGAACACACACCTTGACAGTTCTGTCAACAGAACCAGAGAAGATTCGACCACGACTGACAGCGAGTGTGGTCACGCTGCCTTGATGTCGGAATAATGTTTGAACACATTGCATATTGTCAAGGCTCCATACCTGCAGATAAAAAAACAAAGTCCTTACTTCAGATCATCTTTTCAGTTACAAATAAAACATTTTCGGCTATAAATATTGTAATCAAATTTTGTCAAAATTGTCAATAAAACTTTGTGAAATGTTTTTCGATCGAATTCATTTGTTTAAATTTTCTTTCGCCGTCGACTTAATACATATATACGTTCGTATGTTTCTTGTCGAATAATTTTTTTTCGTCAGATGTTTTTGTCGAATAAGTCTTTCGTCGAATGTTTTTGTCGAATAAATCTTTCGTCGAATGTTTTTGTCGAATAAATCTTTCGTCAAATTTTTTGTCAAATAAATCTTTCGTCAAATTTTTTGTCAAATAAATCTTTCGTCAAATGTGTTTGAAGAATAAATCTTTCGACAAATGTTTTTTGTCGAATAAATCTTTCGTCAAATGTTTTTGAAGAGAAAATCTTTCGTCAGATGTTTTTCGTCGAATAAATCTTTCGTCAAATCTTTCGTCAAATCTTTCGTCAAACTTTTTTTGTCAAGTAAATCTTTCGACAAATGTTTTTGTTTAAAATTTTCGTCCGTCAAGTAACTTTTGACGAATGAATTTTCGTCAATTTTTTTTGTCGAATAAATATCCCGTCAAATGATTTTGTAGATATATGGAAGTTTTCATTAAAGGCATTAGATGTTTCTGTCGAATAAATATTTTATCAAATGTTTTTCAATGGAAATTATCGTCAAAATATGAATAGTTTGTCTAATCAATTTCTCGTCAGATAAACAAGCTTTTTAATATTGAATTGACACGGATGTGGAGCAAGATTGGTCAGAAAGAGCAAAAGAAAAACATTTTTTGTTTATATCAGCATAATATAACAATAGGCAGACACTGTCCTGATATGAAACATGTGTCTGATATGAAACGGGAACACTCATGTACACCTTTAAGCTATACAAAATCAATATGAATAGATGAAGAGAAACCTACCCTTAGAGAGCCATCGTAAGAAGCACTTATGACGCGATTAGAATCCACGATCGTCATCAAAACTAAAGAGTATACTATTCCAGCGTGTCCTTAAAAACAAAACAAAACAAAGTAACTCGAGAGTCGAATTCCTAAACAATAGACCTTTTCATAAAATACGTCACGAACATCACTTGCCTCGTTTTGAAATTTTTACCAAGGTGATTAACTCCCAGTGGATTTTATTAAAACTACTTTCTATTTATATGTCTCAAAGGACATAACCACCATGGTAATTGTTTGAATACGAGGCAAGTGATGTTCGTGACGTAATTTATGAAAAGGTATTCAACAATGTGATTTTCATTTCCACATGCAAATATCTTCATCAGGGTTGGAATGAAATCCGAGGGGAGTCAATTAAGGTGAGAGGGGGCGTGGTTGAGTGGTATTGCGCTCGTCTCTTGACCGAAAGGATGTGGGTTTGAGCCCATAGCGAATCAACCACGTAGAGAGTTCACCTCTCAAAACCGGTCCGGGACACCGTAAAGGAGCACCCCTTACGATGGATAACATAAATCGAAAAAAACTCGACCGATATGGCCAGGTCTTATTAAGTTTTTACCGAAGGGCGAAGGTGTGATGTAAGCTCGATTTAGGAGACTGTAAAATATGCACTACTACAGTTGTGCAAACTCCAATCATTCTTATCCTAAGATTGACTAAAAAGATTGAAGCAAGGTATTGAGGTGAGCTGGAAAGTAGAGTATCAGGTTTGCCTCTTCCTAAGTCGAAAACAGGCGACCGCGCGACAAAAGTGTCGACTATCCAGCTCCGTTTGAATAAATGAAATGAAAACAAATCACCCCAGAAGAACACTAACCTGTCAATTTGGCAATCTTATTGTAAGAATTTTTGTTCCACACCTAAAAAAAAACAAACACAAAATTGAAAAAAACATACAAACCTATCTTCTCCTGTCAAGCTAGACGAAGAAAATCGGAAAATCGAACATGCATTAGGTATTGAAATTACCTTATACTAATTTGAGTAAAGAAAACGAGTTAAGTTAATTTTATATTCAAGATTTCATGCCATACAGGATGGCATCTTTCAGTTCAATCTTTTAGAGGATATATTCAAAGGTTTGAGTTGAAACAGTACAACTTTGGTAAAAGCAATCAAGCACTAAAACCTTAAAGCCCGTTTATATGAATGATTTCAGAACCGTTCTGCACTTGACCTTTATGGACGTCCTACAATTCAGTGATCCAAGCACAAGTTTATTGTCTTCAAATTTTGAAGAATTTCGTTGAATTTGAAGAAAGAAAAGCCTCTCTTTGTACCTCGCTGAGACAAAAATCCGTCTGAACTGAAAGGACTTTGTACACTGAAAACAGGTCATGTCATTATAGGCCGATGACCTAACAAGTTGACCTTGACATTGAGTACATATCGGTTTTTATTGTATTCCTATTAGTATGGTCTATACTGAGTCAAAAAAGCCAAACTTGCCCTTCTGAAGTCTTGAGGAAAATTGCTTATTAAATTGGCTATTATCTCACTTACAAGAATGCAATTTTCGTACGTGCCAGCGATGATGTAATCACTAGAAACGACTAATGAATACACGTGACCTCCTTGTGAATCAATCACGTGTAAAGGTTCGAAATTCTTCATGTCGTATACCTGTACCAATGAAAGAGGAGAGATGGGAAGTTTGAATCACAGCAGATTAATCATAGCTTGAACCTCCATAATCCGAAGCTCTCCAATCTGCTCAGAGTACTACTAGAATGTGATGTCGTTTAAGGACGTTACCCTCCTTGGAGGGTCTTTGTTCTTGACTTATTCATGTATAAATATGTCAGAGCCTCTGTATCCAACTCATTAGGCTATCTAAAGAAGAGGCGTGGGTTCGAGATAGGTAAAGGAAGAAAATAACAGGTAATACTCATAGTATTACTCGAACTAGCTTTCCTACTCAATAGCCCGTATACAAATTCTTATGGTTAGATGGAAAAGTCTTCAAAATTTGGGACTAACAAGAAGCAATCATAAATCAATTTTTTTGAATGGTTGGAAGATACAAGCTAGTGGGTTAGTAGCTAGTGGTTAAAAGATACAGATTTGAATATGACATTTAATCATAAAAGACTGGCTGGGGACGAGCTTACATAAGAAATTTCCGTATAAGTGGATAATGAAGGGTTTTAGGGAATCAAACATCAAACAAAAGTATAGAAACATGAGAAACCTACTTTTATCGTCTTGTAAGCACCACAATACAATTTATTTTCACTGGTAGCGAGTGCACGAACCCAGTGGTTCATAGGGCTTAGTACCGTGATGTTTTTCAACGAGTCCAATGACCAAACCTATTGAAAACACGAATCATATATCAGTTTGAATACAAGTATCCGAAAGTTTGGATAATAATGACTAGTCCGATGAATCTTTTATTACTGCGTTTGGTTGACGAAGGGCATTATTATGTGTGGCCGGACCATCCATAGAGAGACTTAATGTTCCTATTGTCATGATTTTCTCACCGTTAAAGGTGCTACTGAAATTTTCTTAAAATATTTAAAATGCAACCAAATGCAACCCTGTTAACAACCAGTGCAGTACCATTTTTGCCAATGAAGCATCTGAACCCAAGCAGGCAAGACGAAAATCAAAAAGGACAATAATCCTATATGGGAAAGTATATGTATAGCAAACGGAAGAATCTATTGATAATCATCGATCCCCAGTTCGGATTGGATTAGTGATGGGAAAGTCGGACAAAGGAAAGCTTACCTTAATAGATTTCAAGGAGCCACTAAACAGCATCCCATTCGCAACCGCAAGTGTACATATAGCATTATCGTCGGCACGGAAATTCTCGATCAATTTCAAATTATCAATATCGAAGACCTACAATGGAATTTGAATATGAAGTAAATCAACCTCATTCTGACGTTTTGATTACGAACCAAAAACCAAACAAATGAACGAATGGTAGGGTATTATTATCCAGCGCCATCTTAGTAAAAGCTGGTACCGTGGGGTCTCTTTAATTCAAACCTCTATAACTCGAACAAGTTTGCTGGTCCCTTCGGTTAACAAATTGCTTTATAAACCTTACTCCATAACTCGAAATTTCCGTATTGTTCGAATTATGGAGACTCCACTGTAATGCATTTCTTTATACAAAGAGAATGGCTGACATTTCAAGGATTACTATATAAATCGTGGGGCGAAGCATTTCCAAAAGAGACAGGAATATTTCTAAAAACAGGAATAGGAATTGGGACAACGAGGTTTAAAAGAAAGGAAACATAGATTTTAGGATTTAAAGCTAATGATAGACTGTATGTAAGCCATGCTTTATTCAACTTACGCTTATTGTACAATCTGCCGAACCACTGTACAACCGACCCCTAAAATGATATGGATTTTTTTAGTTATGAGAAGCAGTCTTGAAACACAAAGGTTAGTTAAGGTACGGGAGGACAATAAATGAATGAAACAACTAATTTTTATGCATCCGGAAAAAAAAATCAAAAAAGTCGCATTTCCCGTAGACTGGAGTCGTTTATAATGCGTGTAATACTAATAATACCAATACTAATAATAATATGGGATTTAGTTTGTATAAACGACTGGAAGAATCCGGTGTTCCAGCCTTATAGATACCCCGGCTAGCTACGCAGAAACTTGCGTAGCGAGAAAACAATTTATCAAGCAACAACAAACTCTCAAAACGAAATCAACTCAAATGAAAAACTTTCAATACACAAATCCACACAAATTTTTTTTCTCAAGAATTATTTTGAGCGGGAAAAAATTATAATTGCAATATTGACACTTTCTTTTGTTTGGAGTTAGTGCACAAAGGTTTCTAGACGACTAAAATTGTTCTTTTCATTTTGCTTTATTTCTAATATGTACGAATTAGTCGTCTAGCTTGCTAGACTACATTTCCCGGGAAATTTTCTACAGGAAAAATGGCCGAATTTGTAATAGTAGGGGCCACTATGTCGCAAAAAAGTTTCCCGTGTGCAGCAGCTTGCGCAAAGGGATTTTATGATTGAATATTGTTCCTTGAATATAGAAGATCAAAATTTGAGAGGTGGGGCCGGGTGTGACAACCCGTTGCCATGGAAACTGACGTCATTGGTTACTATGGCAACCAAAATAAAAAGTCGTCAAAATTGAAAAATTCTTGTTTCATTCGAAAGAGCATGAAAAACTGATAAAGAAAAAGGTCACAACCTATATCTGAAAATGAATATATCAGGAGATATTAAGGAAATGAGGCAAAATGACGTCATAAAACGATGTGACGTCATCGAAAAATAAAAATTTGCCAAAATTCAAAAATTTTTGGTTTTTTGGAAAAAATACCTTCCAGTGAACAAAAAAAATTATTACGAAAAAAGTCTGAAAATCCTTTTTAAGAAGTCTATGAACCAAAATTGATATTTTTAAATTTTGCCTGTAATGTGCTTGGGCAAGCTCCAACCTTCGAAAGGCAAAAAATTAAATTGTCAATTTTGGCCAATAGACTTTTTTTAACGAATTTTCAAACGTTCTCGTAATAAGATTTTATGTTCGCTGGAGGGTCTTCTTTCCAAAAAAACAAAAATTTTCGAATTTTTGGCAAATTTTATTTTTCGATGACGTCATCGTTTTATGACGTCATTTTGCCTTATTTCCTTAATATCTCCTGATATATTCATTTTCAGATATAGGTTGTGACCTTTTTCTTTATCAGTTTTTCATGCTCTTTCGAATGAAACAAGAATTTTTCAATTTTGACGACTTTTTATTTTGGTTGCCATAGTAACCAATGACGTCAGTTTCCATGGCAACGGGTAGTCACACCCGGCCCCACCTCTCAAATTTTGATCTTCTAAATGCAAGGAACAATATTCAATCATAAAATCCCTTTGCACCAGCTGCTGCACACGGGAAGACATAGTGGCATATAACTCGCGTGCTTTTATTTTCTCATTTTTCTTATTTTTTAAAAACCGCGAAAAAGCGAAAATTAGTTCGCTTAAAGTAGCGCATTTTTCAGCATCACCTCAAAAACGTTCAGTGAGGTAATGTAATACTTGTCACCCAATAACCGACAATTGACAATTGACAACAAAATTCATTAAAAAGCAGGGTAAGTATAGTAAGGAAAATTAAAACTAGTCCTTTTTATTATAAGAAAGGAGGCGCGTCACTTATGCTGACAAAGTAAAATTAACGAAAAATTTGTGTTTGCGCGGCGCCGAGAGGAGAGCCTTTAATTCAAAATGCTATGTCAAAAATGCTGGGTAAACAAATTGTAGGAGATTTAAAGTTTAGATTATGTGCTAATTATTATACAAATTATCATCCTGTACCCAGGTCACTTTCATAACAAGAATCTTGTTATTTTTTTCGAATGCGTCGCCACTTTTAAAGCTCAATCGCGCTATTTTGTTGTCATCCCCAGTCTTTTTTGGTGTTGCGCGGACCTTACAAATCCGAGATTGCATATTCGACGGATCGTTCGTTTTCACATAACTTCACATAGCTTTAAAACTTTATCGTGGTGTGCAGAAAACAATAACGATCTGATTTCAGGTTATCATCGCGTAACAAATATCGTATCCTATATAACACAACAATATCATTGTAAAACACATCAGGAAAATATACCTATATGCATTCAATGCCAACACCATTCCTGTGTGTTCTGTGAATGTCGCGATACAAGTGTAATTTGAACGCGTGTCCCATACCTAAAAACGTTTTATAAGTTGAAGAAAAAAACGTATACCCTATTGTGCCGTCCGATGGTATTTATGTAATGCCCAGAAAAAAGTGGAAAAGAATTTATACAAATAAATACAGTGGACCTTCTATCATTCGAATCTTTCTATACTTCGAACTATTTCTCAGTCTCCGTCAAGGAGAATCCCTCTTTAATATACTTTTTCAAATCTCTGTATTTCGAACAAATAAGATTCCCCGTTCGAGTTCGAATTAGGAAAAGCCAACTGTACTCATATGACCTTATACATTCATTATATTTCTCAAAAATTGTACATTTAAATATCTCAGGGATTCACATGAATTACCCACCTCCCTTAAAATCAAAATTACTTTTTCTTTGGTCCCCTTAAACATAAATCCCCCCCTCATTTCTGAAGATTTCAGAAATCCCCCCTGAAACCATGCATCTATTGATTGATCAAAGAAATTTCATTTAATTTCAATTATTGTTAACTCCAGTCATATAACGAGTAAGAGGATTTTACTTTATAAAGTCCCTTGAAATCTACAATTCTAAAAGTTATTGTTACCTTGATCGAATTGTCGGATGAACCGCTGAATAACAGTGACGATGAAACACATAATGTGCAAACAGGACCCTGTTAACGAAACAGAAGATCCAAAAACTTTGAACAGGTTTGATTCCATAGGAAATCCGATATGTTAACACATTTCAGTCGTTAAGCAGAAAAATTCGAAACCGCTAAGGACTGAGGAAGACTTGAGAAAGCAAGAAATTTTGAGTATTGGGAAAAAGCTTTCTCCTTTTACTGTCTAAGTACAGAAAGACAAACCAGTGAAGATCTCAAAGAATGGGAAGTTTAGTAAGAAGAATAAGATGTGGGCATGGCGTTCTAAATCAACAGGCCTAGCATGCGTGCAGTGACTTCGATTTTTGTGGGCTCAATTTTCTGAAAATAAATTTGAAGACGCTGCATTGCGACGTCTCTTCGTTATAGCTTGAAAACAGTGAGAAAAGTCACAAGGAAGAAGATTTTGGCGAGAATAGATGCACGGAAATCAACCTTGACATAGTTTTGGGAATCCGGGAGCTTGTTTGTTACACATCTAATGGAACATTGTGTCTTACACGAAAGCAGATGTTTTTGTTCTTTACATTCTTCCCACGAGAACGTACAAAAAGAATGTTTTGATAAAAAAAGTCGACATTTCGATTTTTCGTAGATTTAGAACGACATGGATGCGGGGGATGAAAGTATGTTCTCTGTCACACAAACACATACCTGGTGTCCAACGAATGTTCCTTTACATTTCAGTACCGATTGAACATCAAAAGCACCCAGGTTGAAAGCTCTACTGTCCATACTTGCTAGTTGTTTCTGTAAAAGGAAGGTAATAAGTACTGCAAAGAATCTAACACCGATTGTATACAAATGTTGCAACATTCTTATATTCTCTTTTATCATTGGAACGCCACTATGGACCATTTAACAGCCGAAATGGATCATGGGTAACCAGGACTGATTGCGGCCCAATGACGGCTTCCCGTTGGTTAGATGCAAAAAATCTTTGGACCAATAGTAGGTCGTCATTAGCACGGAGTGGTCCTGATTACCCATTACGCTTTGCGACTGTGAAATAGCCTATACAATTGAGCAACCTAGGTATTTCACTGGTCTTATTTATTATACATATTTGTTACTATGGTTACCTCAACATCGACGAGAACACCAGAGTTTTGCGAGGCTACAGTGGAAACTTTCGCTAATCGTTCTTCCAATTGATCTGAAAAAGAGGAATTCTTTAATGAAAAATTTAAAATCCCTGTCGGCATCTGTGAACCGAAGAAGATGGTTTTAATTTATTTGTTCTATTTAATTTATACTCAATCGCGAACGTGATGCACATGTAATCAAAACAGAGAACTATTCTGAACATAGGCCGGTAAAATTTTAGTAAAAAAAATATGATTACTGTAAATAAGGGGGGGGGGGGGGTGTTGTTCACTTTCTTTGAGCAGTAAAATTCACCGTTGCTTGGTCACGCTTAAAGGGGGCTTATTGCTTGGATCAAGAAAAGGGCGAGTTTCACCGAATCCAAACGGTTTCTTACCAATTCTTCTAGCGAAAGTGAGTTCAGTATTCTGTAGTTTTCCTTTCAAATCAGAGATTGTTCCTTTCAAATAATCCGATTCTTTCTGCTTCATTTTGATGATGTCTTTTAATTCATTCATCTGTTTCTCTGAATGAACCAGAAATTCCTAGTATAAAAAGAATGAAGAATTAATAACGTATTTTTTATAAGAACAAACTATATAAGAACATAAGGCTTCGATTGCCAAAATATCAAGAACAAGTTAAGCACATTGTAAGGCTTTGCGGACTCTAGAACACCCGATTTCTGAGGTAAATGTATTAACAAAATTACTCAAAAAAGGCCAAAATAAGAACATATTAAGAACATTCTTAAGTTTAAAACTCAAAAAAACTAAGGAAGAAATTAAAATCATAATGATAGCGCTGAATAAATTGGAGATTGGAGAAGTAAGCGGCGATATTGATCACATGATAAAAAAATATCCATCTTATTCTGTTCGCATTTCCAGTTAACTTAACCCCAGTATATCCTATTTATCATATTTGTTACTGCATCAATCGAACTCGGCAGAAGAGAATACTTGAGCTAAATTTGTGAGCTGGAAATTGCAATTCATGATACTCATGACATTATGTTCTATCACAGAAGCATCCAAAGTAGCTTGGGCGTTGCAAACACACGGGTTTTTGGATGCTTCCGTTTAGAACATTACATCATGAATATCACGAATAAGTACAGTGGAGTTTCTTTAGCTCAAACACGTACAGAGAACACAAACTTGTCCGAGTTATGGAAGTTTCGAGATATGGAGGGTTAAACTTGTTCAAGTTAAAAAGAACTTCGAGTTAAAAAGACATTCCAGTTATAGAGGTTCGAGTTAAAGAGACTCAACTGTATGTTCATAACACTGTACCTTCATTCCTTCGAATCTACATGATTCCAAATGACCCACCAACTCGTCTGACGTCCCTTCGAATGGACAACTGGAAAATCAAAATGGTTAATACATTAATTAATTATTTTTCAAGATTCTGCAAGACAACGCTTAGCCATCGGCAACAAAAGGGTAAGGAATTTTCAAGGAGTTATCTCCAAAGATTATTAAATATCGTGATTATAGAAATTTCAATGAGAACCATTTTTTATATGAGTTAGACTATTGTATGGCCAATAATATTCTAGGAAATTATAATGAATTTGAGAATATCTTTACTAATATTTTAAATAGGCATGCACCTCTTAAAACTAAATATCTTAGAGCCAATAATAAACCCCATGTTTCTAAAGAACTCAGGAAAGCTATAATGAAGCGATCACATCTTAAAGCCTTGGCAATAAAATCTAACAAACCTGAAGATGGGGTTAACTATAGGCGACAAAGAAATTTGGTTGTAAAGTTAAATAAGAAGGCAAAGAAAACTTATTTCAGTAGCACTGATGATTCTCTGAAAACTAAATTTGAAGATCATCCCAGTATTAAAGAAATAAGATCTAACAAGAGTTCTGGGGTGGTTTTTGACTTCACTCAGGTTGGAGAACAAGATGTTTTTAAAGCCATCTTAAGTTTGAATAGCTCAAAATCTGTCAGTGGGAATATACCGACTCGTGTGCTTAAAATTGCTGCGGCTTCGTGTACTCCATTCTTGACTTCTTGTTTCGACGAATCCTTAATATCTGGAACTTTTCCGGATAGGTTGAAACTAGCTGACATTATTCCTACTTTCAAAAAAGGTGCTCTGACAGACAAGACCAATTACAGCAGATTACAGACCCATAAGTCTTCTCCCTGTGATATCAAAAGTTTTTGAGCGTCTCCTAACAAACCAACTTACTACTTTTCTTGAACCATCCTTCTCCAAATAATTATGTGGATTTCGAAAAGGCCACAGCACTCAGCATACGATTCTGAATATGATCAGAGGTTGGCAGAGTGCTCTAGGAGATAAACAAAAAGTGGGAGCTGTATTGATCGATCTGTCAAAGGCCTTCGATTGCCTTCCCCATGATCTTTTGCTGGCTAAATTATCAGCTTACGGTCTTGGGGAAAAAAGTATAAAACTAATGCATAGCTATCTCAGCAATAGAAAGCACAGAGTCCGTATAGGCTCACACTTAAGCCCTTGGCTTGATGTATTCTTAGGTGTTCCCCAAGGCTCTATCCTTGGCCCGCTACTTTTTAATGTATTTATTAATGACCTACTTTATATTGTTAAGGAAATCTCAAATTTTGCAGATGACAACACTTTATCTTCCTTTGGACCCACTATTGATGATGTAAATTCTAATCTTATTTATAAATTGACCATAGTCTTAGACTGGATCAAACATAACTCCTTAGTTGCTAACCCCTCTAAATGTCAGTTGATCTATCCAGGAATTACCAATGCCAGCTCGTCTTTGTGCATAAATAACATAAAGATTGACAGTGTGGAGGTTGTTAAACTACTGGGTGTTCAGGTAGATATCAACCTTTCCTTCATGCCATACGTCACTGAGCTTTGTAAACTATCTAATCAAAAACTTAGAGCACTGAGACGACTGAGAAAATTCCTGACTGATGAACAAACAAAATTTCTCGTCAATGCTTATATTCTATCACCTTTTAATTACTGCCCACTTATTTGGATGTTCTGTGGAAAAGGGGCTAGCAACATGATTGAGAAATGCCACCATAGGGCACTTCGAGTTATGACCAATAGTGGGTTGGATTACGAAGCTCTCTTGACTGATTGTAATACTCAAACCATACATTCTCGTAATTTAAAACTCCTTCTTTGTGAAGTCTTCAAATATATTCATAATCTTGGTCCAAAGATTATCATGAAATTTTCACAATTAGACAATCAGTCTATCAGCTCCGTAACGGTCAATCCCTAGCTTTGCCATTATACAAACGATATAACACAGCTTTTGGTGTAAACACATTTGATTTTAGAGCTGTATCCACTTGGAATAAATTAATTACCCTCATCAATTAAAAATGAGAACTCTTTAGTCTCTTTTAAAAACGCTGTAACATCTATTACACCAATCTGCACATGTAAGGCTTGTACATAATTAATCTTAAGTTTTTAAATTGTTTTTTATTTTTTGAAATTATAATAGTTGGACTTTATTGGTCAGCCTAAGCTGAGCATTCAAATCCGTAAAATTCGGTTCTTCCATCACCATCATCATAAGACGGCAAAAAAAAAATCCGGTTTTCCGATCTCACTTTAATTTCTAAACTTTCTTCCGATCGGGTTAACTTTTTGGGTACTTTTAGCGTACGTTGTTTTTACAGATCATAATGTAGTTTCAAGATGGCGGCGGCTCAAGCGATAGTCAGATGTGATAAGTCAGTGTTGTACCAAAGTATTTCCAGTGTAAACTGTTGCAAGCTTCAATTTCTGTCATTTATTTTTTTAACTCGGCAAATCAAACACATGATTTTCATCAAGGGGATTCTTTTTCTATATCCTTTGAAGGTTTAAAGCCGTTTGCTCAAGTTTTTGTTTATGTTGAATTTTCTGATATACTTTGTGTGCTTTTTAATAGTTTTTGCAATAAAAACATATATTTTTCTTGTTTGCCTCTAGGGGAATTGATGGTGTTATAATCTTATTGGGATTTGATAAAGTTTACAAAAGTACAGCTACTGTATAAATTTGATATAAAGACTGGATGCAATCGTGCTTTTTTGGACTTGGACGTGTTTGTGATAAAGGCGAATCGCAAAAAACTGTTTGGTTCCCGTCATTTCTACTTTAAAAAGTGGGAGTCGTTCGGCCGGTCAGTCGAAAATATTTTTCTGTTAAGAAGCAGCTATACATCTTGTTGAAAGGGAATTCGTGTGGACTGATCTGAATTTTAAAATTGAGAAACCGTGGATAAATTGGTGTTTTCGGTTTACTCTCCATTATCATGCGGCTCTCTACTTCGATTTGAAAACTTTTAAACACAGAGCGTGCAGAGGTCAACAGTGGAAATCCAGCAAAGCAGCGGAAAAGCTTTCCGACTCTCCAGCTCGTAACCGTAAATCAGATGACGGGAACCAAATGATGACATCACATCTCCCATTATTGGACAAATGGTCTTTGGAATTTGATCATTTATATTAATATTAATATATACAGTTCTTGTTGAAATTGATCAAACTATTTTTCACGCAGTTCCGGACGCAGATTGTGTTTTTCTAACCTTTTCTAACCTTGGCGCACATTTTGACTGAATGATGGAATGGAATGAATGGCGATAACAGTTTATAGATATCTCTTATCAGACTTGCAGAAAGCGGGCTGCCGTCAAGTTACACAACATGCTGTGCACACTCTCGTCACAACTTGCACAGCCATAACAAACAGATCAATCTGGTCTTCATTTAACATTGTTTTAAAGTTTAAAAAACACTGCCAGTGCTTGGCACAGAAGAGAGGACTCCCAGTTGAAATTGATTGCTACACCGCTGCCCTGTTGAATTTATTTATTATGGTTGTGTGTTTATTCCGCCAAGGCAGTAAATCAATCGCCCAAATTCATAGACCAATCAAAAGCGAGTTTAAAGCAAAACGGGGGAAAATGAGCTTCCCGCATAGTTGTGAATTTTAAGTTTTGCTTTCGATTATCATTTGCGACCAGCAAAGTCTTCAAGATGGTTGTGTGCATGTTGTGTAAATTGACGGTTACTAAACTACAAAATTTATTTACCCAGACTGGCCATCCATATAGTACGTACACTGTGAAGGGGGAGAGGGGGTTCAGCAAAAGCGTACATCTATTGTTTAAACAAAGTCATTTCTATTGTTCTCTGCGTACAAGGGGGATGGGTGTCAAATATTTGGAAAATCTTTGCGTACGTACTATATGGACAATGCTAAAGAGAAGTATACTTTGAGCTTCTCGTGGGGGGGGGGGGGGGGGGGGTTGGAGGAGCTCTCAGGCTTGTTTTACATTATTTTAAATCAAGTTATCAAATGTTTCACATTTTGTACATTATTCAACATATTTAGTCTACTCTGTTTCAGTGCATCTCTTACATCTGTTAACCCACTTATTAAAGCTATCTAGCTAAGCTCTATTGGCTGACCTTGCAGCCTCGGCTGGTTTATTAGAGTTACTTTATGTAAATCTATTTTTATTACCCAACTTTAAATAAAGAATAAAAAAAAAAAAAAAAAAGTAAATAATTTTATGCAAAGGACAACGACCCCCAGAGTATAGCTCGGAACTTTTCCGGGCCACTTGGTGATTTTGAACTTAAAAAAGTCCTGAATGTGAGCCGAACTGACCCACGAATATTCGGGGCGTGTTCGAGCCAAGTCTTCGGAGGCGAAAACCCAATATTTTGTGACCCGAACTCGGCCCGAATATTGATGCTCGGGCCAAAAAGAATGTTTTGCTATTGGTCAGAAATATATTTGGTCATGTTCGGGCCATACAGTGGGTCGTAAAGGACAAAGGGCAGAATTTGGTTTAAAATTATGGTCATTAAACAAAGTAGACTTCATTAAGTTTCTATTTAATTGAGGTGCTTAGATGAGGTGGCAAAATATTAATTACTTTCTGAAAAAATGAACTAAGCAAATTTGAAAAACTTACCTAAATCTAGAGTGAGGACATCTGGCGTGTTTACAATGTGATAAATGGCTGTCCAGTTCCTAAAAGAGATTCAATACGAAAAAAAAACTTTTCAAAAGGCTCAAAAATAGTTTAAAAGGTGACCTTCGTCTGACGCAAAACGAAAAATTGCATCAGAAAATGCAGATTGTGTTGACTCGAATATTCTAGACGGTAAATATTCGAATATTGAATCCTTCAAAATCGGAAACTTCATAGAAAATTTCGACTTTAAAGAGCTTATAAGATTTTTTTAGAATCGTAACTGAGCCTCAAAATTTTGTTATCTTTTTTCTTTCAGTTAGAATGCTTTATTTGAAATTTGAAGTTGCACGCTTCTTAGAATAGAATGGCATTTTTCATGGATATTAACTTTAACCTAACTTTTTGGAGAAAAGTCATCCTAAAATATTCTTACGGTATCCTTAGGTTAGGATCCAAATTTAAATTTATAGCCTAAATTGAACATTTAATAAATACCTGAAGCATAAAATGGGATTTTAGTGAAATTTTTCAGCCTTACAGGTGGATAATTGGCAAATTCAATGTTGCCAAATTCAATGATGGTGGTGTTCTTAGTATTTTTAAATGTTTGGCCCATTTTAGTATGAATATATATTCTTATAAAAAAGCGTGCTTTTATCGTGCCTTTCCTCTTTTTCGAAAGTTTGAGATAATAAGTAAAAGGAAAAATGTTCAGGCTCGAAATTTAAAAAATAAAAAAAAAATCTTTTAAAATCCAAGAATCACTTTAAGCTGCTTTAAGAATATTTTCAGGCTAAAAATTGAATCACGAGGCTTTCTTCTATTTATTTGATTCTAAAAAAAATGTGTGAGTTGCTTTCTTTGATTCCTATATAAAATAATCATAAAATTGTTAGCACCTTGTTAATACCGTTGCTATAGAAGCATTACAATTTCAAATAGAACTTTCTTTCTAGTATGAGTAAGCTGTGATGGCCGAGTGGTTAAGGCGTTAGACTTGAAATCTAATGGGTTCTACCCGCGCAGGTTCGAACCCTGCTCGCAGCGATACTTATTATATTCTTTATTGCGTTCAATATATAAATTTTTTACAACATAATAAAAGTGAATAACATTTTTGGCGGATGGAAGAATTTGTATAATTTGGCGGCTGGAGAAATTTTTGTAAATCAAGAATTATTTATCTTAGTAGTTTTTACTTAAAAATGCAGATTTTAGTTAGAATTTCTATCCTAGAAAGATTTTGTTAAATTTGGCGGGTATTCAATTTGACGGACGGACGGTAAATTTTCTAAATTTTGGCGGGTATTTCAATTGGCGGATTTAACCAAAAATCGCAAGATTCAATCCCGCCAAAATTATTACACTTAAGGTAAGTGACTATAGAAGACAGTATCAAAAAACTTTTTTAAACGCTGCGGGTAGGAAGGGAAGGATAGGAAATTATACAACCCGCAAGACAAAGCGCATTACCGGAAAGACAGGTACTACATTAATCTGATGAATGTATAATTACCATTTTGATAAGCATAGGACAGAGTGAGCTGTTTGGACAAACGACTGGAGCATATTTACAATTCATCTCGTGCTCTCTGTATATAAAAAAAGGAAATGTATCAGTTCAGAAAGTTTTAAGGCCGGTCTCCACTTTCGTGCGACATGAGCGAAAACTTTTTGACGTTTTTGTAAGGTCATTGGTCGGTTGAAAAATGAAGCAATTCCATTGGTAGAAATTGACGTAACGGATGCAAAAAAAGTAGAACTTCCTTCAACTTTTTTTTTGTTCGAAAGAAACTTTTTTATGACGTAATCTTTTCTTCAGGCAAAAAAGGTTAAGAAAAAAACTGTCGCCCATTTCGCGCGAAAGTGAAGTCCGGCTTTAAAACTTCTCATAAAAGGGTATGATTCCCCGGGTTCAAACACGTCTTGCAGATGAAACACTGAGTGTGGCCCTAATAAAAATTCATCTCTAGCTTTAATTTTTCAGCTAGATAAATTTTCTCGGGCTTGTTTCTCTACTATATCCGTGTCTAAGTCCGCCTTACTGCGCTTAGCTAATGTAATCACTGGAAAGTAAAAAAAAAGCGCTAGGAACAATTTACCACAAGTCAATACCAAAGTTATCTAAATGCAACAATTACAATTAAAATGATAAATGATTTGACGCTTTCGACTGTAGTATAAACAATTAACTAAAGGTGGGCTAAGGAATAAAAAGTGTTAAAACGACCTAAGAAACGGTTTAAAATAATCCATACTTGCGCTTGCTTAATTTGATGGTAACAGGACAACCTATAAAAAAGGGCAACGAACATGAATGGCTGACTAACATTTCTGAATGGATAATAACATTGTTGGTGAATAAGAAAGTGTTATCAAATCTTTATTGATAGATATGGTAATTGTATCTCCCCCCCCTCATACACGGTTATTTATAAAAACTTCTTTTCAAGCCCTTGATGCTCTTAATAATTTTTTAAATTTAAAGCCTAGAAATATTATTTTTCGGCATTATGAGAGTATTTATTTTTGTGCAATTTCCCCCAAAAAGGACACTATTCTTTACTAGTTCTTTATATTTGGCCAACGAGCTTAATTTTCATATTCTTATAAAAAACGTGTATCACTTACCGTTATTATCGATTTCATATTCACCAGGAACACCCGAAGATGCTGGTGAACAACCATATTTGCAATGGATCAGTAATTCACCAACTTGATCTCGGATCTGATGGGGGACGAAAGGATGAAATCAGAAAGAAGTGTACCACTAAGGTTCGAAAAATTGACCATACGTGGGACTCGTCTTTGAAAAAATATGTCAAGATTCGCAAAGAAAGTGAATCTGAATGGGATTGAATTTCCAAAATATTCTCGAAATTTTCCACTTTTCCTTATTTCCATCAAATTCCCCTAAAAAGGTACCCTACGAGGGACTGATTTTTCTATTTTGTTGGTTTAGCGACCCTACCTGGGACTCATGGAGGTGAAAAAAGGTACCCTGACCAGCGGCACATCCTGTACCCTTTTTGGTCAAGTATCCCCCGGCGGAAATCCGACTAAGACTGATGAGAGTGAATATCTTGGTTAATTCAATGGGATAAATTTCTCAGTTTTCGTGTCATCTAAGAAATCAAGTCTCAAGGTCTACAGTGCTTAGCTAAATCCTTAAAAAAATCTAGTCGACATATTTCTTTGAGTTTTAAAAATGCTCTCAGTATCAACAATTGCAGAGAGGTTTCTATCGCCTCTTAAAACATTACAACTCAAGTCGATTCGCTTTAAGCATGCTCTCTTTTTAACTATCATGTGGAAATCACACGCAACTAGTTTTTACAAAGTAACAACATTGGTCAAAGCAAGGTCTTTTGTCTGACGGAACATAGATTTTACACAGCAAACTCGCACATTTTCTTGAAATTTTGGTGAAATATGATGAATTTTGAGACGTAAAAGGCTCTTCATATACTTCACTGAGACGGAAAAACTTTTAGCACTGAAGCAAAAAAATATTACCCACTTAAAACTAATATAATTTAAACTTACAGCAATATTTACGGGACCGACAGAAAGTTGAGTTCCATCTGTTGGACAAGTTGATTCTAAAGATGAACAACAAGCAAACAAATGAGATGAATAATGAGATACTCTACATGAAAACATAAGATAAGAGGTTCTCGTCAAAGGGAGGATGTGTTTTCTCAATTTCTTATGTAAAGCAGTGGTCAAAGCAAACTTTCCATTTGAGACGGAAAACGGACTTTAAACAGTTAATTTACCCAAATCTTCCTCTTACTCAAATATTTGGAATTTCTTGGTCAAGTGAAAGGTTATTACAAATGTAAGTAAAGATGGGTTGGAACGAATGTGTAGAATTTCAAACAAAGAAAATATGTAGTACCTTTGGCAGCTGATAACACACATTGTCGACAAAATGTATGCTGAAAACAAACAAAAATATAGCATTATAGCTTAGATTTTCAGATAATTACCGTCAAATGGGGTTAGATCGATGACCTTTATATACCCTGGAAGCATTTTCTCGATCCTGGCCAGACAAAACCTTTGATCGGAGTTTTTTTGAAAGTGGCACCCTAATGGTAATATTT
Source organism: Clytia hemisphaerica (assembly GCF_902728285.1). Taxonomy (NCBI): domain Eukaryota; kingdom Metazoa; phylum Cnidaria; class Hydrozoa; order Leptothecata; family Clytiidae; genus Clytia; species Clytia hemisphaerica. Next base: position 533,358 of record NW_027103726.1, on the reverse strand, counting down.
TTAAACGGAAAATTTCATTGAATCACAAATCAACCCTCATCGAGTAGTGCAACTAAAGGGTACCACTTTTCTAAAAACTCTGATCAAAGATGGCGGATATAGCTTGGTCCAGGGTATATAAGGGCCAGTGGGTTGGATTCATAAGTGAGGAGTAACTTTCGTCACCTCAGATTAGCAGGCTTTCCTGGTCTGTGTTTCGTTCAAATTACATGACTTCTGACTTATAAAGTGAGGACATTGTGGTTTGGAGGCGATAAGCGTTATTACTGGCTTATGAAACCTGTGAAATTAACCTCGAAAGAAATAATTGACAATTGACAGTATACGTATATTATACATCAAGGCCCCTTGGATTATTTGAAAAAGTACCACAGAGCCTCTAAATTTTCAAGTTTTAAGAAGGTTTTAAGACCCCCCTGTCCCGGAAAGAAAATATGCCCTCCTTAACACGGGGGAAAGTATAAATTGCTTCCTGGAATAGCATATGTGGACTTGGCCTGTTACACGAAAACCGCTTTTTTATCGCGATTTAACCATAAAACAAAGAAAAAATTTCGTTTGTTGGAAGGCACTGGCTAATGTGGACTCTAAAACACAAAACAAAATTTTTGATGTTCTTATAAAAAAACGTGTACTTAACGAGGCTCCAAAAAATTTTCATGTTCTTATAAAAAAAGTGTACTTAATGATAAATTTGCTACATACCCCACAATTGGTGATAACAGGCTCACGAAATACACTTTTACAAAGTAAACAGATCAACTTCTCTGAGATTGGCTCACAGAATAATGTCTTCTCCTGTATTAAAACAAAGTAATTAAGATTTTCAGTCGCGATAAAATATGTCTATAAACTAGCTTACTCTAGATTCAGACCAGACCAAAATAACCCTTACCTTTCGAACCTTCACCAAAATATTCCAAAACTTTTTGGAAAATTTTTTGGAACAAACAGGGGCTCATACAGAGTTAGATTAATAAGATAATTGTTGGCGCTAAAGAATAAGTAACTTTTCTTACAGTGTTTTCCAGCTGTGGTGTGATGGATATGAAGTTTTGTGAAGTGGTCACCAGACCTCCTCCTTCAGATTTCGTTCGCCGATGACCTCCCTCCTAAAAAGACAAGAGAAACATTCCATTCGTGATTTATAATATTGGCATCTATCCGCAGACACGTGTTTCATCCTTCCCAGGACTCATCAGTGCGGCTCAGGTAAGCGAGCATAGACTGCTGTTGTCACCAAACTGCTCGAAACACTAAGTGTTGAGCTATATATTATTGCTATTTATGAGCTATATATTATTGACATAATTTTCATAAAGAAATTCCTGAAAAAGCCGCTTTTTAACCATTTTAGTTACGAATCGAAACAAAAAACAAATGACTAATTTTAAACAATACAGCTAGGAGAAAACAACCAGTTTAGTCTGACCAATCAACCATGTTGTGCAGGTGTATGAAATGTCAGATATTCGTAGAGAAATCACTTTCCTCGAATCATAGTCCGTAGAAAAACTCTTGGTTTGGAAGGTTTTTGTTTTAACTTTTTTCTTCGTTATTAACGCTCATAAAAATCGATTTGCTCAGTTTTTGATCACGTTACCAAATACTCCTCTTGGGATTGGTTTAACACTTAATCACATGATCAAAAAGTGAGCAAAACAAACTTTCTCAACCACAAGCTAAAGTTCGAAACGATAGAAAGAAACAAAGGTCTTCCAGACCGAGGTTTCTTATACGAACTATGCTCGAATAGGCACTATTATGACCAATATGGTCGATGGTGAATTTTCTCCTACGAAAAAATTCATTGTATTTCAGCAGCAAAAATATGACTCACTTTTCGGCCTCCCAGAGATTCGGTACTGTCTTTATACATCATTGTTTTCGATTCGAAATTGTGTGCTGAAACTGCAAAAAATGTCAAAATGAATTCCTTGGATGTTTGACCATATATAAGACATCCTGTGCAGTGATCTCTGAGTTAAGTTAGCTTGTCTTATCATAGGTTTATAGCCCGAAGGGCTAGATGTCGTGCTTTGGGTGAAAAGTGTGCCGAAGTTAGGTGGGAAATTCTACCTAGGTCACGTGGTCACTTTTCTAAAAGCTACCAAACAAAGATGGTGGATATAACTTAGCCGAAGGCCATTTCACAGTTGAAATGAACCATGGGTTATCAGGACTGTTGGCGCCCCCATAATGGCTTCCCGTATCAGAGTGCCATATATACACGCCTGTGATTAATATCAATCAACATATAAACCTTGATTAGGGAATGTTTTTGGTTGATCTTGATAAAGCAATTCTTCTGCAGATGCAGATGCAATGGGGTACGGATTACTCGGTGGACTGTATGTGTTACCTAGGTGATAAACATAAAGAAAAACGATAGACTGAATATCTCCAAAAAATGGTAGTCAGGATAAAAGTACCTTCAACAAACTGTATGGGATGAGCTGGAGTTTTTATAAGATACTTCACTAATTGGTCATTTGAAATAATGAGATGACGCGTTCTTTAGAAAAAGCAATAAAATCCTTTGTCTCAAGATTCAACCATCAACCGAATCATCGAAAACCTTGTAAAAACTCCAGCTTGATCCAACTGTATCACAGTGTATACACTTTCAATTCGACCTTGAATTGAAAAATTTAAAGAGTTCGAAGTACCCAAGAGATTCAAATTACAGAGGGTATTTCATGACGGTTTCTGTTGTGCTTGTTAGTAAAGTGAATGACACTAGTGAATTTTGAAATTTCCCTAGATATGACTCGTTTGAAGCCATAAGGATTTTACTCTCGACAACAAAATCTTTGATTCTTTTTTCTTCCGAATAGCTTCCAAGCTTAGTTGACTTACTAGCAATAGAATTCGTGGAGTTTCGATGTCGGCTTGCCATTGGGCTTGGGCGGTCCTGTATAAACGATAGGATAAAGGTTTAATAATTAGAGCTTCGCAAATTTCGGCCATCGAAAAATGAATCCGGCATGTTTTTTATAACCTCGCTCAATAGACCTTTTCATATATTACGTCACGAACAACGCTTACCTCGTTTTCAAAATATTGCTATGGTAATCGATTCCCAAAGGAGTTTATAAAAAGTTTACTCTAGTTATGAAAGTAACACTTAAAGATTCGAGGGATTTAAAACTCAACATGAGCTATTGCCGATGGAATATTTCTTCCATTTCCCAATGGAATAAATTTATGATTAACTGCTCCAAACTTTGAAAGATCGTTACTTTTAGTACAATAACGCTATATAGTTCATTTAAAAAGGAATGGAATCTTTAATCTTTTCTCTCTCCAATAGAACCACTAAATTTGATAATGAACGAAAACTTGCTCTCTAAAATTTGGTTTTAAAAAAGTGCCCAAATTTTCACGTTTTTGCCAAAAGTGTAAAAAACACTGACATATATTGATTTTATGTTAAGATTTATTTTATTTTATCTAAAACATTGTTCTAGCATTTTATATTCCTAAATGAGACCGAACCTATATTCTATTTTACCGCAGCCATTCCACAATTTTGCCATCACAATATCTACAAATTTAACCGAATGATTTTAGTTTTGATGTTAATTTGATGTTGCGCTATTACGTCTAGTCTATTCTACATTCGAATTTTCTTCTCAGTTTGATCTCCTATGAATATATTAAAATATTATTATATTAGTAGTTTTTCTCCCTAATATTTAATATTTACTATTTCATTGCATAACTTGGACTTTGACAACCTACACAATTCGACTTATGTGATTTTTTATCTATATCATCTTTTCCGACGAACCTATCTTTCAGCGTCTTCTATATTAGGTTGCCCATTGATTTACTATTTCAATACTATGTAGCCGACCAGCCCACTAAGCTTCCATTAATGATTTAGCTGTCCACTTCGTATCAGTTTGAATCGTAGAATTTTATATACATTTATATACATAACATATACATAAAATATTTCAACTTCTTGTAAGAAGAACCAATATACTTTTGGAGATCAAGAAATTAATGATGAAGAAAAAGAAAAAAAAACAAAAAACGAGGCATTCGTTATGCTCAAAATAATTTATCAAAAAGTCTATTCAATCATGTTGGGGCTGCAGTTAACAGTTCTATCCTATCCTACGATAACGGAAATCACTGTGTTTGCCTTCTTTCTCTATCAGCTCGTGCTCTCGACACACACACGTTATAGCCTAGAAATTTTAAGCTAGCTTGATTCAGTCACTAGGATAAATCTGATGGTTAGTTATGACTGAATAACTATAAGTATATCATTCTGAATAAGTATTCCAAGGTAAACTTAAAAATCTGTAGATATAAAGTACTGAAAAACGGTACAATGTCACAAGCTGTGTGTCCTACCTTGTGAATACGGACTTAGTTAGCTAAGCTGCATACGCTATAAAAAAAAAAAGAAAAACAATCACCTTGTAAACCGTACTGATTGGTATGTGATGAATAGAAGGTTTCTCGTTAGAGCCCCGCCATCCCTCCCTCAGTTTCCTGGTACTTGAGCGTATACTTCTTGGTTGATCGGCGATGCTACCCGGAGAAGGATCAATGTCCTCATCGGAATCAAACATTGTGTAATGATCGTGTGGTGTCGGCAATTCCGATGACATGCCTAAGAAACAATACATATGTGAAAAATTCAAAGAATTTCTGTTCAACTATCTTCTTTCAGGAGACTGGGTTGGCAGAGCAGCATATGCATTTCGTCCTTATTAAGACTCATCTACACTGCATATTATATATTTTATAATGAGAACAGGAAGCTCAGTTTTGACCGTGCGGTGTCGGCAGTTCTGATGAAACAGCCTAAGAAACCTAAGAAAGCCTAAGAGACAATACACATATATTCTAAAAGAACATGAAGCTCAGTTTTGACCAAAATATAAGGGCAAATTATAAAAAATCTGTCGCTTTGACATCCATATGACATTTATGTATATTGTGATGGGCGTTGTTTTGTGTCTGGTACAGATATATAACGATCTAATGTATCAAACCAATCCACCGAAAAGCATTTTCACGAGATTTATGGGTAATTAACTCAGCGGGAAAAAAACACGGCGAACGAAAGCGCTAAATATATAATTTATAACGCTTGACTTTACTCTATCATAAGTACGGCAATAGATTGTCTAAAGGACGTACTTTCCAAGTAAACAAATTTTGTTGCCTGTTATTAGTTACAGCTGTACGGTCAATAACGTGTGGTAATCAACGTTTTTGTGCCATTTGTCTTGAGTCTTGCCTATTACCGACAGTTTTATGGCGATTCCAGTTTTTTATGATCTTTTCATTGTTTCATTGTGATTGTATATTGATGAATTTTTATAGATTTCTTATTATATTTGCTGAAAATAGACAGAAGAAAAAAACAGTGAAAATAATGAAAAAAAAAATACCAAACAAGACAAACTTTGGCATATTATAATGCAGCACGGACATAAGAAGACTTTAGAAAAATTTAACATCCAAGCCCTGGTAGAGTGTTTATAAGAACTTTAAGAAAAATTTAACATCAAAGCACAAGCCCTGGTAGAGAGTTTATAAAAAGTTAAAGGAAAATTGGACATAAAAAGCTCAAGCATCAGTAGATAGTTTCAGAATGAGTTTAAGACCATGTTCAGACGTTACGGATCCGTTCCGTTCCGTACCGAAACAAGTGTGAACGTCAAAGTTCGAAACGTCAAAAAAGAAAACGTTACAAAGCAGATAAAAACGGTTTCGCTCCACTTTTTTCATAGGAACTGAACTGCTCCGTTTTCTTGCTCCGAAACATTCCGAAACCAATATGAACACACTCGATCCGTAACGAAAACCATACTGGAGCGAAACGGAACAGTAACGTGTGAACATGGTTTAAGTAAGTTAACATCAAAAGCCTGAGTTCAATTTTGAAATTAAAATACCGATGAACGAGAAATAACGGACAATATCCAAACAATGAACATTGGGGTATGTATTTTGAAAAATATAACAATTCTCTCTCTAGCCTATCTAGTTTTTTTTAATAATAATTTTCATTGTTGTTGTTAAAATATTCAGAAAATATCCTAATATATAAAATATTGAAAAGAATTGTGTCCTTTTCTACGATATCTTGAGTTAAAACGAATATACAAGAAGATTGGATAAAACGAGCAAAGGAAAAACAGTCAATAGGTTTTAGATGGGAAAATCTAGCCGCACTGAAATACTAATCTTCACTGAGAAGATGAAACCTCGAAATTCTGTAAGACTTCGATGAATTTATCATCTAAGTGGGTTTAAAAAATCGACGAGTTTTATTCATAGTAAGATTGCATAAAGAAAGGACAAAGAGCAATTCTTTTCGAAAAACAATGAATATTAAGCAAAGAAAACTTTCAGATGGAACACTTGACAAGTCAACTTTTACTCGTCCACAATTTTCAGAGTATACGGAGGTCAGAAAACAAAGTTAGAAAACGGAGAATGATTTCTGCATTCCAACATTCGTATGTCAAATCTTCATTTTTTCTCTCATCTCTGATTCGTTCGTATTTCTTACGACAACGACGACAATCTTGAAGGTTGTTTTTTATAAACATCGTCAGCACACTATTTTGATTTTTAAAAGGATAATTCAACTTTTAGCTTGTCTCAACTACCACTGCTACCTGTAATGAAAAGAAAATTATACATGTCAATCAATGTTTACGGAGAGGTGACTCCACCCCATATAACTTCCGTTCAGTTCTTAGATTATCGAGTCGGCTGTGTTAAAGTCCTAGATAACTGGGCTGTTCACTTAAAATATCAACTCTATCTATATTTAAACTCAAGCTGGTTCTAATTCCATAAAATTAGAGAATATACTGTAACCCCCTTTTTTTTACACCGAAAAGTTACTACAGCCCTATTAAGCTTAATAATAACCTCCAAGCAGCTCTTCGTGCTCCACGCATTCCACGCATGCGCTCTAAAGGGAATGGTTCTGCAAGACAACATCAACCAAATTATTACAGGTATGTTCTCTTATGTAATGATTACTTTTCTCTTGCTATCTGCTTGATTATTAGGAGGAATGAAGCATTTTATCAGAATAATTATAACTTAACGTGTGCGAAATGTCTGTCAGGCATTCAACCGACAAAAAATTGATTCAAACACCAAGAGGTTGACTAGTTTAGGCTCTATATGTATTGTTGGATATTTGAATACTCTATTTGGATAGAGTATTGGTGAAATTTTATGGGAATTTTATGTTTGTTGAGCTTTTTTAAGCGGTTTCGATGATCAGTTTTTTGGGTTGCATACTTTTTGCAATCAGACTTAAAAACCTTTCATGAGAACTGTTTAATAGATTTGGAGGATAAACAAATACCAACTCTAAGTTCTGGACAGTATTTTCTGGCTTGAAAAGGTTTTAAAACTCCAAATTAAATGATACTGTTTATGATTTTGTAGCCATGATATGTTCAGGTGATCAAAGAGCATTTCAGCAGCAAAAAAGTTAGTATTTTTGACAGGTGAAGATTCAGATTGTTCCATGTACAATTGCCTGTTATCATTAGAAAAAATTCTTGGAAAATATTCAATATTTCAAAAGATACAGAGGTTTTTGCTACTTAGTTCTTACAAAAAATATATCCTATAAAATGATAAATGAATCTTGAAAACTGCGTGCCAATCGGATACCGGTATCCTGGTCACGTGTCATAGTTTTCCCAGACCCCGCCGAACGCGGTTTTGTAAAATTTCGCTGGAGAAACTTTTCAGATCATCATATGCCTTAGCAATGGTGATCGGTTATGAGATTAGCTTAATAAAGGAAGGGGAGTAGAGTAGTTTACAACAGTTTCAATTATAGCTAATCGAGTCCCAAACATGGCCTCTGTTATCCTGTAAAACATCAAAAAAGACAACGATTCCATTTCATATTTTCTAAAAAGCCAAAAGCAAAGCTATAAGATTTCTTTCCTGTGGACTTGATAAGAAATTCAAGAAGTTTCAGACAGTGTACCTTTGCGATAGTATTTGAAGGCTAGAAATCCGATTCCTGCAGCCAGTGCGGCTACTAAACTGACAGACATTGCTGTTTTCATTAAAGATCTTTCTGATTCATCTGAGCCACCCCTACAAAACGAAAGATATAGTAACAGTTAAACCAACATGAACTGTCTCCGATGAGTATTTATTATATATACTTTAGGTGATTCAAAGGTAATAATAGAGCCCAGGCCATTATCTGGAAAGCGGAAGGGGTAAAATTTCGATTGTAGTCCTGTAATATATTTTTGAAATGACACTAATTTCAGACTGACTTTGCGCAGAAACGCAGCTATTGAAAGTATGAACCAGGATATCTTAAAAATAGTATCTTATTTGCAAAAAGTGAGGGGCGTGGTTGCGTGTGCCCTGAATGATATCTGTTAAAGACATCCCCATTATCACAAACTCAGTGTGACCTTCTACATGAAAGAGATATCTGCTAAAAAATCATCCCAGAACAATGCCTTGGACATGATATCCCCCATTGGGAAATCAGGCTAAACAAGGGTTCCAATTCAGAAAGGCAAGGGTTTATCCATCCCGGAGGCATATACAGTAGCTGCATTTGTTATCCTTGCAGTTTTATGAATCGTATACAAAAAGAGACTAAAATAGACTCTCGCTTATTCGAACTTCCATTATTCGAATCATTCTATAATTCAAATTCTTCTATAATTCGAATCTCTCTGTAATTCAAACGAATCAGACTCCTAGTTCGGGTTCGAATTTGTAAAAGTCAACTATAGGTAAACGAGGTAACTCTGAAATGTTTCATTTGGATTTCAAGTCAGCGAAAAATTCGTGAACAAAACATCTAAATACTTGATTGCTTACATATTCATGGCGGTAGTGGTAACTTTACGGAAGACGTTCCTGTATTTGGCGTGAGGTTCTACTGAACTGTAAAACTAAAAAGAAGAAAACATATAGGAAAAATAGGTTGTTTTTGATATCATGACATAATGTTCTATACGGAAGCATCCGAAGTAGCCCGAGCGTTTGTCACTAGTTTTATTGTTTCAATTAAAAATTAAGGGGAAACACCCGGTCTTTTTTGGTGGCTTCCGTATTAAATATGACGTCATGAATATGGGGTGTTTAATATACCTACAAGGCATAGGACTAACAAGGGCAATTGTTAATGAACCATGTTTTTCGAACAGTTATAAAAAGCCCAACTCAATTTGCAAAAATATATCAAATTAGGTTTAGCACAAAAAAGGATTAAACAGACGGCAATACAAACAGACAGACTTTATTATACCTGTAAAGGGAAGTTTGAGTTTTGCACTGCAAATTCATTGGGTGCTTTTTCGTAATTCTAAAAAGTAAATTAAACGAGTCGATGATTTATAAAAAATATAACAACCCTACACTCTTTTTTTATAAGAAAACTTTTGTAAGAGCAATGAGGCTCAAAATCCTCAAAAAATAAGAACAATTTATTTGGAATTAATCAATTTCCGGTAGTAGTTCAAAAAACCATAACTTTGGTACAGAAACTTTTGCTTGCTTTTATTGCATTTCTAGAATCTAGGAGAAATTCTGCGTGGATTGGTATAAAATTTGAAGGTATATGAAGCTAAACTCAGTGCAGAGAAGCCTCGGAAAGTCGAACTTTCGATAAAATTCTAACAGGTCACATTTTCGATTTCTTAAAAAGGCTTGGTTGTGAACGTGTTATAAAATTACCTGTTTTACACTGGACATGTCTGATTTTGTTCCGACAAAGATTGATGGAGATTTTTTCAATTCCTGAAAAAGAAAGGGACTCTTCCAGAAAATGTTTGTACAACATGGAGGGTGGAGGATATAATTGTCCGGGTAGTAATGAAAAATCTACAAAATTTGCCTTGTCCTGGGGTAAACTTGCTCTGTTTGAGGGGGGGGGGGTAATTTTGAATGTCCGGGGGTCAACTGATGCTTTTTCAGGGGGGGGTTAGACCTGCTACCTGGGGCCAAAAATCACAATGCTGGGGGAGGTAAATTGCCAAAAAACATGTTACACCCTCCAAATATTCAATTTTTTTCGGCAGAGTCAGAGACAGTAAAGTTATAGAAAAGCTAGCGATGAAAATCCGTAACATTTTCTCAACAAAATATTTATTTCTATCGCTTATAACGTTATGAGAGTTGGACGTGTGAGTTTTGAGCTGGGTCTCTCCTTTTCTCCATCAGTAAAACAGAAAACCAGAGTCTAGATCCTGGCTAAGTAAAATTGATGCAATGAAATTATTGTGCAGTTTAAGAAGTCAAACACTTCCAGGATTTTAAATTTCAAAAAAATTGTCATCTTCATCCTCCGAAATGATCTTACTGTTTGGAGATCAGCGACAAATTGAAAAGAAGCAGGGTCGGTGACGTCATATAAGTAACAGACGGCATCTTGTTTCCCTTCGATGATTTTCTCACGGCATTCGTCTTCTGATAATTCGTTTAACTGCATGAGAAAAAAAATAGAAGAAAAAAAATAGAAGAAATTTAAATAGAATCATATTCTTTTACACACTAGATAGGCTAACTGCTCACAGATTTCCTGCGGAAGTGTCTCCAATTTTTCAATCGACTAGTCCGCCATGTTGTTTTCTAATTTACTTAAGATTTTTGAACGTTCGAATTTCAAAACATTCGAATTGTGATGCATAACGCGTTAAATTTCATCATTGATTGTTGACGGGGAGAGGGAAGGGGAGAAGGGAAAAAAGATATAGAAAGTTCCGGTTGCAGAAATCAGTTTTATTGACAATCCGCAGAAACGATAAAAAAATTTTCTCAAAAATCGGACTCGGCCATGTTTTGGGCATTATTATGGCATCTTTGAGCAAAAAATCAGAAAAAACTAATGATAAAATCTCGAGAAAATGCCAAAAAAAAACAGTTTTTCCGGCATAAATTTTTTTTCCGAAAATCGGGCTCCGTCACATTTTGGGCATTGCCATTTTGCATCTTTGTGCCAAAAATCAGAAAAAACTAAATGAGCCAATCTCGAGAAAAGCTGGTAACAGACGAACGAACGGACGGACGGACAAAAGTTAATTTATAGGACCTCCAGGTAGGTCCAATAAACAGCACGCAAAAAAGGTTCAGTTCCCAAGAAAGATGCGAGGCTTCAATTTTGTGTACCATAAAAACAGTAGCGTGGTAGGGGGCGCCGAAATACAAAGGGCGCAAAAAGACGCATCCGATTACTAATTTTGGCGCCCCATTGCTCTTTTAGACCTTAGATATGGCCGTTTTCGGCCAAAGAAAGAGAAAAAAACATCATCGTGCTCGCTTCGCTCGCGTAATTTCTACGACGATATTTACTTTTGATAGGGGGGGGGGCAAGATCAAAATCTTCTTATATTGCCTCCCCAGTTTGCCCGAATTTTAGTCGACCCACCACACTACTGCATAAAACGTCAACGTAAGTTGCAAATAGAAAGCCCGTACATCAAAACAAGTCGTAAAATAAAAAGACTGGCCCACTCACGATAAGATAAACTTCTTGTTTCCGTAACTGCACCGCATTAATGACGTGTTTGGATAAGGGCTGGTCTTTTTGGTAGCTTCCAACGTAACGATCTACGAAGCTTTGTAAAAACGCCGTCTTCCCACAGTTACGTTTACCGACAACGTAAACTAGAAAGACACTCCTGGTCGTTTTACGTTTCTGCATATCGATATCTTTAGCACGTGTAACTGAAAAAGAAAGAATGGACCAGTAAATTATTTCCATCTTAATTATCAAGATTACGTCATCTTTTCCTACCCGTAAGACCCGTATAAAAACCCTGTATTTATCGCCTGTATCCCGTCAAATGACGCCTGAAAGAAAAGATTGAGGGTGTTATCGCTAAAAAGAAGTTACTCATATCAAGGATTCTATCAAAAATACACCAGCCCAAGAATCCTGAAACTGGTTTGATTGATTCGAGGTTTCCAGTCGAACTTTTGCATTAATCGACATCGTTTTCAATTGTACATGTTCTTCAAAATTACCTCTCAATCCAGTTAATTGATTGTCAAGGTCACCATGAATGAAACCAAAGTTGGCCAGCATCCTACACGCCCATTTGTAATCGAGATACGTCTGCAATCTAAATACAAAACGTTTGTCAATGTGAGAAACAAAATAGCACTTACTTTATAAAGTTTTCAACGCCTAATAACAACTACAATACCTGATTTGACATGACCGAAATGCTTACTCCCTTCATACAACCGCTGCATAAATACCTCTCCCTAAACTTAGTATTTGAAGAGATGGGAGCAAAATGTAAACATTGTGCGAGCCACGTGTTATAATACGAAACAATCATAATCACGTGTCAAAGCAAGCAATATAATGTCTTCATTTTTTGGTTTTTTGACTCTTTTTTTTCTCCATACAGTTGCTTTTCAAATTTCGTAACCACTTTATGTCCTTTTAACACTGGTGACGTCATCAGACAACACTTTTATCCACAGACATCATATCCTTTTACACACTAGATAGGCCAACTCCACACAGATTTCCTATGTAAGTGTGTCAAGTTCTGAAGTAGGCTAGGCCGCCATATTGTTTTCTATTTCACGTTAGATTTTCGAATGTTCAAATTTCAAAACATTTGAATCACGCTGTTGACGACCAGATTGAAAACAAGATGGTGGACAAGTCAGTTCTAAATCTGGACACTCCCTATACTAAATGGGTAGCCCGCTCCAGTCAAGTAGTTTACAGATCAATGCTGCTTACATCCAATAAGCAACGAAGCCTTCAGCAGTGCACCATCCTTCATCATTGGTGTAGGTGGAAGTAAAGTCGTTGACTGCCTCGTCAGGACACAACCATAACATGTCCTACAAATGATTAAAGAAGACAGTTGAATAAATTTTGGTAAAGTCTTCTTGAATTTCATAAAATAATTGCAAAGGTCGTTCTCAAATACTGGCTGCTACGATACTTCAACGTCGTTAGACATAATCAATGTTTGCAAGCGTTTCCGGCTTTGTATCAAAATTGAAAACGGACGGATTTTTGGGAAAACATATTACATGTGTAAATGTCGTTTGAAGTAATAATTTCATTTGAAAACGAGGCCAACAATGTGGTTGATTTATCTCAAGGGTGTGTACTAAATATAAAGTATACTTTTCTATTTAGGAAAGCTTCTTTAATACTGTATGAGCAACAAGGGATCAAATGATTTTGAAGGGATTCTTGAGAAAATTGAGAGTATACCTGAGTATACGATTGAAAGGATAAATATGAGGGAAATCTAAGGTCACACTTGTGAACCACAATATAAAAACGCAGTTGTTGAGCCAAACAAAATTTTCCGAACCCGCAATTGAGGTCCTAGCCCGGAGGCCACTTATTGCTTTTTGATAGACTGGATGGCGTTGATAAGTGGCCCGGTTTTATATGGTAGACTAAAAAACTCTCATTTTTTTAAGAAAAAGGTAGAATCTTTCACAAAAACACTCGTAAAAAGCTCAGTCAATGGGCCAATCCATTTTAAATCCTTACAGAGGGGTGGATAAACATTTCCAAGGGTTAACCCGAGAAGAATTTCCAGGGGGTCTAAAGGAGTTTTTTCACTTTTCTAGGGAGTAAAAATTTGTTTTAAAATTTTTAAGGGGTTCCAGACTGATTTTAGTTCGTCCAACCTCAATTAAAAGGTAGGAAAAGAATTTTTCCAATGTTTTTTTTGAAAATATTGCCGTTTTCTATTTTGGATACCACCACACATTTCAAACTATTATTTTTTGACGTGAAAAGGTTCGTCCACCCCCCCCCCTGGATGTATAGATTTTTAATGGAACAGCCCAAAATCATGATATGCACCACTGCAATGACTTGACGAAATTATGCAACTTTTCAGTTTTTTTTTCCACCCAATACGTCATTTTTTTTTTAAGGTAAGGTAAGGTATTCGTATTAGCAGGGTTAAGCAAGAAGCTATCTATGACATACGGGATCTATTACGTGAGTTTTTAGACTGGATCCGAGGGGTTTTAGCCTGATTCCTGAAGTTTCACGGCGTAGAGAAAATATTGGTTAAGCAAAAAAGGCGATATCGATCGATCGATCGATACAGGTCAAATTTCATGGGACAGAGTTAGCCTTGAGATTTAGACGCTAGCCCGTGAAAAACTCACGTAATAGATTCCGTACGTAATAGATAACTTTTTGTTTAACCTCACTAATTGGGTGGAAAATTTTAAAAGAAAAGTTCTCAGAAGACTCTCCAGTGGTGCATATCATGAATAGATAAAGTATTTGGATACCTTGAGTTCGTCAGAAGACAAAGCATCATCTTCATCTCGATCATATTTATAAAACAATTCCATCACGAAATCCAATCCTGCTGATGATAATTCCGTCGTGCAATTGCTTGGTATCACAAAACTAAGAAAGAAAAAATAAATTTTCATTCATTCATTTATTCATTCATTCATTCATTCATAAATTCATTCATTCATTCATTCATTCATTCATAAATTCATAAGAGATTTCTCCGTAGACATTTCTTAATAAACATGTGCTGAGACGAGAAAGAAAAAACAAATTTTCATTCATTCATTGGATAATGCATTCGTTAGCATTCATCCAAGCCGATGATAATCCCTGTATTCTATTGTGCAATTAAAAAAAAATTTTCATTCATTTCCTGATATAAGTGATTTCTCTGAATTGTATATGGACATTTAATTCTTCTTGTTAAAAATGTACTTGCAATTTTGGGGAAGAGGTTTAAGAGACCTTGAGGGTCCTATTGTTTTTATTCCCAGTCTAGGGGCGTCTTTATTGAATTCTAAACTTAGATAACACAACCATTATAAAGCTCGCTCTAATACACAAGATCTCCAAACTCTGATTTCTGTACCGTGTGAGCTTTGAGAACAGACTGAACAAAATCAAAATACATATAGAGCCTCTGTAACTCGAACATGCACGGGGAACACAAATTTTACGAATTAAGGTAAATCTCGAGTTATAGAAAAGGTTTATGAGACATTGTTACTTGAAGGGACCAGAGAACGAAAAAGGATGATGAGAATTATAGAGACTCCACTGTGTCGAGTTCAAAAATAAATTACTTAGGTTCTAGGTAATCTTGACGTAGTTCAAGGTCACTGCCATATCCGAATCGATTCAAAGCAGTCCACGTGGTTTCTTGGCGTCCTTTTTGTATAAATAGTGTGTGAAGGTACAAGAATCCTTTAAAAAAAAGAATTTGAAAATGTTAGGTTTCTTGGCGTCCTTTTTGTATAAATAGTGTGTGAAGGTACAAGAATCCTTTAAAAAAGAATTTGAAAATGTTAGGTTTTCTTGGCGTCCTTTTTGTATAAATAGTGTGTGAAGGTACAAGAATCCTTTAAAAAAGAATTTGAAAATGTTCGGTTTCTTGGCGTCCTTTTTGTATAAATAGTGTGTGAAGGTACAAGAATCCTTTAAAAAAGAATTTGAAAATGTTAGGTTTCTTGGCGTCCTTTTTGTATAAATAGTGTGTGAAGGTACAAGAATCCTTTAAAAAAGAATTTGAAAATGTTAGGTTTCTTGGCGTCCTTTTTGTATAAATAGTGTGTGAAGGTACAAGAATCCTTTAAAAAAGAATTTGAAAATGTTAGGTTTCTTGGCGTCCTTTTTGTATAAATAGTGTTTGAAGGTACAAGAATCCTTTAAAAAAAAGAATTTGAAAATGTTAGGTTTCTTGGCGTCCTTTTTGTATAAATAGTGTGTGAAGGTACAAGAATCCTTTAAAAAAGAATTTGAAAATGTTAGGTTTCTTGGCGTCCTTTTTGTATAATAGTGTGTGAAGGTACAAGAATCCTTTAAAAAAATTTGAAAATGTTAGGTTTCTTGGCGTCCTTTTTGTATAAATAGTGTGTGAAGGTACAAGAATCCTTTAAAAAAAAGAATTTGAAAATGTTAGCAGATGCTACAAATATATTAATAATAACAATGTACTTAACGCCATTGGTAGAGGGGCGGTACATTGAATTGAAATGAACACTCTCGATCCGTAACGAAAATCATACCGGGGCGAAACGAAACCGTAACGTCTGAACATGGCCTTAATAACAACAGTTTCATTTTTTTTTGTTTGAGAAAGATTAAACAAAGTCAGATATTCGATATTCGATTTTCAGCCGACCGGGGAAATGCGATAGATATAACAAGATTTGGGAATTAGTTCCTCAAGACTTCGACATCTCAATGACCTTAAAGAATTCAAAGACAAAATAAAGCATTCGAAACCAACGTTATCAACGATAAGTAACAAACAAACAAACAAACAAACCAAACCAAACCTTCGATGGTGACTCCTTCTTCGGTGACACCTTCTTTCATGTGTTTTTGAACGGTGTTCTTCACTTCTTGTAAGCCGTGTGGTGGGAGTGAATTCCGAAAACATCGTTTCTATTGAAGGAATGGAAAGAAATAGATTTCCCCCTATATTAGGCGCACAGATGAGTGGCATGGAACCGATAAACAAAATTATTTGTCCTCTATATGCTAAGAATGTCTGGAAACTTGAATCTTAAAACAATTACACGGCTTTTGTATTCTCATTGAGTGTAATTTCATATTAGATTGCAAAGGCAATATTTTGGCCCAAACCTAAAATAATTTGAGAACAAACTTCAGCTATCAATAAGAAACGTGTTTGTTAGAAACATCACCAGTGATAATGTAAGAAGACCCTAAAGTTGAGCCAATAGGCCAAAAGGCTCTTGTCAAAAAAGAAATTTGCGTAGAATCTGGAGCGTAACAATACGACATTGATAGAGTACAACTCTTGCGTTCATTCTGATGGTTACAAGACATATTTTTGACGTAAGTTGCAAGATTCTAAAGATATCTTACTTAACGTGGAATCATTAGAAAATATCATCACAAAGGAGTCTGGGTTTTAGTTAACAAGGTAAGATTATTGACGTCAAAGTTATAGACTTCGAAGTAGACACATAATTTGCCGTCATTCCACCTGGTTTCCACCTCGACCCAACCCCTATGTAGGGCTGAACAGCGTATAGAGCAGTGGTCAAATGGGAAATGCATTTAACCAGCAAATCTGCACATATTTTTGAAATTTTGGTGAATTCACTGATTTTGAGACGGAAAAACCTTCTTATGTACTTCACTTAGACGGAAGAACTTTTAACTCTAATAGAAAAATGTATCTTAATCTGTATCTTCTTGTTAAATAATAAAAGCGACTCTACACAATGAAACCGTTTTGATTTTGATTCTCTCCTAACGCTTCCTCGTTCGGAAAAACTCAAAAGTAAACAAAGAACACTATAAAAAATTGACTAACCTGAAATTCGTTTAATTCGATATCATTGAGTACTCCATCATTATCAAGATCGCATATCTAAAAAGGCACAGATATCTCCTAATGTGGGCACACTTTCTATAAGGAATTCATAAACCAAGTGTTTTGAATCTACCTTAAAAAGTGTGTCCACTTTTGGAAAACTGAAATTAAAATAGTAAAAAAAAATCCATTTAAGTGTTTTCAGTTCTCAGTTTTTCAACGGTCAACATTCAAATGACATTCGAGTCCCACATAAAAAGCCAAATAGGAAAACAGCATGGCGGGGACTAGTTAGATCCGTATGTTACGTGAAGCACATTTTCAAAATTTATCCAGACTGCTCGATCAAAAGTAAAAAAGAGCTCTCGTATCTAAAGACAACAAAATTATCATAATAAGAATATTTGATTTAATTAATCATAAAAACATTCCTCTATCTTTAGACTTCTTAATTACTTTCATTTTTTGTCAATAGAAAGAGATTTTCCTCATGCTAATTCATATTACACCAACTTTCAGAAGCAGAACAAAATTGGCCTAGAGAAATTTATCCAAGCCTTCAAAAAAAAGACAACGTCCATTTTACGTCCATAAAACCTGCAAATGACAACACTTGTGCCAGCTGGGTTGTTTCAAGAATCATCGCAATATCTGACACACTGATGAATTGAACCAAAGTTATCTTACCCTAAAAATTCTTTCAAGGCCTTCTTGACATTTTTCTGTAAGCTAAAATTGAAAAGTTTAAGATGAGATAAAATCTAAGAAAAATTTACCAAATGTCCTAAACAAGCTAGATGTAAAGTAATAAGGAACTTTTTAGTAGTCAATTCTTTTGAAAACGGTTCAAGACAATAATTGACAACAATTTGAGAATGCTCTAAAAGATTGATCGAGGTTTAGCGATAATACTGTATTACTTCAAATAAACGCCGATTAAATTTTAGGTTTTAAGAGGGGTGTTTATTCGAGGTGGGCGTTCAAAAGCAGGGGCGTTTATTCGAAGTAATACGGTAGAGGATACCCGAAAAAATGAAAGTGGACTGAATAATTTGAATATATTAGAAAGTATATTTGAATTGATCAGATAACAGTTAATCATATAAAATTGTGTCCCTAGCAAGGCTGGACTTTAAAAAATGTTGGTTTGTCGTCAGCCGACCGACTCTTCTCTAAACTTGCTGACCTAAAAACCTTTATTGCTATTGCGACGAAGAGAATTTTTTCTTCTTCAAAAATTACACAATGTAGACAAAAATTCCATGAATGACCAGAATAGAAAAATCTTTCCACCGTCCGACCCAACCTTCAAAAGCGAGTTTTTGTATTTGCACTTTTGAGGATGGTAGAGTGACTGAAGCGATTTGGAAAAACCCGCAGTTCTAACCCGCAAAATCGAGGACGGTAAAAGTTCTGAATCTCTTTCGTCCTCAGCTGGTTATGATCTTGTCAAATTAGAACCTTACCGTCTCCGTCGCTGAAAAACACACATACATAAACTCGGTAAAATCTAGGATTGGACGACGGCAAACCAAGCATTTTTTAATTCCGGCCTAACTTTTCGTGTTTTGACAAACAGCAAAAAAACATAAAACATACCATTTGTTCGTCGTGTGAGTATAGAGGTGCAGTCGGATGTAGAACTGCTTTTTGCGCATAGTAAAATAACTCTGAAATATTCTTCAAATCATAGGCTGAACACTAAAATAGAAAAATAACCATTGATCAAAACAATGATTTCATTCAAAGTTTCCATAAAACAAAATAATAAACTTTACAGTTTATTTGCATTTTCACTTATTTGTACAAAAAGAGTAATTCTGGACATTTCAGTGCTTGAAAAACAAAAACAAAAACAAAAACGATTGAATGACATGAAATTCTTCAATGTTAAAACTGAGCTACTTTGAAAGAATCCTTTTCAGGGGGAACGCATCCAATACCCACTAAGGGGCTCAACAGACGTTAAATTATTCAGTATATTAACCAACCTCGTTCCCTGCGTATTATCAGCTATTCCTGGCATCAATCAGTAACGTAAAATAAAGCCTGGGATACCACGGGAACGAGGCTGAATACTAATAAGTGACAAACCTCAATACAAGTCTCAACTTCAGGGTACTGGTCCATGATACTAAGTAGTTCATTCATTCTGTCGCCCTCTGCTTCCATGCAGTCTGACTTGTTGCCCACCAAAACAATGGGTTTGCGAGGTTCTCCACACACATCAAAAACAATAGGTAGCCAGTATGAAGTGATCTGTGTAAAAACATATTTAATTGCATTAGCCATCCTTGTTGTTAGCTTTTCAAACGATGATAATTTTAACTTTAAAAGGTCATTTAATTTATTTAGCATATTTTGAAAAGTGAAGCAAAATAATGATATGTACCCTTGCAATGACTTTATGCAACTTTTCTGTTTTTGTTCCACCCAATACGTCACTTTTTCTATTGTTTAAGTGACGTATTGGGTGAAAAGATTTTTTAAAAAGTTCTCAGAAGACTCTCCAGTGGTGCATATCATGAATAAGACAAAGAAGCTCAACGTTTATAAGTATGGTGTCCACTGGAAAAAAAATAATAACTTCGTCGCAAATTTGTTTGTTTCAAAAAATAAATTTAGCCATACGTCTGGAATCAAAATTCAATTGTTTTATTTGCAATATAGCAAAAACAACAAAGCAATCAGTACTGTATTCATGATATGCACCATTGCAATGTCTTCCACGGACCCAAGAGTCGATTGATTGCAAGTTTACGTCACTTACAACCAATCAGCTGTTGGGCCCGTGACGTAATGTCAGCCTCTAACTGATACAAAAGTGTTAACAACACAGAAATTTTCTGCAACCTTTTAGTAGTTCTCTTACCCTTGAGATGGATTCATCATTGTCGCAGGCATAGACAACACAAACGACGTCTGCCTAAAACAAAATATAGATTGAATAAAAAAATGCCCCCCTTTTTCATCCCTAAACCTTAAAAATACAGATCCCAAACGGTTGGTGAATTTTTCCAGCAAACCACACTAAGCACTGACTTTAAAAATTGGGAATGAATTACGATTTGGACAATGTCCCTTTTGAAGGTACAAAAACACAGAAAAGTATACATTTCAGAAAGGATACCATAAATTAGGATTCATACCTCCCTCCCTACAGTGCAAAATTTCCCATCCACCTTCTTCGGTTGAAACGAAAAAAAATATTGAAGAACTAACTAACTAACCTGCTCAAGTTCAAACCTCAGCTCATCTTCAGTTTGTTCTGCAGCTAAAATGTAAAAAAATTCAAAATTTTAACAATTTATATATGAAGCTCTAGGAATTCCTAAGAGATTTCTATTGCAATACCCAAAAACAATCCCACAATGCTTCACTGTTTTAGAAAAATCCAAAACTCAGATAAGGTCTATTGTCATGAATGTACTAGGTAGGTATTACGAGACTTTTTACTAAATTAATTAAGTTTCTTTGACTTTTAAACTTTGAAAAGGAACGGTTTTAAATCACTTAAATGACAAATACAAAAGAGGAAATTGAATTTTTCTGCCATTCCAGAGAAAGGGGTACGTTCTAGTAAAAAATTAATGTGGTATAACTCATTTTTGACTGGATACTTCCAGCAGTGACCTGGGAGCCCCATGACCCATGCACCATTTGATAGCACCCATAGATGTTGTTCAATCGGGCATAGATTCTCTAATCATGGTTGACAATTTCAATTTCAATGGCCCTGTTTTTAAAACATCTGAACTCTTTAAAAAAAGTAGGCTTTAATAGTAAAAATACTACTTCTTACAAGAGAAGTCGACAATGTGTGTAGGTACTTTCTCTGGAGTCACATCAGCTGGAATAGTTATCTCTTCAGCTCGTGATGGCACCTATAAATTGAATAAGAAGAGATCGTTTGATTCAGGCTGATTCCAATCTTAAATTTCTAAATAGAGAATATCCAAGAATTCTGGAATGAAAATCTAAAAGTTATAATAAACCTTGAGGGAGCATGGTCAACTTTGGTTTACCAAAATATCAATCTTTGCAATAGAAATGAATATGGACCATAACCTTCCATAACTGACACAAGAAACTTTATAAAATTTTTAAACAGATTAATGTTAGTACATTTTCAAAATCAAACTAAATCACTACAAAGTCATAGGAAATTTTACTAAGCTAAGTTTCTTTGACTTTTCAACTTTGAAAAGGAACAGCTTGAACGACTTTGGAAATTTTTTTTTTCCCTGGGACAATGGAGCAAAATTGATTCGAATTCATACCAACCTCATCAGGGAATTCTTCTGTGACCAGCGAAAGGATTAAGGAGGTCTTTCCTACACCATCTAAAAAGTAACCAGGTGAAAAAGGATGATTTTTAGCATTTTTCCTACACTTATTTCCAATGCAAACAAAACAAAAATTCTTTAAAAGAATATTTTGAAAATAGCAAAACAATATTGTAGGATGTCAAAAATCCAAGGTTGATAAAGGGTTTAATCAAAATTTTTAGAATCAATTCATATTGAAAACTAAGAAAATAAACAATGTCCTTACCATCACCAACAAGTAGAATTCTCACGCCTTTTGTAGCATAAACACTCATTTCTAAAGAGAAAAATAAAATAAAATAGCTAAATTAGCTGATTAGCTCAGGCATGCTTTATTCGCTTTATTCAATTGTTTTTAACTTGGGATTTTTTGACAGTATATGATGGAAATCATGATGGTATGATGGAAATCAAACTTACAAAAATGTTTGTTTTATAGCCCCTGGCTATTGGTTTTGATTTTTCTGAATGACAAAAGGAAGAGAAAAACATACAGCTCAGTGCTGCAAATAACGACCGGTGACCGGTAAATACCGATCATTTCGTAGTTTCTACCGGCCATTCTGAAGGTCAGTTCTGCTCAGTTTTACATTTTGTCTGGTTAAACTTTGAAAACTAGAGGCTTAGATAAAAACCTAATAGCGCTTCTAATTAAAAGAGGAATAGACTTTAAATTAAAACAAGTGTTTAGCCAATCTAAAGATCATTTCAGACAAAGTTTTCTAAGGGATCCACCAGACTCCTTGCTCAAATCATTCTCGTTACGCTCGAAAAATTACCGGCCAAATGAAATTTCCTTATTTGCAGCACTGCTGCTATATTGTGTTTTATTTTATTCCTTTGTTATTTGATGGTGCATAAAAGGTAGAAATTTTAGAGTTCAATGCAAGAGACAGTGCAGTGGCTATATAAAGTACCTAAAAATTGGACTGGTCTTGGTACAGTCATATTAAAAGCCATCTACAGTAGTAATAGCCTTTTAGAAAATTTAATTCCAGCCGATTCTATTCTAGCTTCTCACAGACACTTGTGGCTGCTCGGTTGACCGGCCCTAGTTGTTTGTTAGTTTGTTGCATGGTTGTGTTTGTTAATAGCAAATACACCAAAATATTTGTTTTAAAAAAGGATGTTGACTGGTTGATAGAGTCTGGTCTACAATCATGTATAAAATATTTGAGACAAAGGGGATTTCCCTGCGAAATTTCAAATACCACAAATGATTTTTTACAGTTGGAAAGTAGAGTTTTAACTCAGAGTTTTATTAACAAGAGACTTAGTATTTTTAGGATCTCAGGATTTAAAAACTCAAATTTACTCCAATAAGGCTTGGAATATAGACCAGAAGCCACCGAACCTGTCCAAAATCGAAATATTCAATGAAAGAATGTGGAAGTGCTAAAATAGCAATTCTCGCCTAAACTTTAAATTCTGGAATTAAAACGTTAAAATACACTAAAATATATTTTGACCATAATTGTAGGACTGGCCCGATTGTTGAAAGTGATGACTTTGAAGATCAAAAACGCTTTTACACAAAAGCTAGATTATACACTTGTACACAAAAAATGTCTTTTGATGAGGAGAAACTTTTGTCTGAAACCTTGAGTTTAAAAAGTATTTTTCCTCGACTCTAACCAAAAAAAAAAATTGTTTCTGTAGCAGCTGGGTGATTCTTCAAAAATAGTTCGCCTGGTTGATTTCTGGAAACAAGATTATTTCTTTACCTAACCATCTGAGAAAATAATAGACAATCTATAACAAGAATCTTGGCCCATGATGTCAAATATTGAACTTGTTTCTCGCACTCACACACCCACACCAACTGAAAGCCACCCACCAATTACAATGAAATGTCTTTGCCTTGGCTGGACATTGACAATACATACGTAAGCAAATTTGTGGAACTTGTCAAAAAAACAAATCCAAACTGACCAAGAACCAAAAAGAACCAACAAGCCAAGGACCCTCCCGGGGCTCTGAAAATGTCCGGAGCAAAAAGTGCCATTATTTCATGCTCCGGAACACCGGAAGATTCTGTATCACTTCCGGTGTTCCAGAGCAAGACATCCGCTATATAATTAGTGCTCGCTGTGCTAATCATGTGAAAACTAACTGCGCACATGCGTATTTTAAAAAAATCAGTCAACTCATCATGATAGTTTTGATATTTTGACCAGTGATATAATGAATATAATGTGACAATTTCAATTTCATTAATTGGACCATCATCCTCAAAGACTGTAAGTATTCTATTTGATCAAAGTCCATCGCCTGGGGACAAATATTTTTTTGTAAAATCTAAAACAGTCTTTTAGAACGTGTTGAAAATTGCTTACTCCAGAGAAGCACCGGAAGAAGTGTTTTTTAGCTGCTCCAGAAATTTCTGAAGCGACGGGAGGGTCCTTCAAGCTATCTTTGAAGATATTTTTATTTCTGTTTTGATATGCTTAGATTTCGACAGACGATTCGAATAAAAATGTTCAATCATTCGAGGGCTATGGTTTGATTTTATTAAGGTACTATTTACATTAGAAGAACTAGAAGGAAAGAGAAGACCGCTGCGCCGGGCGTTTGTGGTGTAGTTGTTTTGGGGATTTGGGGTGCATTATTACTGTAAATTAAAAGGCTTACAACCCTGTCTGTCTCAGGGATTTTTCAGAGTGTCTCTTATAGGGTGCGCACTCGTCAGGATTTTTTGTGCGGAACGAGGAAGAATTTACAAAAATGAACTTCAATGCATTACCGTAAGTTGGTCTAATATCGACATCCCTCCTCTAATTCCGACACCCTTTTTTAGAGAAAGGAATAATATGAAAGCTTGAATCACTGATTGAAAAAGGATTATTCTTTTCTGACCACTAAGCAAAGAAAAACAGTTTCTACCTTTCTATAAATTTCAGCTGATAAAAAGGGTGTCGGAATTAGAGGAGGGGTGTCGACATTAGACCAAGTTACAGTAGTATTTACCTTTAAATCATCCAAATCTGTTCATTCTTTTTTTTAAATCAATCAGGAATTATCAGGGAAACAAGTAAAAGAAACTGCATCCAGGTATCTATTTTCTTTTCAAAGATATTGATGTTTTTCAACGTCAAGGTGAAAACACGACTTAGCCCTGACCGCGACACCGGAAAATTCTCGACCCACATGGAAACAAATGGCTGTCGCCATCTTTTCAATTGCGGTTTTTTTAGTAAACAAAAAACACAGGGTAAGATTAGGCTACAATTTATCACAATACGCTTTATTTGAAAATCTACAGGCCGTCTGGCCTTCTACTTTAATGGGATAAATTTTCGGGGGGATTAAACTCATCCGCTAAATTTTAAGATTTCGCGGGGATTAATTTTCACGGATGAGGGATTTCCTGATTTTTCGCGGGGATTTAATTTCGCGGATTGGGGTACAAATTAAAATTTTTGAAAAGGGTCAAAACATTGAAATAAAATTTTTCCAGGAAAATTATTAGATTTTTTTTTTCAAGTAATAAGAGGGTGTTTTGGAATAGGGCGAGGAGATATGTATTACAAAGAACGCTGTTTGCAAATGCTGCTGCCAAAACAAAGCGTCCGAGTAAACCAGAAAACCCATCTGTTATCCCGAAGACATCTAATGCAGTATTTTGTTAGATTAGGAAGTTTTTTAACTTGTTAAAAGAAGCAAAAGAGAGATAAATAAAATGAATTGTTGTTTTGTTATTTTCATTCTTTCTTATCATTGAAAATAAATTCTTTTGTTTTCCGTTTTCCCTCCTTTTCTTACATATCCTTTTAAATGTTTAATTTCAAGCCAGTTGGATTACCCTCTTGCATTGAAAAGCTTTTAACAATAAGCGATCACTTTAGATAAAAATCTTTCCAATACCTCTTCAAAGTTTGTAAATTTGTGAAGAAAATTTTGAGGAAAACGATTTTTTGCTAACAAGCATATCGAGGATTTGACCTTTTTCGAGGGTTGCGTGCCCTCATGTAGAAAAAAAATAAAAATCGATAAAAATAGAAATTTGGCGCATTGCAAAAAAAATTCAAATTTTTCGCGGAAACTAATTTTCGCGGATGGGCCTTTTTCAAATCTCCAATGGGACTTATTTTCCCATGACACCCGGATGACACCCGCGAAATCCGCGAAAATTAATCCCCGCGAAAATTTATCCCATTAAAGTATTTCGAAAAATAGAAGAAATTGCGATTTTTTAACAAGATTGCGGATTTTTTCATTTAAGCGTCATACACCATCTGAAAGCTGAGGATTACAGCTTTCTAGTGGTGAAATTTGTTTTTAGCTACCATGAAGTCAAGCATCAGTGGAGGCTAACGTAACATGCATAGCCCTTAAATAACTGACCAATCAAAGCAGCAAAATTTCAAAACAAATGAACTACGAAGCTCCGCTCGCAGCTTTAACTCTACCATTTTTGTTTTGATTTAACTTTGTATTTTAAGGACCAGCCAGTACAGGTCATTCTATTTCTATTTGGTTGAGTTGCAGGAGGCTTTAGAGGCCTATTCTCGCAACTATAGACGCTTACTAATGAACGTCCTGTCAGCACCTTGAACTGACTACCCAATTCCCCTCACATGGCATGGGTTGACCCGGGTGAAGGAACGTTCACTTGCCAAGTGCACTGCCGTGAGTGGGAATCGAACCCTGGCCACCTGCACAGAAGCCAAGGTTGACTGCCACTACCACGCAGTTAGCAACTCCAGAAGATTTTTCAAATTTTAATTTTTTTTTCGAAACCTATCCTTTATTGTAGAGCTTTGAAAAAGAAAAAAATGAGGGGTCATAGGCCTCCAGAGAATAAGTGGTTGTAAAGATGCTGTATTCAAATTTTAGTGTCGAAAATTTGACTAAAAATGTCAAAAAAAAGGTTAGGAAAATAGCTTGGAAAAATTCGGAAAATGTGTCAAAAAAGAAAAAAGATTTTTTTAGTCATGCTTCTTTAATTTAACATATCTCTTTTTCTAGTGTAGCTAGAGACCTGAAATGTGGAGGGAGGATTCTTTGATGATGTTAGACTATCATTATATAAAAATATTTGTAAGATATTTTTTAATATATTTATCAAAATAATGAAAGATATATATTTTTTTGAAAAAAGAAGACATTGCATTGTTTATTTTTGTTTTTGAAGAAAATAGCTTGGAAAAGGTTGAAATGAGTCAAAAAAGGTGGTAGGACCCATTTTCAAGGGGCCTCTGGAAATGGAGGAACAAAAGTTATAAGTAAAAAATAACTTTTTCTGAAAGGAGAAACCCTAAATCAAAAGAAAATCCATTTCGGCAGAAATAAAAACTTTTTTTTGGGACATTCCCATGCTAAAGAGGACCGACCCTCCCATATTTCTTTTAACCATGTTTAACAGTTTTTTAGAACGTGTTAAAAACCACTTGCTCCGGAAGCGCTGGAAGAGCTCCAGAACTTTCCGGAGAGAAAAATAGTGTTTTTTTAGCTGCTCCGGAAAACTCTGGAAGTTTCCGGAGCGCCGGGAGGGTCCTTGCTAAAGAAGCAAAAAAATGAAAAAAACTACATGAAAATGAAAGAACTAGAATTAGCGAATGTGATTTTTGAATTCCTCACCCTTCAGTGTAGACCTAACTCTTCATACAAAAATTAAAAATTCAAATTCAGTATGTAAATAGAGCAGTAAAAAATACAACTTTTCTATTTTTCCTTTTTTTTGCAAAAGTTCTAGAAATGAAAATAAAACAATAATAATAATTGAATACTATCCACTGATGATCCGAGGCGCCATCATAAAGCTAGAATTGCTTTGCGTACTCTTCGCTTGAGAAAAAGATCGACAGATTAAATTTTTCAGCCGTGCGGGAGTTTGCAGGCGTTCTGTGAGCAGTCTGTAAGTGTTCTCGGCTCAATCCTCAGCCCGTGTTAAAAATGGTAGACTCAGCTGTGACAGATCATTTCGATGGAAGTTGTTGGAATGTTTACAAGACTCTTGACAGAAAATCTTTTGTTTGATTGTCAATGATGACAGCGCCGTTATTAATTTTGTTAGATCTGATATATCAGTGTAGCTGGAACCTCGATATTCCAGGATTAGAAAAAGCTATACCTGTCAATCTTTTTTCTTTAAAGAGTCAACAAGCCAACAACATTGATGAATTATCTGCCATTATGACTTTCTTGAAGCCGTTCCGAAATTAACCAATTGGGTTATGTATCGGAATTCCTGTGGGAGTTTTTTTCGTCGGCAAAAAAACTTTTCCCAGGGGTTTGAGGAATAAACAGAACTGCCATCATTTGTTTTTTATTTAACCATATATTTAAATTTGCGCTCAAAAATACGTAAATAAATGAGTTAATAATATTCAATATACTATTTGTATCTCTCAGAAAAAAAAACAATTACAGAACGACATAGTTTATCATTTGGAATACCCCCGTGTTTGGACCATTCTATTGTGGACGCAAAATAGGGCGGAAACTAAGTAGCACCCTCATTGCAAGATTGCCGCCTCATCTTTATTCGCCCGCGCGAGAACGAGAGCTAATCATTTTTTTCTCGCTTGCTCAAGGGGAAAAGGTAAGTGATCTATATTCTTTGAAGGAAAATCGTCAGAAACGAACCCAAAGACCAAAAGATGTATTTTTGTTGTTGAGAACGTGAGAATCGATCCTGTGAAGATGAAAAAATTTCTACTATGCATTTTTTTCGGAATGCTGAAAAACTCTAATTTTGATCTTCCTTAAGGTAAAGAGGTTGCGAGACTTGGGTTAGCAAGGCAAAAATCGTTAAAAAGCTGGTAAAAATTGTAATCCTCAAAAATTGTAGTTCCAACCTCACTGTATATTGATGTTTGTAAGTGCACTTTATAGTTTTGATTCCCATTGAAGAATCATATTCTGGTTTTCATGTTATTAGATGCTGTTTTAGAGCTTTAGAGCTACACTGCCCTTTTTCTGATAAACATACCAAGTTTTAGCCTTCAACTATTTGTTCCTCCATTTCCAGAAACATTTGTTCATCAACAGTTACAACTTATTTTTCTCCCACGGAGTTCTTAAATGTTGCAAAAACGTTCTGCAATTTACTAATTTCCTGTCTAGCCCGTGTCCACAGTGTTATATACACAGATATCTGTAAAGCCCGAAGGGCTAGATTTGCAGCTTTTATCAAAAAGTGAAGCTCATCTTTGGAAGGATTTCCTACCAGAGTCACGTGACTAAAATATGCAATTTCACCGGTTTGAGAGATGTGAAATAGCGTTTGTCGCCTACGTTTTTTGATCTCGCGCTCCGAAAACAATTAAAATGCTAGATCCTATCCATCGGCACGAAATTTAAAAAGTCAAATTTTTGCTTCACTTTTTTTTGCTGGAGAAAGCTTAAAGTTGCAAATCTAGCCCTTCGGGCTTAGATATCTGTGGTTATATACCGCTGGAAAGCTGATATCACAGGCTTTCTTTTAGTAAAAACCGGAACGCTTTAGCTTAAATAGAAAAAAAGTTGGAAGGGTTCAAAGTTCACGGAAAAATGAAACATTTGGTTTGACATCAAAGAAAGTAGCATGACTTCTGGACTCAACCACGGCACCATTCATTTGAGGGCTATGCATGTTAGCCTCCACTGATGCAAGTTACCCGACTTCACGGTATCATTTCCAGCTCGTTAGCGATAAGCTAAAGTTTAACAGTCATCAGGCTGATTTTCAGACCGCACCGGCAAAACTCCCCACACGGAAGACTAGATTTCATCCGCCATTTTTGGCGCGATTCTGGTGCTTCTGAAAATTATTTCTTGCTGGCGTGGTGTAAGGAGACGATTCTTTGAAAAGGTGATTTTTTTTGTGTTTTGAAAATGGAATAACTTTGGGAATACTTAACCAATTCTAATAAATGACCCCTCATTTTTCTCACAAAGGTAAATAAGGACTTTCAAATAAAATTAGTTTGGTTTCTAAAATTTGAGGAGAAACTTTTGGCCTGTCCACCCAATCTCTTATTTTGGTAGCAACTTGCAAGTTGATTTGGAGTCCGGATCGCATTGTAACCCTTATACAATACAGCTAGTTCACTGTGTCTATTTACGACCCTGGACACCACCGTACATCAGTCAGGACCACATTTCACTTTATCGATATTACGCAAACGGCAGTGTGCACTAAATAATCTTGGTTTCGCTTTCGATTTCAAGCAAAGGTCTTAGCAACAGGGCGCGCGTACATAGAAACTGGGCTGGGTAGAAAAATCTAAACATAGAATTCAAAAAAAATACCGATCATCGTATAGAGCACTAAAAAATACCCCCTTTCTATGTTTAGTTTGTTCTACCTTGGATTATAACTGAAAATATCTTCAAAAAAACCTTCGTCCGCTATCAGCCGCGCGGTAATCTTTGCCCGCTTCAATTCTTAGATAATGAATAAGAGAGGTGCGCTTAGCTAAGCTGTGCTCCCGGGCGATAAATTTATGTTTACTTATCTTGTATATTTTAGTGGTATTTATCCAATGAAAAGGATGTTGACAAAATATGCACGGCATTGATTATGACATCATTGAATATGTCAATGTCGATTCAACGCCGTTAAAGAAAATAATTCGTAGA
The DNA here is from genome assembly GCF_902728285.1 of Clytia hemisphaerica. Classification (NCBI taxonomy): domain Eukaryota; kingdom Metazoa; phylum Cnidaria; class Hydrozoa; order Leptothecata; family Clytiidae; genus Clytia; species Clytia hemisphaerica. The sequence goes on along the minus strand of NW_027103726.1, from coordinate 503,147 downwards.
TAGTTCCTTTTATCTTGAAATTTAGAAATACAAACAAAAAGAGATCAAATTTAATATTTGTTTCCTATCCAGATTATATTAGCGTTAGAATATGGTAAATTTTTCATTGCGCGGTGGAGTCCGGTGGGCGTCCGGTGGGTGTACGGTGGTATTTTAGGTTAGATCGAAAACACTGTAGAACACCACCGTACATAATCCCACCGTACACCAGTGTAGACCTAAAGCTCTAAAACAGCATCTAATAACATGAAAACCAGAATATGATTCTTCAATGGGAATCAAAACTATAAAGTGCACACAAACATCAATTTGTCAGATCTAACAAAATTAATAACCGCACTGTCATCATTGACAATAAAACAAACGATTTTCTGTCAAGAGCCTTGTAAACATTCCAACAACTTCCATCGAAATGATCTATCACAGCTCAGTCTACCATTTTTAGCGCGGTCCGAGGATTGAGCCGAGAAAGCTCCGCGAACTCCTGCGCGGGTGAAAACTTCAATCTGTCAATCATTTTCTCAAGTGAAGAGTACGCGAAGCGATTCTAGCTTTACGATAGTGCCGCGGGACATCAATGGATAGTATTCAATTATCATTATCCCTTTATTTTCATTCCTAGAACTTTTGCAAAAAAAAGGAAAAATAGAAAAGTTGTATTTTTTACTGCTCTATTCACATACTGAATTTGAAAGATCTTCTATGTGGCGTTTTTTTGGAAACTTCAAAAAACTGATTTTTGTCCCGCCTTTGCGGGACTTTGGCTTAAGTGCTTGAGTGCAGCATAGGGTACAAAGTCCAAACATGCCTTTCCCGTAATTTTTGTATGAAGAGTTAGGTCTATACTGTACACGGAATTGCCACCGTACGATTGTCCGGTGGATGTACCCATGCTCACAAGGGTGGCGTTGTCAGTCGGAGTCAAGGAAAAATTTGTAATCTTTCCGAAAAATAATTTAGTTTGTGTGAGCACAGAACGCTAGTTCTCGCAAAAGAAGAAGCATGTTTTGAAAAATTTTGAAACGAACGAAGTTGTGGTGAAAATATCTGGCATCTAATCAGTAGACGTCGAAAAGCCGATAGTTACGCTGGGAACGAAGTTGATGAAATTCTTTCCATTCGCTCGGCTTTTTTGTTTCGAGGAGTTTTTCTTTTAGTTTTTGATCGTTCGTCGATTGAGGGAATCAGAGAAAATACGCACCTAGGCCCTTATTCCGCCTAAGGTGTATACAAGAAGGCGGCCTGACATGACATGTCTTATTGTACGGTGGGAATTCAGAAATCTGATCGACTTCCCACCGTACAATGTACGGCGGTATTTTTCGTGTACGTTGGGACATGTAGGGTGGTAAAAATAGGTTAGGCTCCGCCCACCGTACACCCACCGGACTCCACCGCGCAATGTACGACGGTGTCCAGGGTCATGTCTATTTTATTTGAGGTGGATGGCGGATGATGAGTCTGGATCGCTTCGCAACCCTTATACAATACATCTAATCTAGACCATTCATGATTTATTTGAGGCAAAATGCCTTTTGTACATATTTCACTGAAAAAAAAATCTGAAAAAATGAATTCTACCTCGTTTGATCTTTTTGGTTTCTGTTAATTTCCAGAACGAGCGCAGCTTGGCGTCTTCATGTTGAATTTTTAGACCGCAACTGTGCTACCATTTTCGTTCAGAAGGCTTGATACTTTCTGCTGACGATTGCAAAATTTTGTTTTCTCAGCGCGGCGTGCTTCAAAGAAGAAACTATACAACGTAAATCTTCAGGTAACTTTAACAAATCCCAGCGACACTTCAAACAAATTTTTTTTGTTGATTGATGACAATTTTAATTTGATGACACATTTCAAGGATATTAAAATCAGCACTATGCATACAGCACTAGTCAACCAGATGAGTAGCTTTATTACTTAATTATTTGACTTCTATGAAAAGGAGAGCTGCGCCTCCCTCTCTGCAAGCAAAACAAGCAAACTCTCTAAAAAGAAGATACCTTGATATATAATTGTTTTGCCATTTTTTCCAAGTTATCTAGACCAAATTTGACAGATCTTTATTTTGTTTAGCAGTTCAGCAAGGAGTTCGTTAAATTGCTTGTGAAGTGGGTGTGTGGATGTCTAAGTTACAGAGTGAAGTGAATGTGTGAGTTGGTGAGTGTGTGGCGGTGCGGTGAAGGCTTCTTCATCATATTAAAAGCGAAAGACATATATCTATTTTTGGATCCGGTATGCGGGAATAGTGTCAGGACCTGCAGGCGACCTGGTAGGGTTGGGTATGGCAGTGAGGCTGGAACATCGATTTTTGAGGATTACGATTTTACCAGCTTTTTAGCGATTTTTGCCTCGCTAACCCAAATCTCGCAACCTCTTTATCTTAAAGGATGATCGAAATTAGAGTTTTTCAGCATTCCGAAAAAAATGCAAAGCAGAAATTTTTTCATCTTCACAGGATCGATTGTCAACAATAAAATACATCTTTTGGTCTTTGGGTTTGTTTCTGACGTTTTTTCTTCAAAGAATATCGATCACTTTCCTTTTCCCCTTGAGCGCGCGAGAAAAAAATGATTAGCTCGCATTCTCGCGCGGGCGAATAAAGATGAGGCGGCAATCTTGCACTGAGGGTGCTACTTAGTTTCCGCCCTATTTTGCGCCCACCATAGAATGGTCCAAATACGGGGGTATTCCAAATGATAAACAATGTCGTTCTGTAAGTGTTTTATTTTCTGATAGATACAAATAATATATTGAATACTATTAACTTATTTATTTAAATATTTTTGAGCCCAAATTTAAATATCTGGTTAAATAAAAAACAAATGACAGCAGTTCTGTTTTTCCCTCAAACCCCCGGGAAAAGTTTTTTTGCCGACTTAGCTATTTTACAAATTTCGGAAAAGAACTCCCATAGGAATTCCGATTCATAACCCGATTGGTTCATTTCAGAATGGCTTCAAGAAAGTCATAATGGCAGATAATTTTAAAAGTTTCTCTGAGTAAATGTGTGTAATTTATTGATGTTGATGGCTTGTTGATTCTTTAAAGAAAAAAGATAACAGGTATAGCTTTTTCTAATCCTGGAATATCGAGGTTCCAGCTACACTGTATGGGTGTGGTTTAGGTGTGGTTACGTATTAGATTGGCTAGGAATTTGGTTATTATCAGGTTAGGGTTAGGGTTAGAGTTCGAAAAAAACACTCTTTTTTTGGGATTCACAAGTGTTTCAACCAGTATTCCAACGAAGCCATATTTTGGTTTGTACAGAAATTTCGCCCGCTCAAATCAAAATAACAAAATGGTCAATCTCACTAAAGCAAAACATTGCCGCCCAGTTACATCAATATGCCTCCTTACCTGTCTTTAAAAAAATAAATAAAAGTAATCACGAAAAAGGACGCGAAAAAAAAAGACGTAAGTGTGAGAACAGAGTAATCAAACTCGTTAGAAAAAGTACCATTAGAAGTCATAAAAAATCAACCTGAATAAATGCAATCGGAATTCCAGAGAACTTTATAATTCCCCAAACAACATTACATTACTATGTCAAACTCCCATTACATAAATTTTACAATTACGTCAGAGTAGACTACACTCGCCACCAAAGAGGTTTATTTGGAAAGGGTAATTACATTTTATTGTTCGCTTCTTTTTTAAAGATTGGCCGGGTTGGAAAAGTATGAATTTCTTTGTACATATTTTACCTATCCCAAATAGACCTTTTTTCAAAGAGGACGTCCTGTTGAATAATTATGTAGTCCAGCCATAAAAACAATGATAGAGCCATGCATAATTACTGTATCATGCATATTGTAATAATTATGTATGGTTTTATCATTGTTTTTCTGCTGGACTACATAATTATTCAACAGGGTGGCCTCTTAGAAAAAAGGTCTATATTTAGGAGGCTGAGTTTTAAACGAATCGTCAAGTTGAAACGAACGATAAATGTATCAAGGTCTGTTTTATTTACCCCCTGGTGACTTAACAAAAGAGACTTAACTCGATGTTACAATCCAATTATTGAAAGTTTGTCTCGGCCTTTTGATAATGAGCGAGACATACGTTCTCTGATTACGCAATTTTCATATTGACATTTTCGAGGCATTTTGATGTAACTGCCGCCACAGTCAGTCAGTACCTGGAAAGTGATATCTACTATCCGTAGATCTAACACAATTTTTTTTCCTATCCGTAATTCCGTTTTCAGGGGGTATTGGGTCATTAACAGTTAGGTAGGGTCAGGGTTGCTAGTAACGGCTTGTCACTGTGCCGGGTGCATACTCGGCGGCGCCTTGGGCCCCGCAGGGTTGCTAGTAACGGCTCGAATTTCAGTAAGGTTAAAAAAAGGGTATTTTTACCCATATTATAATAACATTACCCCCGTCTTTTTTGTCATTCTATAAGTATTTCCAAATTTTGTCCCCTGCTGTGCGAGTGTGGCTCAACGGATAGCGTATTGGCTTCCGAATTCCAAGGTCTTCCTTTAGTGGTGGTTTGAATCCGACCCGGTGCGATGATTTGATTGGTCGAAAAATGATTGACAGGTATCAAAACTTAGTCAGAAATGAGAAACTAAGTCTCAAACAGTCAGTAGAAGCAAAGATACAGAAGAAAGATAGGAAAGGAAAAGTCGAGTAGAAGGAGTGTTAGATATACGGATAGTAGTTATCACCTTCCTCAGTACCTTAATAGCCAAATTAGGAACATTTTTCTTACTTTTACTAGTATTCCTAATTAGGAATCTTATTCCTAATTAGGAAGAAAAAAATTCCTAATAAACCAGCCGAGGCTGGAAGGTCAGCCAATAGAGCTTAGCTAGATCGCTTTAATAAGTGGGTTAACAGATGTAAGAGATGCACTGAAACAGAGTAGACTAAATATGTTGAATAATGTACAAAATGTGAAACATTTGATAACTTGATTTAAAATTATGTAAAACAAGCCTGAGAGCTCCTCCAACCCCCCCCCCACGAGAAGCTCAAAGTATACTTCTCTTTAGCATTGTCCATATAGTACGTACGCAAAGATTTTCCAAATATTTGACACCCCTCCCCCCTTGTACGCAGAGAACAATAGAAATGACTTTGTTTAAACAATAGATGTACGCTTTTGCTGAACCCCCTCTCCCCCCCTTCACTGTGTACGTATATACTATATGGATGGCCCCTCCAGTCTGGGTAAATAAATTTTGTAGTTTAGTAACCGTCAAGTTACACAACATGCACACAACCATCTTGAAGACTTTGCTGGTCGCAAATGATAATCGAAAGCAAAACTTAAAATTCATAACTATGCGGGGAAGCTCATTTTTCCCCCGTTTTGCTTTAAACTCGCTTTTGATTGGTCTATGAATTTGGGCGATTGATTTACCGCCTTGGCGGAATAAACACACAACCATAATAAATAAATTCAACAGGGTAGCGGTGTAGGAATTAATTTCAACTGGGAGTCCTCTCTTCTGTGCCAAGCACTGGCAGTGTTTTTTAAACTTTAAAACAATGTTAAATGAAGACCAGATTGATCTGTTTGTTATGGCTGTGCAAGTTGTGGCGAGAGTGTGCATGTTGTGTAACTTGACGGCAGCCCGCTTTCGGCAAGTCTGATAAGAGATATCTATAAACTGTTATCGCCATTCATTCCATTCCATCATTCAGTCAAAATGTGTGCCAAGGTTAAAAAAGGTTAGAAAAACACAATCTGCGTCCGGAACTAAGTGAAAAATAGTTTGATCAATTTCAACAAGAACTGTATATATTAATATTAATATAATTATAAATGATCAAATTCCAAAGACCATTTGTCATAATTTTGCAAGTCAAATAATAGGAGATGTGATGTCATCATTTGATTCCCGTCATCTGATTTACGGTCAGCAGATAGAGCTGGAGAGTCGGAAAGCTTTTCCGCTGCTTTGCTGGATTTCCACTGTCGACCTCTGCACGCTCTGTGTTTAAAAGTTTTCAAATCGAAGTAGAGAGCCGCATGCTAATGGAGAGTAAACCGAAAACACCAGTTTATCCACGGTTTCTCAATTTTAAAATTTGGATCAGTCCACACGAATTCCCTTTCAACAAGACGTATAGCTGCTTCTTAACAGAAAAATATTTTCGACTGACCGGCCGAACGACTCCCACTTTTTAAAGTAGAAATGACGGGAACCAAACATTTTTTTGCGATTCGACTTTATTACAAACACGTCCAAGTCCAAAAAAGCACGATTGCATCCAGTCTTTATATCAAATTTATACAGTAGCTGTACTTTTGTAAACTTTATCAAATCCCAATAACATTATAACACCATCAATCCCCCTAGAGGCAAACAAGAAAAATATGTTTTTATTGCAAAAACTATTAAAAAGCAGCAATAAAAAGTATATATCAGAAAATTCAACATAAACAAAAACTTGAGCAAACAGCTTTAAACCTTCAAAGGATGTAGAAAAAGAATCCCCTTGATGAAAATCATGTGTTTGATTTGCCGAGTTAAAAAAATAAATGACAGAAATTGAAGCTTGCAACAGAGTTACACTGGAAATACTTTGGTGCTACACTGACTTATCACATCTGACTTATCGCTTGAGCCGCCATCTTGAAACTACATTATGATCTGTAAAAACAAGGCACGCTAAAAGTACCCAAAAAATTAACCCGATCGGAAGAAAGTTTAGAAATAGAAGTGAGATCGGAAAATCGGATTTTTTTTTTGTCGTCTTATGGAACTGAATTTTACCTATTTGAATGCTCAGCTTAGGCTGACCAATTAGGAATATGAAGCAAATACCTAGATTTTCTCCAAAGATAGAAAAAATCGCACGTTAAAAAGTACTTCATAAGATTCTTGCCTTTCCATTTAGGTGGGAAAGAAAGATTGAGCTCTTGACTTGCTCGGGGGACGGAGTTATAATTCCTAGAAAAAACTTCACTTCTCCCAGCCTCTCCTCCCAGTAAATTGACATCTTATTTATAAAACGCGCGAAAATCACTTTCTGTTTTTCTTCGTGATAATAAAAACGGCAGTTCGTTTAATTCCTAAATTGGAATTATTTTTTTGGGGCGTTAATAATTCCACCATCCGCGAATGAAATTTTTCAATTTTTTGCACAGTTATCATATTTGGTATACCGAATCTATTGGTCATACTTGGAATTTGCGAATATAGCTCGTTTCAGAGATATTAAACTTTTAAATATTTCTTCCTAATTAGGAATTTTTTGGCCCAGCTAGCTTTAGCGTACTGGGCCTTTCATTAGCATTCTGCCCGGTGTCAGTGTGTAACAATTTACTAGGCGATACGCGTTTTCATATATGGCGTTTTCAAGCACAGGCTAATTCAGATTGTGAAGGATTTGATTGGCTGTTAGAACATGATTGACAGAATAAAAAACAATTGAAATCGTCTTTATTGGTTAAAAACATAAAAGGAGAAAATACAATTAACTATTAAAACTATAAGAACATAACAGATGTAGTGCGTTTTAAGAAAAACAATGTAACAAACCGTAACAAACCTTCTTCTCTTTAGGAAGATGTTCTTTTAAAAAAAAGTTGTTTTTACATTTCTCTATCATGTGAACAGTTCAGTTGTTCACGTGTTAGGAAAAAAACATCTCTGTATATAAGATTTAAATATTATGAATTATTTCTTATTGTTGTAAATAAGAGATAGCCGAATGGTCTAAGGCGTCTATGGCTTGTATAGCGACCCCAGGTTCAAATCCCCTCTGCTACTCAAGTCTTGTTCAGTTCATACTTTTATTCGCTGGGCCTTCATGCCCTCTGGGCTTCTTGTTTCTTCTTAATTAGGAATAGGATTCCTAATTAGGAATCCTGGTAAAAGTAAGAAAAATGTTCCTAATTTGGCTAAAGGTACTGACTGACAGTATTTCCCTGGATAAAAATTCTGATCACGTGACCATCCATGATTCTAGACCAATGAGAACGCTTCATTTCCCCGGATTAAAGTTGTGTCTACACTAACACGCAGGAATTAGCTAGAAAAATAGAGAAAAAGCCGGGGGTCAAATTAAATGCTTCTCCCTTCTTGCGGCAAACATAAAAGACTTTAAGAGGCCATTTATAGACCTTTTTTCAAAGAGGACGTCCTTTTGAATAATTATGTAGTCCAGCCATAAAAACAATGATATAGCCATGCATAACTACTGTATCATGCATATTGTAATAATTATGCATGGTTTTATCATTGTTTTTCTGCTGGACTACATAATTATTCAACAGGGTGGCCTCTTTGAAAAAAGGTCTATTTAAGAAAGGGGTGTTATATCATAACTAAATTATGTAAGTAAGTGATATTTTAAGTAACAAGTTCATTAACAATTTTATTTTGAAGTTTGTTTTTAAAAACAAAACCCCCGTGCTAGATGATAATTTCATTTTCTTAACTTATTGACCCATTCGGAAGTATTTGTAATACAGATCATTTGGCAGTGTAGTTGCAGCCTATACAAGAATTGGAATCTTAAAGTCTGAAGTCGTAACTCCTTGCCAGTGACCCCGTAGAGAAATTTTTAGTTGGCAGACACTGACTTTAGGTTGGTTTGGAAATCGTTTTAATTTGAAATGTAATCTTCACTTTAGATGAATACTTTTATTTATTTGGATTCATGAAAGGTTCAAGGTTTGTTTACTTTTTATTTCAAATTATTTCATTGATTTATTGAGCTGCAATAGCTGATTGAAAAACAAAGATTTTTGATAGTTATCAGCGTGGGCTTGGCACACTCTTTTGATCACATTAATTGTCATATTGTTAGATGTTTTGTTTCAAGAGTTCTTGCAATAGTTTATTTTTCAACTTGGAGAGGGAATGTTTGTAAACATAAAAGTTTTTTTCATAGCAGTTATTTGAGGGGTCAGAATTAGGCAGGGCTGTCGGATTTAGGACCACTCACGGTATATCGTTTACCTGACTCTCAGACGTGTAATGTTTGTGAGAGAAGTTTATATGGAAATCTGCAACAAAAACGAAAGTGGTTTATTGATTGCTTCCCGGCACTCCTTCGCAGCCTTTCTTTTTGGCACCCGTGGCCTCTCAGTGCCTTGCACGACGGGCGGCTGTAAGATCCCACGCTTCAATTGTTTCAATCCGTGATCATTAGTAGCTTAGGTTTTGTCTCATTATCAATTTACTGAAGAAAGCGGGAATTTGATGCGACAACAAAGTGCCGTAAAAAATCATTGAATAAAAGACTTGAAATCTTAAAATTATTTTCATTTTGAAGAATAGGTGCAAAAGAGTGAAACAGTTGAAAAAGATTCATTTTTAATTGCATTAATCGAAATGGGAGATTTGGAAAATCTTCTATGTTTAGTTTTTTGCACAAATCCCTGTAACTATGGGTGAGCACCCCGTTGCTATGATGTTGGCTTGAAATTGAAAATGAAACCACTCAAAACGAAAGTAAAATTGACCCGTACTCGAAATCCTGTCATCGAAATCCTGTCATCTTGATATACGAGTTCAAGTCTATACAGAAAAATATGGGACAAATGTCTGGGGAGTGAAAAAATATTTCTATCCCTGTACAAACAAACCGCGCGGCCAAATAAGTAAACACGTTGTCGCAAGTTAACGCATAAGTTTGCATGAAAGCGGGTGGAATATAGGGATGGAGAAATTGACGCCCATGCCATGCGATTGCCAGGCCGCTGATCATTTAAAGTATGCTGCACGGACCGCACGTTCAGTCCAGGGTGTGCAATTCAATAAAAAATAATAAATTCAATAAAAAATAATAAATAAATATATGCTTTATTCAATAATTAAGAAGTCTAAAATCAAAAAAGTCTAAGATCAAAATGAGCTAGATTTAAGCAGATTTGAGAAGTTTAGTAGTATATTGAAGCTGAATATGATTTCTCGGGATTGAACACTTCATGGCAGATTAAAAAGATGATTAGAAAACAAAAGCTTCTTCGTTTTTCATTTTCACATTTACTGGGAAGAATGAAATTTTCAGATTCTTGGTTAGAAAAAGCTATACCTGTTTACTTTTTTCTTGCCAGATTCAGCAAGCCATCAACCAACAAAATTAACACTGACATCAAAAAATTCACACAACCTTTCCACAGTAGACACTTCTAAGTTATCTGCCATTATGAAAATGTTCCGAAATTAACCAATCTTCGGGTTTACAATCCGAATTCCCATGGGAGTTAGTGAGTCGGGAAACGTAAAGTTACGTACTGTAATAAATAGGAAAATACTTTTTATCCGTGGGTTAAACATAATAAAATTGAAATGGTTTGTTTTTTTCTTCATTATTAATTCAAGTTTCCATTATCAAAATGCTAGAAATGTTAATTTTTGTAGACCATAATTAGAAAATGTTTATATATTTCGCAAAATAAACACTATTTTTTTAAACAGCGTCTTCTGTGGGCGTGATATCTGGTGGAGACAAAATGCCCTGATCGTAAGATTCTCGGATTGTCTTATTGTTTGTTCCTTTTGTCAAATCTGTCGGTCCTATTGTTCATGCTAAATCCATACACAATGACGTCAAAGTTTGGCGGCATGCCTGAAAATAAAAATAAAAAGATTGTTATTTTTGCATGAATTACGCTACCTTATACGTTATTATAAAATTATACAAAACGAAAGCGAGTCTAGGCCGCCTGCGAGAGCGCAAGCCCTAATATTTTTTCTCAATATTCTTCGAAGGAAGAACTTGCCAAAAAAAACCCTAGACAAAAAGATGTCTATCGAGGTTGGGAATGGATCCTGCGAAGATGAAAAAATTTTGACTAGGCGTTTTTTTGGCAGACCCAAAAACTCTAATTTTTTTCTTCCCTCAAGCTACAAAGGTTACGGGTTTTGGACAATCAAGGCAAAAATCAGCAAAAAGCTGGTGTTTTCCGTAAATCTGAGAATCGCGATAAGATCTTCACTGATTTTGTGAAGCGCCTTTACCTCACATAGAACAAAAGAAAATAGCTAAAGAACAAAGGAATTACCCATAGCCACCATTTTGCAACCATGGGGGATCGCGAGTTTACGGAAATGGGAATCGCAATTTTACGGAAATGGGAATCCTCATATCAATAATGCATCTTCTAAAAATCTCATCTCATCTCTCTTATTTCCAGAACGAAGTATATATGGCGACTTTGTTAGAGTAAACATATCCCATAAAAAAACTTGGGCTTTCTCTCCAAATAATATTATATACTGCACGGAGAAGAAATCTAAGATTCTTAACATGTATGGAAACACTGGCATCCTTTTTTAGCAGAGTTTCAAAGTCTGAAGAGAAAACAAAATAGACTGCTCGCAACGCCCTCACATGGACTTTGTTAATGAGGGTATTGTTGCCTTTGCAGCCATACATCCAGATTAAAGGGCAGTAATTAAATGTTGACAAAATATAGGCCTCTGATAGGCCTCTGAACTAAAATACGGTCACTTGCCAAGTGAGTCGTAATAATAGCATCGAACACAGGCCTCTTAGACGTGGATGTCAAGAATACCTTACTAGTCCAGGAGCCAAACCTGAAAAATGGCATTTTGCTTAACCCAAGATTCTACAGGATAAACTATATATTTTTGGAATGCTCAACTATCCTAGTTTAAGAAATGGTCGGTCCCCAAAGCTAACTCCTGGTCAATTTTTCATATTGGGCCCGAGTTTAGGGGGTACTTTTTACCCTTTGTAAGGATTTGTTAAGGAAAATATCTTTCCATGTATGATATAATTTGCTATATCTCATGAATGAATTGACCAATTGCTTTGAAACTTTGCCAATAGTTTCAAGATAGATTGTTGATCATCATTGGCCAAAGATTTTTGCGAAAAATTATTTTTGGGGGTTTACCTGGGGCAAAATAGGGAAAATTTGTGTATTTTCACTGAATTTTGACACTTTATAAGACTGGGACCTACCAAAACAACCTTTAATGAGGCACAAACTTTGTGCTATGATAAAATTTGGTGCGATACACCAGAAAAATTTCTTGTCAGCTGTATTTAGTTTCATTTTTGATGCTTCAGGGGGGCAAAAATGCCCATTTTATTGAATTTTTACATAATTTGAGCAATTTTCACTGCTTATCTCGCCTAAAATATCTTCGAAAATAGTTTTAACTTGATCTTTGTGTAATATACTCTGGAAAATTACAATTATGACTTAAAACTATCACATTCAGAGTGCAACTGGACAAACCAGGGGGTAAAATTATCCCTTTAGTGGATTTTTATCAATTTTTATTGATTTTTGGGCCTATTTGTCCCATAAAAAAGTATTAAGGTGTACGAAATTTGATTTCTAACTACTGTAGACATTGATACTTTCTGATAGATAATAGAGGAAAGCAATCTGTGGTTTTCATTATCTGGCATCAGGGATACAGGTGTCAAGTCAGGGGGTAAATATGCCAATTTCTAGTTTGCAGTTGTCATTTTATCTTAACAAGTTTGTAAACTACGTCACAACCACAGAGCGCTAACTTTTAATTTTATGACTTGTTCTCACCCGTTTGGTTCCTCAAGCCTTAGGCAGCCATCAGAAAATTGTTCTGTTCACGTTGCAGTGGTTGTAAAAAATACATGCAGGCAGGCAGGCACAGTCAGAAGGATTTCAGGTTTTTTTTAAATCGCGTCAGAAAGCCAATTTTCTTCTTCTGATCATCAGGGTGGACCATCTTTTTTGTGTTCTTGCGAAATATAGCTAAATAATGCTGTTCTCAGTCGTAGTTTCAATCTAATTTATCAGTGTTATTTGTTTTTTTTTATGTGTTCGTTTGTTCAGCAGAGAAGAACTAGAGAAAATAGCTATACGTTAAAAGCACAAAATTCTTTTCCGGATTTTTTCCCACTTCTCCGCATCGGAAAATCAGTGGAAAATATGATGCGGGTGGGTGACTCGAACAGAAAAATTTTTCGATGGCTGCTAGTAACCTGGTTGCTTATAAAAAAATGTGTTAATCAAATGGATGGATCTATGTGAAAAAATTTGATCTACCCAAAATATTCCAACACAAAAATATTTTTACCAAGGCACCCCAACCAAAATTTGACCCAGTCACCCACACACCAACTCAACCCACGTACCTACAAACCCACTTGACCCAAGCAATTTAGCAAACTCTTCAGCAAATTGCATAGTTCAGCACAGCACTGCCAATCATAGTTTTTTGATTTTTAAAAAAAGGTAGGGGTTAGCGTTGGTGAGAAATTTCAAATGTGACTGTGACTGTGTAGGTGCAGGTGACTTTTTTCAGACGTAGGGGTTGTAGATTTTTCCGTATTCTTCTGTCTTTTTCAATCATTTTTCCGACACACACAAGAGAAAAATAAATATAAAATTCAAAAAATGTTGAAAAAAAGTGTTTAAAGTTCATTTTTCTCCAGTCTAAGGACTTTTTATCACAACATGGTCGGGGATCAAGATTTTCCAAATTTAGGTAGGGATTGTCAATTAAGGTGGGGGTTGGGCTGATAAGAGTTTTCAGGTAGGGTAACCCTATGTAGGGTGGGGTGACCTTTTTCAGGTGGGAGTTGGAGGGGTGTTGCACACTATATGCACATTCTCCAAGTTGCAGTTTTTCACTTCCACAGACAGAATGCCCTGCTATTCTTCGCAAAGCTACCAATTAAAGCTTCTGATTTTATTATGACCAATTTGTTTAGAAACACAAGCAAAACCCACTTTGCAGAGTATGTTGGAAAATTACTAGAAATATGTTGGAGGTCTTCTCCATTTTCCAGGGCAGGGGCAATTTTTTAAATAATTTTCTAGATACAAACTCACTGAAAATTGGTTACTGTTTGTTAAGCTTAATAAGGGCAGGATTTCAAAAATATAATTTTTCTTTGGGACTGCTGACACAGGCTGACATGCTCTGAAAACTGGATAAAATCAGGCAAATTTCCACATTTTAGATCAAAGTAGCCTGATTGTGAAGAAACCCTAGATAGCATAGGAAAAATCTTAGGGTAAAAAGTTTGCTTTTGGGTTATTCTATAATACAAATAATATTGAGACCCCATTTGTTACCCTGCGACCTTGTTTTTTATTCAAAGGGCAAGCGCCGCAACTGTAAATTGTGGAATATCTTGAACGGGCGTTTTGTTTGTTGTGATAGGAATGTGGAGGTTGTTACTTGACGACAGCAAAGGTTTTATGAATTTGTGAGACATTGGCAACATTTGCCTTCTCTCAGTGTATGGGATCTTCTCAATGCAAGAATTTGATACCAGGCTTTCTAGTGTATTATGGAGAGCAGGAGAAGTATTTTGGTTTTTAGTTTATGAGTTTTTCATGGCTATCTTCAAATGGTCCCTAACTTTTTATTTTAAGTTTCATTTTTTTCTCAAATTTTTCTGAAGGCAGAACTTTACATGACATACATTTAACTATCCGCCACATGTTCAACATTTTTGTCTCCTGCAGGTATCATGTATAATACAGATTATTCTTTTTTAAACCAGTGTTTGGTATTATAATACGACCTTGCTAAAATTTAGTGTGATTACTGATCTGTGAGGAAAAAACCATGGTGGTTCCAATGTAATGTTTTCAATCCAATGTAAAGTTTTAATTACCTTTAATCCAAGTTTGTGACAATTACCTTTTCCTTAAAAATAAATCCTGAAATATGTCTGGAATTTGAAAAAAATCAATTGTTTTGATTGAATGATTGGATTATTGGTTTTAAATATTATATGTTTTATGTGCAATACAATACTTTTTTTTCATTTTAATGTCACAAGAAATTAACACCTATTTAACACACTTTTGATTATCTGTGTCTGGCCCGTAGACACTTTTATAGTACACACTTTTTATAAGAATGATGTTAAAATATTTCATCTTTTTGGGGCAATCATCCTAAATTAGTTTTCACAGTATTTTATTCCAAATACAACCTAAATTTGACAAAAATAATACAGAGTATTTCATTTTTTGTGAACGTTTTTAAGCGTTTTGATGGGGAGTGATTGACAATTTATAAGTAAAAATGTACCGAATTTTATGATGGCAATATATTCTTAGTTTATTCTTAATTTTTTGGCCAAATCCAATCTGAGAACATTCTTATTATAGAGTATATATATTCTTATAAGAAAGCATTTACTGTAGAACCTCCAAACTTGTCCTGGGGCTCAAGGGTATTTTTCAATTAGCTGAGCGTCTGATTAGTTCAACTTTGTTTTCCCCTTTCAATTAAGTTGAATAGATATTTTTGTTTTTTTTACTGCATACTGTCTATTTTTTTCAATCCTATTAGTTTCAATTCACAAACAAATCAAAAAAATTAAGAGAAATAAAGGTATCGATGACTATCCTTTAGATATATCAATTAATGAACTGGGAAATGTTAATTTTCAAAACTAGATAGTCTAAAATTACACATTAGAGCGTAATTTTTTTTAATTAGCTATAGAAGATAAGCATTTCAGTTCATTATTTATTATTTCTTAAAAGAAACTATTAATCTAAAGCTTTGTTCTAAAACAACTTTAGCATGTAGATGTTACTTGATGTGCTTTAAAAAAAATTCGAAGATAGGAATCAATTCTAAGATATGCACCATTGCAATGTCTTCTGACATTACGTCACGGACCCAACAGCTGATTGGTTGTAATTGACGTAAAAACAGTCAAAACGTCATTTTCAACCAATCAGCTGTTGGGTCCGCAGAAGACATTGCAATGAATTCTAAGAACCTCTTTATATAAAATGTTAAAGTACAGTTCAGATCGTTTCTAATGGCTACAGTAAATCTCCTTACAATCTAATGTTAAATTATTCATTTTTGATGAATATGTTCTATTTTGGTTTGAAGGAGTTTCCATTATTTCAACATGGAGGACCTGTGGTGTTTTGGAATGAAAACAGAAAGTATAATAATGTTCTTGAGTTTGATTTCTCTTTTTTTTGATTACCCTTTTCACTTTTCTTCGATTGCTCTTCTTTTATCTTCCTTTCTGCTTCTTGATTTATTAGCAAAGAAAAGATAATGTGTTTTTTAAATAAGAAGTTGATAAGTTTTTCAAAATGTATCTTTGTTTTTTTAAGTTTCTTCTTTCAATCTTCTTTAGAACATGTTGTTATAATTGTTTCTCAAATTATGATGAAAAATTCAGATTTTGAAAGACCCTTTTGGAATAGTGTAAAAATTTTCTCATTTCCGTTTTAGAGTGTAGTTATTTCTTCCAAAAAGTTTGGGTGTAAAAAAACTGTTAATGTAATATATATTTGTAGAGATAGAGAATGAAGATATTGGCATTGATCATTAATTTCTTCTTAAAAATATTTCAGCACAAAAAAGAACACACAACAAAAACAATGAAAATTTTATAACAAAATGAAAACTTGGTGTTGAGGGAATTTCACAGTCAAGATTGAGACTCGAAGGATTTTCGTGAAGTCTCCAAGACAAACACCGTCACCGTCTATGGATGACGATCGAGGACGGCCACCGCAACAAAATGGCATCGATACCATCGAGATGGGCCTCTTTGCTGATACTTCAGAATGTAAGTTTTTCATAGTCCTTTATAGAAAAACACTGATCTTATTTTAACTTTTTTGTTAGCTTTTCCTTTGTTATTATCAAGAGTAAGAAATAATGGAAAGAAACAATAGGCTTTACTGGGGTTTTTATAATGGCGTTTATTTGGCTCACTCCACCGATTTTTCCTTCATCTTCGAAAACTTTCCCATTTTTGGCTTCTGTTTAGACCTCAGAGCTCCCACTTATAAGGATTTCGAATACACGTTTCTTTATAATACAGTAATATCCAAAATTTTTGAAGCCTACGGATATTCTTAACTATTTTGAGTATTAAACCTGAAATTTTCTTAAAATGTTCTATTTTCACCATTTTGTATGTATTTTTGTGCAACATCTTAAGAGATTGGGTATTTTAGAGTTCATAAATTCTTAAAATGTTCCTACCGGAATTCCATACCTCCATTTACATAGCAGTATTATCGTACTCTTACGTTCCAAATAAACGGGGGGGGAGGGTTCGAAGAAACGAGGGAACCTAATTGCCGGGGGGGGGGCGTAGTCTACATAATAGACAGCTCCAGGCTTTTAGGCCTTACTCTTGGTCTATAGGCACTGCTATAGGCGGCCACTAGTAACCCTCACCGGGAATTGCTTATTAATAGGTTTAAAAATAATAGACAACTTTCACAAAATATGTTTATCAATAGAGATTTCAAATAAAAGAATGTTTAAAACACAGATGATTGGCTTAGGTTTTGAAACTCTCTATTGTTTCATGAAAACCTTAGTGCGCATGCGATTTATCCAGAGAATTTCAATATTCAAAACAAGAGCAATGCTCATATCCCGAAGAGTAGGAGTTTTACTCAGGCTACGTCATATCTTCCTTCGTTTTCAAGGGGGGGCCGTTTATTTGGAACGTAAGAGTTCACTAGATAAGGTATTTGAGCTGGGAGATGGTGATGATGAAGTTTTAAAAAACTTTGAGAAAAATTTCTTGTCGAAACAGGAACCTTTCATTGAACTTGCAAATATTTATCTTGTGTAAATGTAGACATTTTTCTTTTGCATTTTTCTTGTATGTCTGCTACAATATTATAATACCATCCATCTTTTTAACAAAGCATGTATGGGAGTACAGTAGGTATAAATTTTTTAAAACTTTTGAAATTGATTCCTTTTCATAACCTCTAGGGATTTCAAGATAATTATGATAATAGCTATACAAATGATGTAATTATGTGTAGTTATATGAATTACACTCACGGAATATGATTTTTCATAAATTTTCATCAGCAGATTTATTTTTGATACTGTATGTGATAATAAACAGCAACCTTCAGCTTAACAACACTTAACAACAACCGTGTTGAAAATGTTTTTGCTGTAGCAATGTATAGATTTCACTGGTAAATTATTATCTCTACAATATGAACAGGAAAATTATGCCGTTGAAAACGATCGACGAAAATAAACAATTTTTAGAGTCAGATTTTACAACATTAGGTAATTCGTATTTCTTTCAGTTTCAAATCTACTTTGTGAGATAGATTCGCATACATGGTCAAATTGAGTTGGTCTTTGAAATGCTCAAAGCTTTGACGAGCTTCATCATCTTCGTATAAATTATACCGTTCGTTCCCTGTGTTAGGAATGTATCATAGCTTTTCAAAATACTTCGAATAGACGTTTTTTTATAAGACCATCCAAAGTTTTTGAAGCCTTCGGGTATTCTTAACATTTTCAGTTTTAAGCCTAAAAATGTTATTAAAATGTTCTTTATTTCACCATTTTGTGAATGTTTTTATTACCCGAGAAAAATGTTCATTAGTCGTTCTTATTCACAGATGTTTACAAAGAATCTTATAACCGGAATAAATTGTTAACCCTTTATACCAGGCCCTTTCTTCTACGATATTGATTAGCTAAACTTTAAACCGAATATACGGGGTAAGGGAATTTTAGAAGGGTAGCCAGTATTAAAGCAGCAAAAAAGAATAAAGCGCAACGCTTGGTCCACTCTTGTGTTTATTTTTTTTCCTCTTTCGATTTCAGACTTTGATCACAATAGCAATGAGCCGGCACCAGAAGACGACCTCGGTCTATCCAATCTTTTCGCCGACCTTCCTAGCAACTTAGATCACACGCGTTCTTACCAAAGTGCTTCCAGAAGAAGTCTTCGACGCCGCGGCTCTAGAACGCCAAATGTCGATGATGGTCGATCAAAGAGCCTGGTACGAAGTGACGTGGCTGGAATAATCGATATGGAAGATGGCTTACATGAAGATGAACTTAGAAGTATACCGGCTCCTATGGCGCAACGGAAATCTGTCAGGTGAGTCAGTTACCGTAAGTTGGTCTAATGTCGACATCCCTCCTCTAATTTCAACACTCTTATTAGAAATGGGAATAATAGGAAAGGTTGGAATCACTGATAGACAAAAGATTTTTTCCATTCTATGAACTCTATGCAAAAAAGTTTCCATCGGCGATTCCAACCTTCATATTATTCCTAACTTTAAAGAAGGGTGTCGGAATTAGAATATGGATGTCGATATTAGACCAAGTTACAGTACTGTTTGTTAAATGAGAGAAGGATGAACATAAATGTTAGCAAATCATAAATATAGATTTAGTAGGCCATGTTAACAAACCGATGACTTGAGAGTTCTTCTTGTCTGAGGGGACAGGAGGAGGAGAGGGTTTTGCCATTTAGATGAGAATTCGAATTTAGCGAAACCTCGATGACGCCAAAAGCACTTAATGGTACCCTTGAGGTGATTAACATCGATAGAATTTCATAACCTTCTTTTAAACAGTGTGATTTTTTGTATGGGAAATACACCGTACGCCATCTGACAATTAAATTGACACTTTCCCTTCTGTCTCAGTGAAGTATATAAAGAAACTTTTCCGTCTCAAAATTCTGCATAATTCACCAAAGCAAAAGTTCAAGAATTTGCTCGAATTTGATGTGTGAAATCCTTTTTCCGTCTCAGTCGAAAAACCTTGCTTTGATGACTGTTTGAAAATATCTATCTTTCTCATTTCATAGACGTATGAATCAAACACTTAAACAATCGGAAAAAGAACGGCAAAAATCGTTATCATGTTGGAAATTCTTCAAGTTGAGGGTGGCAATGGTAAGCAAATTTATGCTTACCCAGCTAGCACACAACATTGGCTGAACGTTCATCTAACGTTATATGGACGTTGCGAACATTAGATTAACGTTGAAACAACGTTGTGTGTCAGCTGGGTATTTAATGAAATCGAGCAACCTCGTCCCCGTGTATTCCAGGCTTTATTTACGTTACTGATGAACGCCAGGCGATCATCAGGCTCTATCAGTACAGTAAGAATAAAAAAAGCCGATAATACACAGGGAACTAGGTTGAAAGTCGAGAGAATTTTTTGTGATTTGTAAAAGTTGAATGTTAAACGTTGTGATCCTCTGTATCTTATTGCGACGCACCCGAAATGTTTAGACGATGTTATCGTCTGCATCACATGGATTCTAAAAGCAGGAAAATATAGAAAATATATATGTGAAGAAATAAGAATTTCTGTCCAGCTATATTCACTCAGGAGATTTGGGTGGCAGAGCAACATATGCATTTCGTCCTTATTGGGACTCGTCAGCACTGCGAGTACTGGAGTATATATTTTCTATATATTTTTATACGCAGAGGCAATCGCCGATGGGGCGGTAGTCAGACACACATTTCCGTTGTAGAGCATCGAATATAGCCAAACTAAACCGGCTGTAAATTCAATTGGTAGATAAACCCGTTCATGAATATTCCTACGACTTATATTCGTGGATAGGATAGTCTCCTTAATGTTTTTGCGACCGTGATACTACTACGTGATACAACCACTGACCTTTATATATCCCTGGACCAAGCTATATTTGCCATTTTGCTTGGATTTTTTTTGGAATTGGTACCCGAGAAGAAGCCATTGCAAAGTTGAAAATTAACGTTTAACGGCACTATATCAGCAAAAATATTCGATGGAAAGTATACCTAGCACTCTCGATGCATTTACATCGCTATTGAGTAGTGCCGCCATTAGGGTACCACTTTTCAAAAAACTCCGATCAAAGATTTTGCTTTGCCCGGATTGAGAGACTTGGTCCAGGGTATATAAAGGTCAGTGGATACGACGCTACGGTATCTGAAACCGTCGTTTTTTCATTCTTACATTTTTTATATTATTATATTGTTTCAATGACTTTTTCCTTTGTGTTTTTCTTCTTAGGGATGGTATAGATTCAAAAGCAACTTGAAAGAATTTCTCAAAGTGTTGGAATTATGGAGAAGCCCTTTAAAAGAAGTTGAAGGTAGAAGGACCAAAATCGTGTCTTTATTATTTATCATGTTAAAAGAATGATCATATGATTTGAGATATTTTACCTGTAGACTTCAACGGTTCTGTGCAAAATTTGCAAGTCTGTTGACTTTTGAGAAGAAAACAATAAAATTTGACGAACCTTTTCAAGTCAAAAATAGATTCTTATGTGTGGATACAGATTTTATTTTGGATGAACTTGTAGAATTTTCCTCCTCCGCGTTACCTTGGTGACGGTGATGAGATGAGAAAAGACCTATTCCAATAGAGCTCCCAGAGCAAAAGATTTAGCTTGTACAAACTAAAAAATTAATACAGTTGGCGCTCCCTAATTCGAATTTCAAGGGGAATTAGATTGACTTGTTGACGGTGACTTTCAATATTATTAAATAATGGATCAGGATCATATCGAATAAAAAAACGTCGAATTAGAGAACGTCATCTGTAGTTTCTTCTCGACCCTTCGAAACTTTTACTGCTTTGTTTTTCCAGGTCATTTTGGGAACGGCGTTTTATCCTACTTCATCTTTCTGAAATCCCTCATCCTGCTCAACTTGGTCATATTTTTCCTCGTGTTTGGTTTCATCGTTGTACCACAAGTTGTTATCAATTACGGTGAGCTCGTTCAGAACATCACGCAAAATTACATCGTCACGGTGGACAGTACAACGGCAAATTTTACGTGCCCGAACGAGGATAAAGATTTTTATAAAAATCGAACACTATCGAATAACATATTGGATTTCTTCACTGGAGAAGTAAGTTTCACTTGATTTAATTTCTCCCTATCAGTTATTCGAATTAGGAAGGATTTTGTCTCTTAGTCGTTCGATTGTTCACGCACTTTTGATAGGTTTAGCTACAAGAAAATCGAATAACTCCATAACCTGAACGTACTTTGCTCTTTATAGCCTTTTTAAACCTTTAAAACCCTAGCTTTATTCCTTTTAAGCCCCATAATATTTCCATGAATATAAAGAGATCTCTATAGAAATAGACCGATATACTAACAAATGACCGTGGCACTTAAAGCCGGTTAATATACTTCAATGAATACCAAAATGAGTACACATCTCGAGCTCGCTGCTAGTGTTTCTTCCCGCGATATTTTTACGCCTAAAGTACACACCACTTTTTTTGAGAACACACTATGAAACCACCATGGAATTTGGCAACAAAACTTAGAGAATAAGAATATCACGTATAGACCATTTTTTAAACTGTAAATTGCCAACTATCCCAATACTTTCACAAAAATACCAATTATGCTTCATGTGTGTATTTCTTAAATACCGTAAGAATATTTTAGAACGATTTTCTCCCAAAAAGTTAAGAATATCCTGGAATATATATGATGAAATGAAAAAAAAACACCTTTCTTATTAAAAAAGCTTGTAGTTGTATACGTTTCGAAGACCCAGAAAAAAACCGTATTACTTCAAACAAACGCCCCCTTCTTTTAAAGGACCCCACCACCCCCCTAAATAAACGTCCCTCCTTTCAGGGAAAATTTTCAATAAACGCCTCCTTCGAATAAACGCCCTCTTCTTTTAAGCGCCCCCCTCGTATAAACGTCCCTCCTAAAAACCAAAAAAATTAATTAACGCCCGGGGCTTTACTCGAAGTAATACGGTAAGCCAATTTCCCACACCTTTCATCATATTTCGTCACTGTTTTTCTTTTTCAGGGCTACATCAATACAACGTTGATGTTCTACAGTAATTACCAGGGAGATATTTACACCAGTGTTTCTAACAATGACATCACTTATAATATGGAACTGGCTTACATTTGTGTTGGCGGTGCTTATCTCATTATCAGTTTGATAATGATGGTTAAAAAGTATATCTTGTGTATAATTCTCTTTTTAGAATTTCTAAGAAATTTTGAACATTTAAAAGTGAATTTCAGCTAGGAATTGATTGGTGTTTTGGCCAATTTAAACAAAAAGCAATATCTTTCTCTTAGTCAACCCCCAATTAAATTTTAGTAGCTACATATTCCTTCCTAGGAGGAAATGCTTCACTCACATTCCAGAAACATGACGGGTATTTTGAATTTCGCTTAAGCCCAACGACATTGCGAAGAATGATTCCCTGATCACCAAGAATAGATAATTTTAAAAATGATTTGATGATTTTGTTATTAGTTATTAGCCTATACTATACGTCAATGCTTTTTTTCTACCCAGTAACGTCTATTCCATTTTGCGAATTTTTCTAATCCAAGTTTTCGGGCACCAAACATTCGATTTTTTTTATGTCACTTTAAAATTTCGAAGTTTTTGCAGCAGGGAAAAATCGAAGTTGCGTTAGAACACCTGAAGACATTCTATTTTTCGAAAAGTCATGTAATTCACCAAGAAACGGAATGAAAATCCCAGTTATTGGCGAGGTGCTTGCTAAACAACATTACGAAGTTTTCTTAGAATGACGCAAAAATACACCCCCTGTGTCACAGAACCATTGGAACCCTACTAGCCCCACTGGAAAATTTGACAAAAATGTCGTCCCCGTTGGGAAAATGCCCTGGAATTTCAGCCCCACTCCATGGAATCCCCACTCGAAAATTCGATGTCTAAAAACTGCACACCAAAACAATCCCTACTGGATTTTTTAACCTTGGAACAATAAACTTTCTATCTCCATTGAGATTTTAATAGGAATTTTTATCCCCTTTGATGAAAAAGGTCCCACCGGTGGGGTTTTGAGACAGGGGTGTAAAAATGATTCCCTGCTCAGGAAGAATAGATGATTTTGATAATGTTTTGACGATTTCGTTATTTTGTCTTTCTTTCCAGCTTAGCACAAGGTTTCACTGAAAGTATTGTGATTCCCTGCTCAGGGAGAATTTGAAAATTTTGTTTTTTTCTTTCCAGCTTAGCACAAGGTTTCACTGAAAGTATTGTGATTCCCTGCTCAGGGAGAATTTGAAAATTTTGATTTTTTCTTTCCAGCTTAGCACAAGGCTTCACTGAAAGTATTGTAGAAACTGGAGGTTTCTTTTATTCTTATTGTAACAAAGTGTTCGCTGGTTGGGATTACTGTATCACCGATTCAAAAGCTGCTTTCCTTAAATGTAAAAGTATTGCTAAAGATTTCAAGGTAGGAAGGTTTTGTTAAGTAAAATGTCAACTTGTGTAAATGTTTCTTATGACAGTCATATCCAGAGTCCTCTATTTTAATAACCGCCTTTTTTATCCAGGAACAAGTTTTTGATTCGATATGGATATGAAGAAAAGTTTTTCAGAAATAAATCAAAACTAGTGAGGAGGAAATGTGCACACAATCTTTAAAATTTTCCATTAAGAAAACAAACAAAAACTTTTCGGTCTCTGTCGTGTCTCCAAATCCATAAGTCAAACCTCCATAAGTCGAACCTCTCTATAACTCGAACCTCTATAACTCGAGCCTCTATAACTCGAACCTACATAACTCGAACCTACATAACTCGAACCTCCATAACTTGAATATTTTGAGTTGATACACAAGATATACAACTGAAACTAAAACTAGTGTTTTTTGGACCTACCTCGGAGGTCCTATAAATTAACTTCGTTCGTTCGTTCGTCCGTCCGTCTGTTACCAGCTTTTCTCAGGATTGGCTCATTAGTTTTTTCTGATTTTTGGCACAATGATGCAAAATCATAATGCCCAAAATGTGACGGAGCCCGATTTTCGAAAAAAAATCATTTCCGGCCGAAAATGCCGGAAATATGCCGGAAAAACCGGTTTTTTGGCATTTTCTCGAGATTTCATCATTAGTTTTTTCTGTTTTTTTGCACAAAGATGCGTAATAGCAATGCCCAAAACATGGCAGAGTGCGATTTTTGAGAAAAATTCTTTTCCGGCCGAAAATGCCGGAAATATGCCGGAAATCGCCGTTTTTGCAGATTTTCATCGGACTTTTTCCTTATATTTCGTTGTTTTTTCACACAAAAACATTATTAATAGCAATGTCCACGATCAAGCATGGTTCAATTGTCGAAAAAATTGATTATTGAAGCCGGAACTTTCTAAAAATCGCCGGTACAGCCGGTTTTCGTCGGAAAAACGGTATTTCTTGAATTTCTCGAGCTGTACTTTATATTTTTTTATGAAATTTTGCACACTGATGTAAAATGACAATACCTAAAATGTGACGGAGCCCGATTTTCGAAAAACATTTTTTTCCGGCCGAAAATGCCGGAAATATGCCGGAAAAACCGGTTTTTTGGCATTTTCTTGAGATTTCATCATTAGTTTTTTCTGATTTTTTGCACAAAGATGCGTAATAGCAATGCCCAAAACATGGAAGAGTCTGATTTTTGAGAAAAAAAATTTTCCGGCCGAAAATGCCGGAAATCGCCGTTTTTCTAGATTTTCATTGGGCTTTTTCCTTACAGTTGGCTATTTTTTCATTCAAAAACATTATCAATAGCAATGCCCACCATCAAGCATGTTTCAATTTTCAATAAAATTGATTTTTGAAGCCGGAACTATTTAAAAATCTCAGGAACAACCTATTTTTGCCGGAAAGACAATATTTCTTGAATTTCTCAAGCTGTACTTTATATTTTTTTATGAAATTTTTCACACTGATGCAATATGACAATATTTAAAATGTGACGGAGCCCGATTTTCGAAAAACATTTTTTCCGGCCGAAAATGCTGGAAATATGCCGGAAAAACCGTTTTTTTTTTTACATTTTCTCGAATTTTCATCTTTAGTTTTTTCTGATTTTTTTGCAGAAAGATGCGTATTCGCAACGCTGAAGACATGGCTGAGTTCGATTTTTGAGAATTTTTTTTTTCCGGTTGAAAATGCCGGAAATCGCCGTTTTTGCAGATTTTCATTAGATTTTTTTCCTTGTATTTTTATGTTTTTGACACAAAAACATTATTGATAACAATGCTCACCATCAAGCATGATTCAATTGTCAATAAAACTGATTTTTGCGACCAGAACTTTCTATTTATTTTTTCCCTACAACCCTTCCCTCTCCCCTTATCAACAATCAATGATGAATTTATTGCGTTATGCATTTTCGCTAAACGCTATATTTTCTGACTGATTTTTTTCTCCTCGCATTGCTATCTAACTTTCATCATCAGGTAGGTCCATTCAGCATCTAGCTTGTTAATCTTCTTGTTTATTTCAGGCTGAACTGAGTGAGGAGAAACGTTTGGAACGTATTAAAGGACGAACGCAATTCGACAAATTGAAGATTTATTCTTTTCGTATGTTGGTGACCATCATAGTATTGGGTTTGTTAGCTGTCTCGATCTTCGCCATCATTAAAGCTGTCGAAGTCTCTTCAAACCCTGTAAGTACTTGCATGAATTTTGAAAAAATATCATTTGAAGTAAATCTGCACTGTATTTCTAATTGTTAGGGACGGCTAAAAGTATTCGGAAAGTTAGACGTCAAAACCTTTACTTGGAAAAGATTGGAAGAATTCATTGCAACGTATTGACTTTCGACAGCCAACTTTCTGCCCGCTTTAATTCACAATTAGAATAAACCATGGCTAACGAACAAATATTTCATCAGGTCTTAAGTACTGCTATGCTCCTAAACTATTGATTCTGAATCAATTAGTAATGCAAGAGTTTCGCGATAATGTAGCCAGTGAGTATCAATTCCGTAAACGTCGCAGCTGGCCGGGATTGTATTCGAAGTACCAGAATCTTTCAAAAAACCCTCCAATACCTCACATTCACCTCTTAGTTTGTAAAATTGCTTAAAATTGCTTGTCTCGTTTTGCCGTTCCATACAGAAGTTAAGGCTGCTGATCCCTCTTTACCACGATGCGTGTAGCTGTGTGGTGACTTCTTCCCGAAAAACTCGTTTTAAAGTCCATTTCCTTTAAGACCATGTTCACACGTTACTGTTCTGTTTTGCTCTGGTATGATTTTCGTTACGGAACGAGTGTGTTCATATTGGTTTCGGAACGTTTCGGAGCAAGAAAACAGAGCAGTTCCGTTCCGATGGAAAAAGCGGAGCGAAACCGTTTCGATCTGTTTTACTTTGACGTTTCGAATTTTAACGTTCACACTTGTTTCAGAACCGTTTCGTTTCGTTTCCGTAACGTCTAAACATGGTCTAAGTGTTCTGTTTGCTTAAGAGAAATCCCAAAAAAAATTCGGAAAGGAGACTTTAATTGAAATAGGACAATCAACTAACGTAACACGCTATTTCGCTTTGATGACTCGTTTTTAATACTTCAATGTTTTTGTAAGCTCAGTATATTTTCATAACAGACAAACCTCTATTACTCAATACTGTATATCTACAATCCGGGACATAAATATAGAAACACATGCTTGTAAAATCCCCTATACAATGTTGGGGAAAGAGGTTCAGGTCGTTGGCATAGGGGGGGGTCGGTAGTAAAATCTCAGACATATATGAGTAGTAAAAGGATTTTTACGAATTTTTACATACCACCACCCAGACTCTTGGTATTTTACTACCCTGGTAGTAAAAGTTTTTGGGACAATTTGTCATAAAGACCACCTATTTTTTGGTTGCTTTTCGGACTGATTTTACAAAAAAAGCTAAAAAATGATTATTTCTGTGACACATTTTTCACTTTGTGCAAAAATTAATGTTTTGCCCTTAGAATTAAAGTCTTTTTTATATTAACAAAAAATCTCGAGAATTTTTTGTTTGCAGCAAACAACTTTCCAACAGAAAAATTTTTCAGAAAAGTCATCCAAAAAATTAAAAGAATTACAAAAATAGCTATAAATTTGCTAATTTTACCAGTTTTAACTACCCAGGTAGTAAAATTTTTTTTCAATTTTTTGTCACACCACCACCGTAGTAAACGTCATTATGTCTGAGATTTTACTACCGACCCCCCCCCCCTGGTTGGCAAGCTGTTTTAGTCAACATTGTACTAGGGGGAGGGGCAAAGGAAAAATACATTTTTGAGGGGCTGTTTCATTCTTTTTTTGTTCTCGATTGTAGCTTGTTTGACAAAGAAGAACGATGAAAAGAAAGTTCAGGCATGTTATTATTTTGTGACTTTCATTTCTGCATTCAGGAATTATCACGTGAAACGAACTCAGTGCTGGTCATTTTGAAACGTTGGGCGTCCTCACTTACCATCAGTGCTCTCAACGTTTGTCTTCCTTTTATCTTTGAAATATTGACCAGTCTCGAAGATTGGAGTCCAAGAGTTGAAGTGGCTTTAACTTTATGGAGGTAAGGAGACGTTAATATCATTGAGTTTAAAACCCAAAGGGCTAGAGTAGAATCTCTAACCTATCCCATGAAAGAAAAAGTGAAGCCATTTATTTCCCATCCAGAACTCACTTAGAACGCGCCGCAATCATGACGAAGGATTGTATCTAGCGGTTCCTTTGTTTTTTGAAATCTAGCGATGGATTTTACTTTCAATCCGGCGTTTGTGTAAAAACCACGCGCAGGCGTTCTGGATGGGAAATAAGTGGCTTCACTTCTCATCCAGGAGTCTCGAGTCTAACTATCCGGGCTAAGAAGTCAATGGTCGATACACCTAAACTCTTAAAACTTTAGGAGACTAGGTCTAGAGTTTACCAGGAAAGATACACGTCAAATGTTCGAAGTCGCTACATCGTATTTTCTCCTGGAATAGGCGAATCTTTTCAGGGTGTTTGGGTTGATAATCACTCAGATAGGTCTATAATAATAGTATGATATACAAAGGTTCAGAATAAACCTCGTCCCCTGCGTATTATCAGCTTCTTGATGCTTTCTGATACCGCTAGACATTAAGAATTGCCAAATGCACTCATCGGGACCTAATAAACTGTAGGGGATAATGAGAAAAGCAAGGTATGTGATATCCAGGGGTCAAATTCATTATTTTATTTGACAACTATATTTTGGCAGTACTTTTAACTACAAAATATTTTATTTTCCCTTCAGAGCTGTTTTGTTGAAATTGGCATCAGTCGCTGTTCTGGTCATCACTTTATTCACCTCATATTCCGAGCATGATTGTCATATTGTAAGAAAAAAAAATTAGTCTTAGAATTAGAATTTTCAATTCAAGGAGGGGGAGGCACTTGATTAGAAAACGACCGTAATTGTGGACAAACCCTTATACTACAGAGGAAATTTAGCTAAATTTACAGTACAAAAGAGGCACATTTTTAAGGCAAAAAAAAGGTCAGATACACTCTACAGTGCACTTTCCGAAGCCTGGAAAACTTACTCTTAAGCTCAGCACTTACAGTTGTGCCAGTTCTTTCTTCCTTTTTGTGATGTGGTTCATTGTTAACTCTCTGTAATTTGAACCACTATTATTCGAATCTTTCTGTAATTTGAACTAAAACACCGGTCCCTTTCAGCTAGAAAATGGTATAAAACACTCCCTGAAACTTTCTTTTATATGTAGAAATTTTCTGCTCCTTCAAAATTGATATAGAGAGAGTCAACTGAAGTAATAAATTGCAACACAGTGGAGTCTCCAAGGGAACGCAAATCTGTTCGAAATTTCGAGTTATGAATTAAAAATTATTCGACATAGTTAGCTGAAGGGACTAGATAACTTGTTCGAGTTAAGGAGACTTTCTAGTCATAGAAGTTTGAGTTATAGAGACTCTTCTTTTTTTTTTGAATTTGCTCACTTCATTTTAGTGTTGGGAGAACCAAGTGGGTTCACAAATGTTCAACTTGATTCTCATTGATTTCTTCGTTTCTGTTGGAATCACCATCTTCGGAGAGACCGGTCGAAAGTAAGTTAACTTAATTACCGAATACCTGATGCGCACTTGATTACTCCCCTAAACTGGAGTCGTTTATAATGCGTGTAATACAGTAGTATAGGCGTTATATGATAATGCGATTTCTGTTACGGGATTTAGTTTGTATAGGCTAAAATTGTTCCCTCCATTACTTTAAAAATCTACGTTTTTTTTGCGGGGAAAGTAATTTTTATTGTTTCAGGTACTTTCCAAAGGGTAATTATTGATCAAAGTCCAGAACGTTTACTCTACGTTTTTTTGCGGGGAAATTCCTTTTGCTGACTCAACATATTTGTCAATTTTGTCAATCTTACGAAATTTTCTAATGGGAAAAGAGTGTAAGTAGCTAAATCATTAGTAGAGTCATGGATGCAATTAACTTTGGCTTTAAAGATAGCTGAAAGAATAGAATCTTTTTTATTTGTAATCAATCTATAAAAACCTAATCAACTTTTAACTTCGTTGATATTATCTTTTTAATGGTCTCAAGTGAGTACGCTGTGGCTGTACAAGAGCTTTCTTTCGAAACTTTAAAAAGTATTCAAATGATAATGTATAGGTCGATACCAATGGCTGGTGTATCAATATGTTTTCTTTGCTTTATCGTTTGTATGCCAGTATCGATGGCTTTTCGACTTACGACTACAACATGCTTTGAAGTCAGGAATGTCAGTATTATTCCATATGTAGATGCCCCAGGCTCCGCATTGCAAGATTCTATTGTGCAGTTGAGGTATTTGGTCAAGTCAATGCTGTATGAACCTTGTTTTATAGTTTGGACATTCTCACCAGTACAAAATCGTTTGATTCGACTAAGCGAAGAGAACTACACTCAATTTATCGAGACCCAATTCCAAGCAGTTACGAAAACAGACGAAGATGATTTGCTGGAGCTTTTGTTAAATATACGTCATCACAACGATAATAATATGCAAACTCTTTTTTTCGTGTTTAATGTATCTCCAATAAGGTCGCATTATGATCATAAAGTGATCCAGCAAGCTCAAAACATGTACGAGAAAAAACAAATCGACGTTGTGGTATGGAAATTAAGAAACTCGTTCTATGAAGTATTTTTGACTAGGCTACCAGAAACATTTTGGAATTGGCTACCAAAACAAAACCTTTTAGTAGATGATACCAGTGGCGATGTATGGCGATGGCATCATTGGCGACCACTTGGAATTGGGTCACCTCCGTTCGACCCACACTTGCATCGAATACTAATGGATCTTATGTCCAATCCACAGTACGACTGGCAAAAAAGGTACACACGAAATACTAATGTCACATGTCGAACATCAAAACGGATTAATTTGTACTTTTGGGGAATGGAAAATGGTGATCGTGTGCCTAGCAACAAAATTTGGAATGATATTTTTGAAAATTTATCTTTGAATGCAACATTTAACCGTATCTATGTCTTTGAACCATTCACTAATCATTTTATATTCCCCACCCACAAAATTCATCAGTTAACAGACGAATTCATTAAAGAAATGAAAGAAGAAGAACAAAAAGATGACATCATTGTTATCCACTTACCAATTACTATAAGTCAAAGTTATAATGGTTCACCTTCATCACCAATGAAATTTAGCAAAGAAAACACAATCCATATATATGAAACCCTTAATACCCTTGAAGACACTCCTCAACTTCGAAAAGGATCGTCTATGAACTATATCATGATACAAGAAAACGATTATTTTAACCCCCTGTTTTTTGAATTGGTTATTCAGCAAGTAAACCGTATATTATGTGAAATGAACTAGAATATTTCTCGCTTAGTGTAAACCCTTATAAAATACTATATTTCGAACTTCGAACAAATTGAACTTCCCTTTCAAGCTCGAATTAGCGAGAGTCAACTGTATTTATTGGTGATTTTTATGGATTTATTAGTAATAGAGACAAATTATTGTCATACAAGAACATTGTAAACTATTTTTTTTATAAGAACGAGTAAATTTTTGTTGAGACTCGGCTGTTCTCATTTCTTTTGTCTTGAATTGTTCTTATCCAGTCCAGTTAAAACGGAGGTGTTCTACAATCAGTGCCATAACATATTGGCACTTTTGGCTAATTTACCATTTTTCGAAAATTGAAGTTCGAGCGAGAATGTCAATTTCGGGCCTTCATCTTGATTTCTGGGAGGGATTTATTTGTTTCTAGGCTATATTTCAAGCCCTACTGGACCATTTTTGAACTTTTGGATTCTCAGATCCAAAGCGTTAAAACTACCCTTCGAACCTACTTTAGACCACTTGCAAATCGATTGTGGTTTCAAAACTTCCCGGTGGATTTCCCTTTTGTGCCAAGTATTTTGTCACCCATTCTAGGTTTAATATCCTGATTTTATCAATTTGACTTTCAATTTTCTTAAAACGCAGCCAATCGAGACTCTGCATTATCCTTAAATTGTTCTTATTTTTTGGCATTTTTGAGCAAATTTACTCTTATAAAAAAAGTGCATTTGAAGTCGTTGAAGGGACATAAATAAGTGCACTAAAAGTGTATCATAAAACAAATTACAGTAGTATTTCCACTCGAACACTTTAGGGGGGGGGGACGCAAATTTGTCTGAGCAGAGAGATGAGTTAAGAAAATTTCGAAATATGGAGTAAGGTTTGTTAAGCATTGTTAACTGAAGGGACGAGAAAACTTGTTAACTCGACCTGTTAAGAATTTTCAAAGATACTTATTTTCGCGAAGAAGGATAGAAATCACGAAAAAGATTTTTGTACTTTTATATTTCCTCGACTCTAAATTCACCTATTGTATAAGTAGTAACCTAAGTATACGATCATTCTTTTTTGTAGATATATCTATCGTTACTTGGGATGCGGATGTAATTTGGGAGAGAAAATTGGTATGCAGGAATTCCAAATCCCAAAAAATGTGTTGGAACTTGTTTACGGTCAATCACTAATATGGTAATCTATTTTTCACTGCATATTTATGACGTAATCTATTTTTCACTGCATATTTATGACGTAATATATTTTTTACGGCAAACGCCCATGTTTTTGACAGTAGTGGTAAATTTAAGAAATTTAAGCTAGCAAAAAAAAACTTAAAATTGTTGTATCGAAATCAACAGCCTCTAGACATGAGCTTGTTTGAGTCCGAAAAAACTTTTTTGGGCTTTTTTGCCGTTTTTTTTTTACTTTAGCGGACCCTATACTGAAAGATTCGGTTAATGTGAAATTTCTTTATCCTAAAGATCTTTTCTATAAACCTCTACCTTTATGGTTTCTACAATCATGAACAAAATGAAATTTCAGTGAAAAATGATGAGAAATAGAGCAAAATATCTCTTCAATGTGTCTGTCTGTTTTGAAGTCGTTGCATTGCTTTTGAATTGCTTTTGAGGGAACCACAAGCAAAAAATCAACGTTTTGATACTGGTGTAAGCCAGTTAATCAAGTCCTTGTGGTTAGCCCTTTTGGTTAGCCCTTGTGGTTAGACTGCAGTGGGTGACATTGAAAGACTGAACAGCTTTGGATGGGTTTGGAAAGCACCCAGAACCTCTTGGGAACTTGTTTTTGATCGATATTGAAGTATTTTGCAAATATTGCAGAAGTCTACAAACCTTTTGTCCATGATTGTAGGGGTTAGCGAGTCTTTTAATCCTTACCGACCGTAGTGCAGTGGGTCCTTCGTTTGCGCCCCTTTAAGAGCCAAGCGACCGTGGTGTAGTGGTAGAGGATCCGGCTACGTTTCTCAAGGTTGTGGGTTCAACCTCCAGCCGGGTCATACCAAAGATTCTCAAAATGGTACATGATGCCTCTCTGCTTGATGCTTAGCAAGTCAAAGAGGGATCAAGGGTAAGTGCAGAAATTCAGGGATAAAGAGTGGCGCCCTCCCCTACCTTCGGGTAGATAGCTATCGAAAGAGGAGCCTTCGGGTTGCCTCCGACTGCGGTCGCAGACTTACTTACTAATCCTTTTTAACTTCAACTCAAACTACTTTCTCAACTCTTCAACTCAAACTACTTCAACTCATTCTACTTTCTACAGGATTGGAACCTTCTTTGCACCGCTTATCCCTGTGGTTGGTATCATAAAACTCTTCATATTATTCTATGTTAAAAAGGTATGCTGTTGTTTCTTAGTGGGTTTATATTCAATTCCGAGCTTCATATTTGAAGTGGTTCTCAATAAAAGGTAATAGCCGAAGGCGAGATTAGAAACTCCCATTTAGGACTCAAATCCATTTATTGCAGTGTTAAAAATTAACGTCTAACAGGGCTACATCATCAAAAAATTTTGAGGGAAAGTAGATCTAGCGCTCTCGATGCATTTACACCGCTATTGAGTAATGCCGCCATTAGGGTACCACTTTTCAAAAAACTCCGATCAAAGATTTTGCTTGGCCGGGATTGAGAAACTTGATCCAGGGTATAAAAAGGTCAGTGGTTCTTTTCAATTCAGAGCTTTATATTTGAAGAAAAGTGGTTCTCAATAAGTTAATACCCGAAAGCGAGATTAGAAACTCCCATTTGGGACTCGAATCCATTTATTTCCTGCATAGGTTGCGCGGCTTTAGTTTTCATACAAATGCTAGAAATCTACCAGCAGAATATAAAACGCGAAAACAAAGAGAATTCTACATTCAAACTGTCATCCGAAATGCGGCGTACATTTCAACTACATTTTTTTTCACTATCTCGTAAAGTAAAAGCTTTTTAGATAATCTCAGCATGGCAAACGAAAGCCCTTGACCCAATGAGCATAAATATGATGTAATATCAGGGATTGTCAAATAAAATGTTTCAGAAAATGAGCTAGAATGCTAAGCAACCCCAGCACTGACACGAAAATTGGATTTGCTTGTAAAAAATAGTGTAATCATCCGTTTCATATTTTTCATATCATTTTCAGATCAGTTTGATGTTGAACTGCAAACCATCATCACAACCTTATCAAGGAGCGAGATCCAATTATTTCTTCACTCTTCTTCTATTGTTAACTTTCCTCTTATGTTCATTCGCTGTCGGGTGGGGTCTCACAAGGTATGTTCAATTCTAGCTACCATCAAATATACCGTTATTTGGATGTTATAAAGACGTCCAAATGGCTGTTTATCTAATGATAAGATTAGGTTTCAGTCGTTTTCTCCTTAGAATCTTTTACAGATGATAAAATTTAATGATCAGATCGAAATACTGCTATCAGTTACAATTATTTCCAATTCGATTATCTGGGTCGCTCAGTAATACAGTTGTTGTCGCTCTTTCAGTTCGACGTTTTCCTAATCGGTACGCTCTATTATTACACCCCTGTCTCACAGGCCCGGTGAAACATTTTCCTACAGCGGGGATAAAAATATTGATTAAAATCTCAATGGGGATAAAAACTCTATTGTTCCAAGGTTAAATAACCCAGTGGGGATGATTTTGGAGTGCAATTTATAAGCAATGAATTTTGAATAGGAATGAAATCAAAGTCAATTTCTCAGCGTGGCTGAAATTCTAGGGTATTTTTCCCACCGGGGACGAAATTTTTGTCAAATTTTCCAGTAAAGCTGGAGCCACAGGGGTGTATTATTCGATAATAATGAAAGTCATCGTCAACAAGAAACTCTCGCAACTCCTCGACATAGGGAATACAGACTTTTTCTGGAATAGCACATTATGTTTTTATGTTTCTTTTTCAGGATAAAAACTTCATGTTGTGGTCCATTCAAGTAAGAACAACCCTTGTCTTTCTGTTTCAACGACAATTATAAGACGTTATGACAATAATTATTAAGCAAACTATTTTTAAGTTCAATACACGTTTTTTTTATAAGAACAAACATTATAAGAACATAAGGATTCGGTGGCCAAGATCTTAAGAACAAGTTAAGAACATTTTAAGGCTTCGTGGGCTCTGTTTTCTCAAGAAAATGAACAAAAACACTCAACATTTTTAGGCTTTAAACCCGAAAAGTTAAAAACATCTGAAGGCTTCAAAAATTTTGGATATTCTTATAAAAGAAACGTGTAATCAAGTTATCTCTTGTATAATAAATAACAAAATCAATGAGTGACATCATCTTCGAGATTTTACTTCTTGTGTAGTGGGATTAAAACTTAAATTTTCGAAATCACGACGGAGGTCCTCCATAAGGAGGACCCGTATACACGTTTTTTATAAGAACATGAGCAGGAGTTTGCATACGCGTTTTTTTTTTACAAGAATCAGTGTTAAAAGTTCTTCCGTGCCAGGCGGATTTCCGTCTCAGTAAAGTTTATAAGAAGGTTTTTCCGTCTCAAAATCAGTGAATTCACCAAATTTCAAGAATATGTGCTATTTTGCTTGGTTAAATCCATTTCCCGTCTCATACGAAAAACCTCGCTTTAACCACTGAAGAATAAACTATATAAGAACATAGATTTTCCATGGCCAAAATATTTAGAACAAGCTAAGAACATATTCAGGCTTAATGCTCAAAAATTATGCACATCCGAAGGCTTTAAAATCTTTTAATGTTCTTATAAGAAAACGTGTACTAAAAATAGAACATTACTCCACCGCAGAGCAAACAAAAACAATACTTTTGAATACGGAATGGTGCTAACTGTAAAAAACCGTGCTCTGCAGTCTTTTTCCGAGTTTAGTACAGGCTAGTATAACCTAAGAGTGAAATTCAATAAACTTCAAACTGTTTCTTGTTCTTCTCAGAAATGTTGGTTGTGTTGCCGATTATGAGATGATGGATGTTGTTGGTAGGACCATTGATTCATGGCCATCTTGGATTGGTGGGATCATTGATTTCATTAAAACTACTGCTTTCATTTTCCCCATGTTCATTATTATATTGTAAGTATTTTTATTTGGCCCTTTTTAGGCAGTAGTGTAGTGATTACTTCAATTAATTTTTGCCATTTTCGCCAAAATGAGTCTCGCATAATCGTATGAGATCGCTGACTCGTGAAATTAAATTGACGTGAAATTTTCGATTGATTGGCACCATTCTATACCAATAACGTAGTCCCAATCGAAATAATATTCGTGACTTTATTTTCTCTCGAGCATAGCCTGTAACAAAATGTTTCTTCGCGTAAAAGAACTGCGAAAATTGTCCGTGGACGTTCAGTTTGGTACAGGCTTGAGCTAGCTAAGATTGTTGACTTTCTCTCTTAAGCACATTTCTACAACATGATTTAGCTAAGCTGACTTGTATTTTTTTATTTTAGCTTATTGTTATATTACTACTATGCGATGACAAAAGCTCACGAGAAGATGATTCATATGCTTAAAGATCAACTCATAATGGTTCGTAACGACCGCACTTTACCTATTTTCTTCCTTTTTTCTGATTTGGCTCCGTTTTTTGAAACTTCTTGATTCTTGAAATTTTCTTCGAATCAGAGAGAATGATCTACTTAAGTACAATCAACTCTCTCTAATTCGAACTTCTTTTATTCGGATCTTTCTATCTTAATCTCAGTTCCCGTCTGGGAGAAACCCTCTTAAAATACTTTCTATAATCTCTCTGTTATTCAAACAAATAAGATTCCCCGTTCGAAGTTGGATTAGCAAAAGTCAACTGTAGAGTCTTTTGTGATACTTTTAGGCTAAGGGAACCCTCATTTTCGAACTAAAGGTAGATTCAAATAAATAAAGATTCGCATTAGAAAATGTTGAGTTTTACGTCTAGACTCAATAGATTTTTTTATGCAAATACGTGACTCTAGGGCTCTACCTCTTATCGCCTCCCCACGATTCTAGCTTACTTTAGGCGTAGAAACTTTCGCGAGCAGAAACTTTCGCGATTTTCGCGAATTTTGGCCCTTTTCGCGAAAGTAAATGTCTTTAAAAATTCTAGGAAGGGCCATTCGCGAAAGTTTATGCTCGCGAAAAATTCTTGACAAAATAGAAAATCTGTAAAACTTCAAACTTTGAATAAAATGTAACTTTTATGGCACTTTTTAGCCTGCTAAAAGACTAATAAGTCAAAGGACAAATGTTTCAAGCCAACCCAAGAAGTATTTGTGTCTCTAAGCCATTTTTTCATGTGAAAATTCTCAATTTTACGTCCTGATTCGCGAAAGTTTATGCTCGCGAAAAATATTTTTCCGTTAAATTCGCGAAAGTAAATGTCGTGAATTTCGCGATTTTTCGTCCTCGCGAAAGTTTCTGCTCGCGAAAGTTTGTACGCCTAAAGTAGTTTCCTCCTGCCTCCCCTTTCCTTAAGCTGTCACTGCTGAGGTTATCGTGGGTGGTCTTTAGACTAGTAAACCAGTCGTTGAAAACAGACCCATATACAAAAAATTCCAACTCCAAAAAAAAAAAAATCGAAGAGGTGAGGTTGCGTGTCTTTTCTGAATTTCAACGACTAGAAGCTTCTTCCCTCAAAAAACGTTGTTTAATTTTACAACCTTTTTTAGGTTTTTGAGAATCCATTCAACTTTTTTGACTAAATGATATTTCATAGTAACATGGGAACATATAAATAATGAGTATTTCCAAAAACACAATAAACAGAAAGCAAAATAAATGCAATCCCGCACGGGTCAGACATACAGAAATCTGTATGTCTTTCCTTACGATTTTAGGTGAAGAAAAAGAGGCGTTGGAAGTAGCTTCTAGTCGGTTATTTTCCTTTTCTCTCACGCGCGCTGAATATTTAATTGGTGTTTACATTATTTGATTGACAGTTTTCTTATAAGGCTATAAGTAATAACCGACTAGTTTACTAGTCTAGGTGGTCTTTTAAGCGAGTGTCACCCCCTGTCTCACACCTCTATATTGCTTGCAACTTGTATTAGATCTGGAACGCTTTGCAACACTTAGACAAATCGGCTACACGTTTTATTTTATAACAACAAACTATATTAGAACATTGGCTTCGATGGCCAAAATATTAAGAACAAGTTAAGAACATTTTAAGGCTTCGCTGACTCGAAAACACCCAATTTCTTAGGAAAATGGACAAAAATCTCAAAAATTTTGAAAATAAGAACATGCTAAGAACATTTTTAGGCTTAAGACTAAAAGAGTTAAGAACATCCGTTCGCTTCAAATATTTTGGATGTTTTTATAAAGAAAATGTGTAGTTATTTTCATCGATTTCAAATTGGTAGTGTTAATGTTAACTTTCTCACCTTTTTTTTCTTCACAGGAGGGAAGAGACAAACGATTTCTTATGGATAGATTGATACGTGCATCAGAAGCCAAAAAGTCTAATCTTTCTCAGTAAATCTTTATATCGATTATTATGTACACAACTGACACACAACGTTGTTTTAACGTCAATTTAATGTTCACAACGTCCATATAGCGTTAGATGAACGTTGAACCAATGTTGTGTGACAGCTGGGTAGTCAATACTTGAAACGAATCGATATTTATAATCTTCAATCATATTTCTGAAAAGTCGCGAGTTTTGAGTTTTGCTTCCGGCCTGAGTTAAGTAACGGTTTTTAGAGCTAACTTTTAAGCTTATTTTAGATAATATGAACCAAATAGCTTTCTTTAATAATGGAAGTAGCAAGGAAAGTTTCTGAGATGCTGAAAATCTTTAACGATATTCTCATTTTTATTTTGGTCGTGGGTATTCTAAAACATATATAAATAGTATTTTTGTTTAAATTATTTTTATACTAACCTTCTAAACGTAAAACCTAAGTTTTTTTTAATGACAACTTTTAAAACCAAAATTATGGTTACTTCCAATGTCGAATGAATCGTTAAATACTAATTATCATTTCACTTAAAGAATTTCATGCTGTGAATTTGGATATTAACTGGTTGCCAAAGCACCACTAAATAGACTCTTCCTTAAAAACAATTAAATGAAGAGATATTTATTGGTGATTAACCTCCGGACAACGGTATTTATACCCCCCCCCCCCCGGAGAAGGAATTTGTGTAGATTTAGATGATTTTTTGCTACCCCCTCCCTCCCTCCTGGAAAAACGACTTTGCGACAAAATCCGATGCCCTTTAGCTTAGAAATCTCGAATTAAGTTTAAACGTTTTATATCTCCTTATCACGATAATAGTATTTGACATTGAAACGATTGAGAAGTTTACCTTAAATCGGGTTGTTTTAAATGTTGTTGGTATAAATATTCATTTAGTGTGTTCCATAGTTTGTTTTGAAGTGATTGTACACATTTGATTGGTCAAAAAGATGGTGTGACACATTTTTGTTATTTGTAAGTTTCTCAGGCCATTTGAAATATGCTATCTAAAACTGAATATTCTACTCAAAGAGTACCGTTAATAGCTTTACCACGGTTTTGATACGATTTGTTGAATTTAAAGAATTTTACTTTTTGGGTCACTTACCTATGACATAAAAATTACATCGGTTCGTTAAGGTCAAATTAAATATGTTGGAACCTAAAAGCAGCCTCGAACTTTTGTCTCCGCCAAGTTTCTTTGTCCCACCCATACTGCTTGTACTAAATACTGTGTACGGTCACCTCGAACTATATTATTTAGTGTTGTATATTACATTCCCAAGTCTACACACAACGTTGTTTCAACATTCAGTCCATGACATCCATATTACGTTAGATGAACGTTCAAAAAACGTTGTGTGCAAGCTAGGGTAATCTTATTACCGTTTGATACAATATTGTTTATATGAAAAAAAGTTTTATTGTCCAAATTTTTTTATAATCAATCCATTAATCTTTTGTTAATTGAAAATTGAATATTGTAGGGCTTTTTTTGTTCCTTTTTCTTGTACTTAGTCCACTTCCTTAAAAAGTCAAAATGTTTATACAAATTAGATTTTGTTTCGAAAAATATTCGAAGACTAGTCAAGGGTCTTTTTTCTTTATCTTTATCATTTTAGATTTCTTTATCGGTTTCTTCCAGAAAAAGAAATTCGTCCATGGGGTAGGAGTGGGGGATATTTTTCTAGGGGTATTGAAATTATTATGAAAAACATGTCTATGAGGTAAATTGGTAGTTTTTAGTGTCCAAGGGGTTGATTTGATGTTAATTCAGGGGTAAAACACTTGTTCTGAAAATCATCCACCCAAATGAAAAATTTTTTCCTTGAAGAGCCCGTTATAATAAATCTTTCGTGAAAAGTCGAGCCAAAAAAATTGGTTTGATTTTCAAGGTCTGCGAAATGCTTAATAAGAACCAGTCGAATTTTCAGATTTTTTTTCTCGATGATTTAATATATACTAAATTTTCCTAAGATGTTGTTTTAATACACGTTTTTTTATAAGAACATGCAAAATTTTTTAAGCCTTCGGATGTTCTTAATTTTTTTAGATTTAAACCTAATAATGTTCTTAACATATTCTTATTTTCGTCATTTTGTGGGTATTTTATCAGTTTGATAATGATGGTTAAAAAGTAAGATCAATAACTTCATCAGCCTAACCACTTCCTCTTTTTAGAAAAACAAAACAGCAAAATCTTTCTCTTAGTCAACCCCCTATATGAATTAAATTTTAGTAGCTACATATATTCCTTCCTAAGAGGAAATGCTTCACTCGCATTCCAGAAACATGACACGTATTTTGAATTTCGCCTAAGCCCAACGACATTGCGAAGAATGATTCCCTGATCACCAAGAATAGATAATTTTAAAAATGATTTGATGATTTTGTTATTAGTTATTAGCCTATACTATACGTCAATGCTTTTTTTCTACCCAGTAACGTCTATTCCATTTTGCGAATTTTTCTAGTCCAAGTTTTCGGGCACCAAACATTCGATTTTTTATGTCACTTTAAAATTTCGAAGTTTTTGCAGCAGGGAAAAATCGAAGTTGCGCTAGAACACCTGAAGACATTCTATTTTTCAAAAAATCATAAAAGTGTAATTCACCAAGAAACAGAATGAAAAATGCCAGTTTTTGGTGAGGTGCTGGCTAAACAACATTGCTTCATAGCAATGACTTCATAGAGGCCAATAGACCTGCGAAATATATTAAAAAATTAAAAAAAAAATACACCCCTTTGTCACAGACTCCAGTCCCACTGGAAAATTTGACAAAAATGTCGTCTCCGGTGGGAAAATGCCCTGGAATTTCAGCCCCACTCCATGGAATCCCCACTTGAAAATTCGATGTCTAAAAACTGCACACCAAAAGAATCCCCACTGGATTTTTTAACCTTGGAACAATAGACTTCAGTGCCCCCCAAATATTTTTTTCAAAAATGGTTATTTTGCAAAATGCAAAGTTTTTCTTGTTTTTTCATGAAAGCATTTTGTTTTGAGTGCATTTTCAAGCAATCTAGAGCTTAAATTTTCAAAATTTCCCCCCTCGGGCCAAACCATGGTTGGCCCTCGCGATGTCACTAAACTTCAGCCCCCCCAATAAGAAAATCTTTCCTACGGCCCTGGACTTTCTATCTCCATTGAGATTTTAATAGGATTTTTTATCCCCACTTAGGAAAAAAGTCCCACCGGAGCTGTAAGACAGGGGTGTAAAAAAAATTCCCTGCTCAGAAAGAATTTGAAAATTTTGTTTTTTCTTTCCAGCTTAGCACAAGGTTTCACTGAAAGTATTGTGATTCCCTGCTCAGAAAGAATTTGAAAATTTTGTTTTTTCTTTCCAGCTTAGCACAAGGTTTCACTGAAAGTATTGTGATTCCCTGCTCAGAAAGAATTTGAAAATTTTGTTTTTTTCTTTCCAGCTTAGCACAAGGTTTCACTGAAAGTATTGTGATTCCCTGCTCAGAAAGAATTTGAAAATTTTGTTTTTTTCTTTCCAGCTTAGCACAAGGTTTCACTAAAAGTATTGTGGAAACTGGAGGTTTCTTTTATTCCTATTGTAACAAAGTGTTTGCTGGTTGGGATTACTGTATCACCGATTCAAAAGCTGCTTTCCTCAAATGTAAAAGCATTGCAAAAGATTTCAAGGTAGGAACGTCTCTTGTTAAGAAAAATATCAACTTGTAAGTGTTTCTTATGAGAGTAATATCCAGAGTCCTCTATTTTAATAACCGCCTTTTTTTTATCCAGCGATGCCTTGTTTCACAGATAAATCAAAGACATTGAGGAAAGTTTTTCTGCTTCTGTAATCACACAACCTTTAACATTTTCCATATCTGCAATTTAGATTTTTCGGTCACTGTTGTGTCTCCAAATGACTCGATCCTCCTCAACTCCAACCTCCTCAACTAGAACCTTTATAGCTCGACCCTCCATAACTCAAAACTCAATAACTCAATAACTCGACCCTCCATAACTCGAATCTTTTCAAAATTTGGATTTTGAAGGCTCGAATGTTTATGTATAATGAACGAATTTATTGCAAACATTATGCCGAAAGTTACACAACTGGAACTAA
Source organism: Clytia hemisphaerica (assembly GCF_902728285.1). Lineage (NCBI taxonomy): Eukaryota > Metazoa > Cnidaria > Hydrozoa > Leptothecata > Clytiidae > Clytia > Clytia hemisphaerica. Next base: position 460,337 of record NW_027103726.1, on the reverse strand, counting down.
AAGTAGTGTGTTTTTTTTTCAGATTCTTAGCTCCTTTAATTTCCCCCTCATTTCTTTCAAAAATCATTATTTTACACTTATTTTTAATTAAGAACAAACTATATAAGAACAGACGAGGCTTCGATGGCCAAAAGTTAAGAACATTTTAAAGGCTTTGCGGACCTTAAAACACCCAATGTCTTAGAAAAGTGGACAAGATTACTCGCAAATTTATAAAAATTAGAACATTTTAAGAACATTTTTAGGCTTAAACCTCAAAAACTTCAAAAAATTTGGATGCTCTTCTTAAAAAACGTGTATACTTGTTTATTTCAGTCTGAACTGAGTGAGGAGAAACGTTTGGAGCGTATTAAAGGACGAACGCAATTCGACAAATTGAAGATTTATTCTTTTCGTATGTTGGTGACCATCATAGTATTGGGTTTGTTAGCTGTCTCAATCTTCGCCATCATTAATTGTAAAAGCTGTCGAAGTCTCTTCAAACCCTGTAAGTACTTGCATGAATTTTGAAAAATATCATTTGAAGTAAACCTGCCCTGTATTTTCTAATTGTTAGGGACGGCTGAAAGTATTCGGAAAGTTGGACGTCAAAACCTTTACTTGGAAATCTTGGAAGAATTCATTGCAACTTTCTGGAATTTCCCTGGAATTCCAGGCAATTTCAGGTTTAAACCCCTCTGGAATTCTGAATTTTAGTAGGATTTAAAAGGCTACCCCCATGGAATTCCAGTTATTTTTGACAGATTTTTGTATCTCCCTATGGAATTCCGGCCCATATCAAACCTTACCCCCTTGGAACGGAAATGGACCTCCTCAACAGGGGGTATATGGTTTTTTTCTGGAAAAGCCCAATAAACCATGGCTAACGAACAAATATTTCATCCGGTCTTAACTAATTGCTCCTAGACTATTGATTTTGAATCAATTAGTAAAGCGAGAGTTTCGATTTCGATTACGGTAGCAAGTGAGTATCCTTTATTTAAACGTCGCAGCTGGCAGAGATTGCATTCGAAGTACCAGATTTTTTCAAAAAAATCCTTCAATATTTCTCTTCGTTTGCAAAATTGCTTAAAATTGCTTGTCTCATTTTGCCTTTCCGTACAGAAGTTTAGGCTGCGTGTAGCTGTGTGGTGACTTCTCCCCGAACAACTCGTTTTGAAGTCCATTTTATTTAAGACCATGTTAACATGTTACTGTTCTGTTTTGCTCTGGTATGATTTTCGTTACCGAACGAGTGTGTTCATATTGGTTTCGGAACGTTTCGGAGCAAGAGAAAACGGAGCAGTTCCGTTCCGATGAAAAAAGTGGAGCGAAACCGTTTCGATCTGTTTTGCTTTGAGGTTTCGAATTTTGACGTTCACACTAAACATGGTCTAAGTGTTCTGTTTGCTTGTAAGAGAAATCCCAAAAAATATTTAGAAAGGAGACTTTAATTGAAATAGGACAATCAACTAACGTAACACGCTATTTTGCTTTGATGACTCGTTTTTAATACGTAATCTGTTTTTGTAAGCTCAGTATATTTTCATAACAGACAAACCTCTATTACTCAATACTGTATATCTACAATCCGGGACATAAATATAGAAACACATGCTTGTAAAATCCCCTATACAATGTTGGGGAAAGAGGTTCAGGTCGTTGGCACAGGGGGGAGGGTCGGTAATAAAATCTCAGACATATATGAGTAGTAAAAGGATTTTTACGAATTTTTACATACCACCACCCAGACTCTTGGAAGAGGTATTTTACTACCCTGGTAGTAAAAGTTTTTGGGACAATTTGTCATAAAGACCACCTATTTTTTGGTTGCTTTTCGGACTGATTTTACAAAAAAAGCTAAAAAATGATTATTTCTGTGACACATTTTTCACTTTGTGCAAAAATTAATGTTTTGCCCTTAGAATTAAAGTCTTTTTTATATTGACAAAAAATCTCGAGAATTTTTTGTTTGCAGCAAACAACTTTCCAACAGAAAATTTTTTCAGAAAAGTCATCCAAAAAATTAAAAGAATTACAAAAATAGCTATAAATTTGCTAATTTTACCAGTTTTAACTACCCAGGTAGTAAAATTTTTTCAACATTTAACACATAGATACCACCCATTTTAGTATTTAACTACCCTGGGTAGTAAAAAAATTTTTCAATTTTTTGTCACACCACCACCGTAGTAAACGTCATTATGTCTGAGATTTTACTACCGACCCCCCCCCCCCTGGTTGGCAAGCTGTTTTAGTCAACATTGTACTAGGGGGAGGGGGGCAAAGGAAAAATACATTTTTGAGGGGCTGTTTCATTCTTTTTTTGTTCTCGATTGTAGCTTGTTTGACAAAGAAGAATGATTAAAAGAAAGTTCAGGCATGTTATTATTTATGTGAATTTCATTTCTACATTCAGGAATTATCTCGTGAAACGAACTCAGTGCTGGTCATTTTGAAACGTTGGGCGTCCTCACTCACCATCAGTGCTCTCAACGTTTGTCTTCCTTTTATCTTCGAAATATTGACCAGTCTTGAAGATTGGAGTCCAAGAGTTGAAGTGGCTCTAACTTTATGGAGGTAAGGAGACGTCAATATCATTGAGTTTAAAACCCAAAGGGCTAGAGTAGAATCTCTAACCTATCCCATGAAAGAAAAAGTGTAGCTATTTATTTCCCATCCAGGACTCGCTTAGAACGCGCCGCGATCATGACGACGGATTGTATCTAGCGGTTCTTTCGTTTTTTGAGGACTGCATTTTTTTAAATCTAGCGATGGATTTTACTTTTAATCCGGCGTTTGTGTAAAAACCACCCGCGGGCGTTCTGGATGGGAAATAAGTGGCTTCACTTCCCATCCAGGAGTCTCGAGTCTAGCCTTCCGGGCTAAGAAGTCAATGGTCGATACACCTAAACTCTTACAACTAGGTTAGGTCCAGAGTTTACCAGGAAAGATTGGCGTCAAATGTTCGAAGTCGCTACATTGTATTTTCTCATAGACTAGCCGAATCTTTTTGGGGTGTTTTGGGTTGATAATTACTCGGATAGCTGTATAATAGTATGATATACAAAGGTTCAGGATGAACCTCGTTCCCTGTGTATTATCAGCTTTTTGATAATTTCTGATAGCACTAGACAATACCCTGGCATTGTCTGTTTTTTGAACGCGTAAGATTATGTAATCCAAAAGCAAAACGTCAAGGGGGGAACTCGCATCAGCCTACACCAGGGTATTCTCTGGCGTCCATAAGTAACGTAAGTAAAGCCTGGAATACACGTGGACGAGGTTGGTTCGGAATACATAATCATTCCATTAAAAATTGCCAAATGTACTCATCGGGACCTAATAAACCGTAGGGGGTAATGAGAAAAGCAAGGTATATGATATCCAGGGGTTAAATTCATTATCTTCTTTGACAACTATATTTGGCAGTACTTTTAACTACATAATATTTTATTTCCCTTCTTCAGAGCTGTTTTGTTGAAATTGGCATCAGTCGCTGTTCTGGTCATCACTTTATTCACCTCATATTCTGAGCATGATTGTCATATTGTAAGAAAAAAATTATTATTAGAACTTTCAATTCAAAGGGGGAGAGGCACTCGATTAGCAAACAACCGTAATTGTGGACAAACTCTTATGATACAGAGGAAATTTAGCTAAATTTGGCCAATTTTGAGTAAAGATAATACCCTTACAGTACAAAATAGGCACATTTTTAAGGCAAAAAAAGGGTCAGATACACTCTACAGTGCACTTTCCGAAGCCTGGAAAAATAATTCTTAAGCTCCGCACTTACCGTTCTGACAGTTCTTTTTTCTTTCTTCTTTTTTGTGGTGTGGTTCATTGTTAAAAACTCTCTGCAATTTGAACCACTATTATTCAAATCTTTCTGTAATTTGAACTAAAACACCTGTCCCTTTCAGCTGAAAAATGGTATAAAACACTCCCCGAAACTTTCTCTCATGCGTATAGATTCTCTGCTCCTTAAAAATCGATATAGAGGGAGTCAACTGAAGCAATAAATTGGGCTTTTCCAGAAATAGTCCGTGTCCCGCCCCCCCCCCTGTTGAGGATATCGGATATATGTCTTTTCAAGTAAAAAATACGATATCCAGGGGTAAGAATCTTTATAAGAGAGGATATCCAAGGGGTTGAGCATATTTTTAAGAGTGTATATCCAATTGGTCTTTACTAATAAAGTAGGATATCCTGGGGGTTCGATGCTTCGAAAAATCAATATCCTCAACAGTGGGGGTAAAAAGAATTTTCTGGAAAAGCCTATTGCAACACAGTGGAGTCTCCATTACTCAAACACGTAAGGGGAACACAAATTTGTTCGAAATTTCGAGTTATGGATTAAGAATTATTCGACATAGTTAACTGAAGGCACTAGAAAACTTGTTCGAGTTATGGAGACTTTCAAGTTATAGAGGTTCGAGCGGGACTTTTTCTTTGAATTTTCTCACTTCATTTTAGTGTTGGGAGAACCAAGTGGGTTCACAAATGTTCAACTTGATTCTCATTGATTTCTTCGTTTCTGTTGGAATCACCATCTTCGGAGAGACCGGTCGAAAGTAAGTTAACTTAATTACCGAATACCTGATAAAAAAGCGCACTTGATTACCTCCCTCCCCCTTCTCATTATACGAACTTATCTAACCCATTGGCTTAAGAAGACTTTTAATGTGAAATTTGTTCAAATACGTTTTTTTAACTCGCCTAAAAGCCGGTCTCCACTTGTAGGCGCTTCGATCGCACTTTTTCGAGCCAAGCATTCACGCTATTGGTCAAAAGAAAAATGAAGCAATTCCATTGGTGTGGTCGGACGTAACGGTTGAAAAAAGTTGAAATGTGTTCAACTTTTTTTTCGAGCGCGCGCTACATTTTTATGACGTAATCTTTTTTCCAAGCATAAAGGCTGGAAGCCAAAAGGTGCGATCGCAGCGGGCGCAAGTGGAGACTGGCCTTAAAGCTTTGAGTAATTCATCATAAAACATGAGTTGTTTCTCCTTTTCAAAGTATTGACAATTCCAACAAAAAGAGCTTTTCTTCATTTTGTCCGTAATCGTTAATTTAGGTCGAACCTGCAATCTGGGAGACAATTACTGTAGATTATGAGCTTGACCCTTTGCGCGTTTATGTGGGTGGGTGGCTATTGGCCAACCAACGAGAATGCTAATATAATTACGCAAATCTGATTAGTCGAGAAGAATTTTGAGGAGTACAATTTAGTTTAAAATGCAGACCCGAAGTTTTTTAATTTGTAAAACAGTTTCTCTTGCTAAGAAGAAAGGTCAGATCTAAGAAGTCAATACAATGTTAATGTGTTTGAGTGTCTGTTTTTTCGATAAAATTAGGAAAAAAGACATTGCTAGGGTCTGATTTTAATTATATATTTTTTAATTTAAGTTATTATTCAGTTTTTCAATTTTGTTTTTAGGAAGTGTTTCTATGTTTTACCTTTACTATTACTAGTAATCATTTGCGCTTTTAAGGGGGGTCTGCAAAAAATACTCACGAATTGGTGAAATTTAGAACATTTTTAGGTTGAAAAGGTTAAGAACATCTGAATGTTTCTGAAAATTTTGGATGTTCTTATAAAAAAACGGGTACCGTCCTTCCGTTTTCCTTGTCACATCAATGTTTCTTCGATTTTTTCATCTTTCATTACCACTGATAAGATTTTCAAGGTCAGAGCATTTGTTAATTTTCAGGTTTCAAGGGGGCCTCATTGTTCTTACAAAATTTTCTAATGGAAAAAGAGTGTAAGTAGAAATCAATTAGTAGAATCGTCTATGCAATACACCTTTTCGACCGTAGCCGCCAATTGCCGCGCGGGCATTTTTTATCACCCTAAACTCGATCCAATCCTTTTTTACGCTTTTTTCTATTGTCTTCAGGCGCGAAAAAAAGACTGGAATGGTTTTAGGGTGGTAAAAAATGCTCGCGCGGCAATTAGCGTCTACGGTCGAAAAGGTGTATTAACTTTGCCTTTAGATGATTTGTGTAAAGATAGCTGAAAGAATAGAATCTTTTTTAATTATAATCTTAATCTTTGTCTATAAAAACTTGATCAATTTTTAACTTCATTGATATATAATATCTCTTTAATAGTCTCTGAGTACGCTGTGACTGTACAAGACCTTTCTTTCGAAACTTTAAAAAGTATTCAAATGATAATGTATAGGTCGATACCAATGGCTGGTGTATCAATATGTTTTCTTTGCTTTATCGTTTGTATGCCAGTATCGATGGCTTTTCGACATACGATTACAACATGCTTTGAAGTCAGGAATGTCAGTATTATTCCATATGTAGATGCCCCAGGCTCCGCATTGCAAGATTCTATTGTGCAGTTGAGGTATTTGGTCAAGTCAATGTTGTTTGAACCCTGTTTCATAGTTTGGGCTTTCTCACCAGTACAAAATCGTTTGATTCGACTAAGCGAAGAGAACTACACTCAATTTATCGAGACCCAATTCCAAGCAGTTACACAAACAGACGAAAATGATTTGCTGGAGCTTTTGTTAAATATACGTCATCACAACGATAATAATATGCAAACTCTTTTTTTCGTGGTTCATATGTTTGGAATGAGGTCGTATTATAATTATTTTAGAATGATCCAGCAAGCTCAAAACATGTACGAGCAAAAACAAATCGACGTTGTGGTATGGAGTTTAACAAACTTGGTCTATGAAACATTTTGGAATTGGCTACCAAAACAAAACCGTGTAGTAGATGAAATGGGATGGTCACCTTCATTCGACCCACACTTGCATCGAATACTAATGGATCTTATGTCCAATCCACAGTACGACTGGCAAAAAAGGTACACACGTAATGTTAATGTAACATGTCGAACGTCAAAACGGATTAATTTGTACTTTTGGTATACAGATGATAATGATAGTAATCGTGTGCCTAGCAACAAAATTTGGAATGATGTTTTTGAAAATTTATCTTTGAATGCAACATTTAACCGTATCTTTGAACCATACAATTATTCGTTTTATAATCTCCACCCACAAAAGTTCTCATCAGTCAACAGACAAATTCATTAAAGAAATGAAAGAAGAAGAACAAAAGGATGACATCATTGTTATCCACTTACCAATTACTATAAGTCAAAGTTATAATGGTCCACCTTCATCACCAATGAAATTTAACAAAGAAAACACAATCCATATATATGAAACCCTTACTACCCTTGAAAACACTCCTCAACTTCGAAAAGGATCGTCTATGAACTATATCATGATACAAGAGGACGATTATTTTAATCCCCTGTTTTTTGAATTGGTTATTCAGCAAGTAAATCGTATATTATGTGAAATGAACTAGACTATTTCTCGCTTATTCGAATTTTCATTAATTCGAACCAATTGTTATAAGTTCCCGTTAAGCGTAAACCCTTGTAAAATACTATATTTCGAACTTCGAACAAATTGAACTTCGAATTAACGAGAGTCAACTGTATTTATTGGTGATTATTATGGATTTATTAGTAATAGAGACAGTCTCCAAATTATTGTCATACAAGAACATTGTAAACTATTTTTTTATAAGAACTAGTAAATTTTAGTTGAGACTCGGCTGTTCTCATTTCTTTTGTCTTAAATTGTTCTTATCCAGTCCAGTTAATACGGAAGGTTCGATCAATGCCATAAACATATTGGCACTTTTGGCTAATTTACCATTTTTCGAAAATTAAAGTTCGAGCGAGAATGTCGCTTTCGGGCCTTCATCTTGATTTCTGGGAGGGATTTATTGGTTTCTAGGCTATATTTCAAGCCCTACTGGACCATTTTTGAACTTTTTGGATCCTCAGATCCAAAGCGTTAAAACTAAGAGTTAAAACTCTACCCTTCGAACCTACTTTAGAGCACTTACAAATCGATTGGTTTCAAAACTTCCCGGTGGATTTCCATTTTGTGCCAAGTATTTTGTCACCGATTCTAGGTTTAATATCCTGACTTTACTAATTTTACTTTCAATTTTCTTAAAACGCAGCTAATCGAGGCTCCGCATTATCTTTTTAGCATTTCTTATAAAAAAAATGCATTTGAAGTCGTTGAAGGGACATAAAGTGCACGAAAAGCGTATCATATAACAAAATGCAGTGGAGTTTCCATAGATCGAACACTTAGGGGGTAATCAAATTTGTCTGAGCAGAGAGATGGGTTGAGAAAATTTCGAAATATGGAGTAAGGTTTGTTAAGCATTGTTAACTAAAGGGACGAGAAAACTTGTTAAGTGAGTTAAGTGAGCACTGCTTCTTACTTAAATTCAATCAAAACTGTTGTTATCTTTCAAGGTTAAAAAGGCTAAAAATGTTTAGTTTACATCTTTATTTTACAGTTTTTCACAGTTTTTCGCGATATAGGGTACGTTATATCTTCCTTCGTTTCGAAAAAACTCCTACTCTCCGGGATATGCGCAATGCTCTTGTTTTGAATATGGAATTTCTCCGGATACATCGCTACATCGGATATTATGTTTAATCCTATGGTATTTAAAAAGCGAATTCCCGTTTGGGCTCACTAGTTGCCACCTATATCAGTGCCTATAGACCAAGAGTAAAACCTAAAAGACTGGAGCTGTCGACTGTGTAGACTACTTGCCTAAGTCTCCCAAAAAGTCGATTTGAGATTCATTATAAAACATGAGTTGTTTCTCCTTTTCAAGGTATTTATTGACAAAAAAGAGCTTTTCTCCATTTTGTCCGTAATCGTCTATTTTAAAGAGATATACTACTATAGCCAAATTTGGATGTCAAATTGGGGGTACCTAACGTTTTCAACTGACCCATATTGTGATTTGTAGACGATTTCTTGACAATGAAGTACTTTTACTTGTTGCAGGTGTTTTTCAGAGAGTGATTTATCAGTTAAAGTTCAAAAATGTTTTCTCTACGTTTTTTTCTGCGAGGAAAGTACTTTTTATTGTTCCGGGTACTTTCGAAAGGGTTATTATTGATCAAAGTTCAAACCGTTTCTCTACGTTTTTTTTTGCGGGGAAAGTACTTTTTATTGTTTCAGGTACTTTCCAAAGGGGAAATATTTATCAAAGTCCAGAATGTTTACTCTACGTTTTTTTGCGGGGAAATTCCTTTTGCTGACTATCAGTTCTATTTTTGATTTTTAATGAGAAACGTTTTGATTACGATCTGGAAGCTAGGGTTTTTTCTATGAGTTTTCTTGAGGCAAATGTATCTACTTTATTGGTCATGATACCTTAGCATGTCCTCGTTTTCCCTCTCATGAAGCTTTATAACTCTTCGAGCATCTACCACTGATCAGATTTTCAAGGTCAGAGCATTTGTTAATTTTGAGATTTCAAGGGGGCCTCATTGTTCTTACCAAATTTTCTAATGGAAAAAGAGCGTAAGTAGAAATCAATTAGTTGAATCGTGGATGTAATTAACTTTGGCTTTAGAGATAGCTGAAAGAATAGAATTTTTAATCTTTGTAATCTATAAAAACCTAAT